>NC_142544.1:10204500-10556000 GCF_056151865.1 Erythranthe guttata | reverse complement strand
TCGAGATATGCAGAAAACGAAGTCAAGATTTTAATTTATGCAACAACTTCGAAAATTCCATTTTTCACCACAAAACTTTTAGATCCATACATGCAAGACCACTAGGAGTTCAAAAATTGCCTTTTTCTTAAAAATTTTCCTCAATCTGGAATTTCCATCTGATAAATGCTAAAAACCAGTTTTGAAAACTTATATGAATCTGAATTCTCACAATTTACAGATCTGGCCCGAAAATATGCAGATTTACACATGCAACCCCAAAACTCTTTCCCAATTTAATTTCTTCACAATTTTCGAAATAAATGAAATTTCTTTGAAGGTAATCAACTCAAATCTACAATTTAAGACCTCTGATCATACATGCAATAACATAAATCATACGAATTAACAACAAGAAACAATTAAATGCAAGAACAACACAAGTAAGAATTAGGGGTGTCTTTTAATTAATTTCGAAGTTTTGTTCTTAATACTTGATACCTCCATTTGCAGCAAGGATTTCGATTCCTTACCTCAAAACAGAAAGGAAATAAAAGGCTAGATGAAAGGGGAAGGTTCTTGGGAACCTTCAAAGAAAAAAACCGAAGTTAGAAGGGGAAAAGAACGAAGAAGAAGGAAGAGGTGAAAGAACTTTGAATGGCAGCTCCTTACCTTCTTCAAGCTTGAAGATTCAGCCAAGCTACCTTGATATGGAAGGACACGGTATAGATTTCAAGGTGAGAAGTGTTTTCATTAGTGAAGGGGCACCATGTATTTATAGTGTTCTTGGAGAATTCAAGGGCAAGGGTGAGATAGGGAATTCTCATTGTTGGTTTGAGAAGTATCTTGCTGATTTGGGGGGGGGGGGTGGTTCAAGCTTGATGGAGCTGCTATCAATGGTGGTTTAAGGGAGAAAAGAACAAGGAAGAAGGAGAGGGGCTTGGTGCAGCCGAAATGAGGGGGAGAGAAGGACTCTTGACCTTCTAATTAAGCATGCTAGAGATGGAGTGTAGGATTGGGTTAATAGGGGTTAGGCTAGGCTTAGGATAATCATTTATTTATTTTCTAATTATTTAATAATCCACCCCTAATTACACACACATACACGGCACACACATACATATATTCATATATATATTATATATTGTGATAATTCCTAATATGCATGCATAATTACCGAAACACATAGGCACATAAGGTCACGTAATAAATTTGATATCTAATAATTCGGATGTCAATAATCCACGTATAGCCCTACTATTGGTAAAATCTAGCATTTACGTGACTAGAGGTTTTATGGTTTAGAAATTATCGTGTTTTGAACACGTGGGGTGTTACAACTGTATTATAACTGTTAAACGTGTTCCTAGTCGAAGGGTTACGCCACTAATGAGGATATCGGCCTTTCCCGTTAAGACTAGCACTTAGTGTATGTGTACTGCATCTCATCAGTAAACGGTATTGTGATATCGGCATGCATAAGTGGGTGCTCGTAAGTTGACGAGTTCACTGAACTCCCTCACCCTAGAAATCTCTAAGTGGTTCCCAATAATCGAGTAGAGATATCTATGGTATAGTTGTACACCATTAGTCCTTATGACCTAGACATCACCGTGACTTCACTAGAGGACCAGCTGTATCGTGACCTGTCCCTGAGTTCCACCGAGGACCATCCCAAGGGCCATTGTTCGTGTAGTCCGAAATCTAGTGGGAGGTCTGTGCATTGTAGTCGGAGATTCGATCGCTAGAATAGTCTTGGATGTCCTGTGTGTTCTGAAAGGTTTGTAATCATTCTAAGTCTCTGGCCAGAGCTGACTAAGTGATGATTAGAGAATTCGATTCTCTAAGTCATGCACGTGACGATTACAACACTTGGAACGATCGCACCGTCATCGAACATATAAAGAGGTCTCGATGAACCAATGCCTCTAGTTCGATCGGGACATATGAATCGAAGGGACCGTACTGTACGTTAACTATATCTGAAGGTTCTTGCAGGCACTTCATTTGTATCTAGGGAATCATGACGCGTAGTTGCTAGACGCCAATCTTGATTCGTTGGGTGATTAAGGTGAAATGAGCTTCATCTTAATTGTAACTCTAAGGGACGAGTTTTGACCGCAAAGAGTTGTGGGCCCACGGCTAGCTTACACCTGAACCATCGAGGGTCACACTGCTCGTGCACATGAGATCTTTGAATAAACGGTCAGAGATAAAATAGTTTATCTTTGCATAATTGGAAGTCAATACGATTGAATCCAACATTCGTAATTTGGAATTACGAATGAGAATAAGAAAAGGAAAAGAATAGGCGAACGTGTTAGTGAACTTTCTAAATCGGGAAGTTTCCAAATTTAGAAAGTCCACTGAACTAGGGTTTCCACTTTTGGAAAGTTGGAAAATAAGAGATGGCACTCGTAATGACGAGGAAATTATAATGATTCCGAAAATGTAATAGTTGCAATTTTTCGGTCATTGGATTGAGAGAAACGAGCAAGTAAACGTACTAGCGAACTTAAGCTGTTGGGCCCGGTCCAACTTAAGCCCGCTAGGGTTTTATGCAAGACACTATAAATACAAGATTTATAGGTCTTGCACACACAAGTAAAAACCCTAACCCTAGCAGCCGTCCACCTCTCTCTCTCTCAGCCACTCTCCCCGCGGCCACCACCGCGCCGTCGCCGCTCCTCCGTCGCCGGAATCGGCCATCTATTGGCCGATCCCTTTCGGTACTCTTTTCTTCTTTCTTTTCTTCCGTTAATTCTAACTATTACGTGTCTAGTGCCACGTGTTTAGTAGATCGAAGTATACGAGGTGAAATCCGAGAGGAGGAAGATCGAAGATCGAAGAATCGAAGAGCAGCGCACGAGCCGAAGCCGCACGCTACTCCACGCGACGCCCCGGAAGACCGCGCGTGAGATTCACGCGCCGCCATGGCCGTCTCGCCGCTCCCGCCGCTGCACCGCTGCTGCCCCGATTGTACGGATTGGTTTCCGTAGCAAACTCGACTTGCTAAGCGCTCCTACCTCACGCTTCAAGAGGTAAATACACGAATCCCTTGTTTCGATTCGTTTACGTTTAAACTATATTTTTCATGTTTGCTTTCGTATGATTTTATGTGATTATGTGTAATCGTTTCTATCGTTGCAAGCATGTTATTTGGTTTAAACGCGAGCATGTTAATTGATTTAAATTCGGTTAAATTAGCATGTATGTTGTTTTTAATTTCGCTGGAAGCGCAAAGGTACACAATTAATTGATTTAAATTATCGGGCATGTGCTTATGTGATTTAAAACTCGTTTAATTCGCATAAAATTTTTGTTTTCCGCTGCGTACGCGTGCCCGAAACTCAACACTCGTGCTGTAATGTTTTTAAGAACGTTGTTGCGAATGCACTTTTGCTCATGTTTTTCTACATGTACGTTTGTGCATGTCTATTTGAGCGAGTGTGTTTGTGCATGTTTGTTGATTTGTATTAATGTCCTAGGATTGTAGTTTGTGTTTTCATGATCCTTTTTGCGAATGCACTTTTGCGTGAGCACTATTGCGTGCATGCTTTTGTACTTTTACTTATGTGCGTATCTTTTCTACCGAGTGTTTTTGTGCATGTTTCTTGATGCACATTCATGTCCTCGAAACGCAGTACATATTTTCGTGAACGCTTTTGGAATCCAATTTTGACCATGTTCGAGTCCGAATTTGGAAATTTAACGTTAGACAGGAATTGTAGCCAGCTGAAGTAGCTTTCTAATGCCACCAGAACCAGTTGATTTAGAGTCTGGATGAGAAAGTTATGCTCGACTTCGTGGACACTACCAAAGATGTTCAGGGATCCTCTTTTCTAATTTGATTTTATTTTCCTAATTGCAACTCTTTTGTTACTCTTTGATCATTTTTGCTTCATGGACACCTAAGTGTCTATTTGTACCTATAAGATACTCAATCCACCAATTAAAACAGAAATATAAATTAATCCAAAACAAACCACGTAAACGTAAATGTAGAGTGTTATTTCTATACTCCACTGTATCTTTTATATCTAGTAATTTTGCAGTTGTTTGGTTATGCGTATTAAAGTCCTAGTGTTGTAGTTCGTGTTTTTAAGAACGTTGTTGCGAATGCAGTTATGCGCATGTTTTTTTACATGTATGTTTGTGCATGTCCATTTGAGCGAGTGTGTTTATGCATGTTTGTTGATTTGTATTAATGTCCTAGGATTGTAGTTTGTGTTTTCCTTATCCTTTTTGTGAATGCAATTTTGCGTCAATGCTTTTGTACTTTTACTTACGTGCGTATCTTTTCTAGCGAATGTTTTTCTGCATGTTTCTTGATGCGCATTCATTTCCTCGAACTGTAGAACGTATTTTCGCGATCGCTTTTGGAATCCAATTTTGACCATGTTCGAGTCCGAATTTGGAAATTTGACGTTTGACAGGAATTGTAGCCACCTGAAGTAGCTTTATAATGCCGCCGGAACCAGTTGATTTGGAGTCCGGATGAGAAAGTTATGTCGACTTCGTGGACACTACCAAAGATGTTGAGGGATCCTCTTTTCTAATTTGATTTTATTTTCCTAATTGCAACTCTTTTGTTACTCTTTGATCATTTTTGCTTCATGGACACCTAATTTTCTATTTGTACCTATAAGATACTCAATCCACCAATTAAAACAGAAATATAAATTAATCCAAAACAAACCACGTAAACGTAAACGTAGAGTGTTATTTCTACACTCCACTGTATCTTTTGTATCTAGTAATTTTGCAGTTGTTTGGTTATGCGTATTAAAGTCCTAGTGTTGTAGTTCGTGTTTTTTAGAACGTTGTTGCGAATGCAGTTATGCGCATGTTTTTTTACACGTACGTTTGTACATGTCCATTTGAGCGAGTGTGTTTATGCATGTTTGTTGATTTGTATTAATGTCCTATAGGATTGTAGTTTGTGTTTTACTTATCCTTTTTGCGAATGCAATTTTGCGTGCATGCTTATGTACTTTTACTTACGTGCGTATCATTTCTAGCAAGTGTTCTCTGCATGTTTCTTGATGCGCATTCATGTCCTCGAACTGTAGTACGTATTTTCGTGATCGCTTTTGGAATCCAATTTTGACCATGTTCGAGTCCGAATTCGGAAATTTGACGTGAGACAGGAATTGTAGCCAGCAGAAGTAGCTTTCTAATGCCGCCGGAACCAGTTGATTTGGAGTCCGAATGAGAAAGTTATGCTCGACTTCGTGGACACTACCAAAGATGTTGAGGGATCCACTCTTCTAATTTGATTTTATTTTCCTAATTGCAACTCTTTTGTTCCTAACTTCATGGACACCTATAAGATACTCAATCCACCAATTAAAACAGAAATATAAATTAATCCAAAACAAAACACGTAAACGTAAACGTAGAGTGTTATTTCAACACTCCACTTTATCTTTTGTATCTAGTAATTTTGCAGTTGTTTGGTTATGCATATTAAATTCCTAGTGTTGTTGTTCGTGTTTTAAAGAACGTTGTTGCGAATGCAGTTATGCGCATGTTTTTTTACACGTACGTTTGTGCATGTCCATTTGAGCGAGTGTGTTTATGCATGTTTGTTGATTTGTATTAATTTCCTAGGATTGTAGTTTGTGTTTTCCTTATCCTTTTTGCGAATGCAATTTTGCGTGCATGCTTTTGTACTTTTACTTACGTGCGTATCTTTTCTAGCGAGTGTTTTTCTGCATGTTTCTTGATGCGCATTCATGTCTTCGAACTGTAGTACGTATTTTCGTGATCGCTTTTGAAATCCAATTTTGACCATGTTCAAATCCGAATTCGGAATTTTGACGTTTGCCAGGAATTGTAGCCAGCTGAAATAGCTTTCTTATGCCGCCGGAACAAGTTGATTTAGAGTCCGGATGAGAAAGTTATGCTCGACTTCGTGGACACTACCAAAGATGTTGAGGGATCCACTCTTCTAATTTGATTTTATTTTCCTAATTTCAACTCTTTTGTTACTGTTTGATCATTTTTGCTTGATGGACACCTAATTTTCTATTTGTACCTATAAGATACTAAATCCATCAATTAAAACAGAAATATTAATTAATCCAAAAAAAATCCACGAAAACGTAAACGTAGAGTGTTATTTCTACACTCTACTGTATCTTTTGTATCTAGTGGTTTTGCTTTTGTTTTGTTATGCGTATTAAAGTCCTCGTGCTGTAATGTTTTGAAGAACGTTGTTGCGAATGCACTTTTGCTCATGTTTTTCTACATGTACGTTTGTGCATGTCTATTTGAGCGAGTGTGTTTGTGCATGTTTGTTGATTTGTATTAATGTCCTAGGATTGTAGTTTGTGTTTTCATGATCCTTTTTGCGAATGCACTTTTGCGTGAGCACTATTGCGTGCATGCTTTTGTACTTTTACTT
This sequence comes from Erythranthe guttata, assembly GCF_056151865.1. NCBI lineage: Eukaryota > Viridiplantae > Streptophyta > Magnoliopsida > Lamiales > Phrymaceae > Erythranthe > Erythranthe guttata. Next base: position 10,549,612 of record NC_142544.1, on the reverse strand, counting down.
ATGTGCGTATCTTTTCTACCGAGTGGTTTTGTGCATGTTTCTTGATGCGCATTCATGTCCTCGAAACGTAGTACATATTTTCGTGAACGCTTTTGGAATCCAATTTTGACCATGTTCGAGTCCGAATTTGGAAATGTAACGTTAGACAGGATTTGTAGCTAGCTGAAGTAGCTTTCTAATGCCGCCAGAACCAGTTGATTTTGAGTCTGGATGAGAAAGTTATGCTCGACTTCGTGGACACTACCAAAGATGTTCAGGGATCCTCTTTTCTAATTTGATTTTCTTTTCCTAATTGCAACTCTTTTGTTACTCTTTGATCATTTTGCTTCATGGACACCTAAGTGTCTATTTGTACCTATAAGATACTCAATCCACGAATTAAAATAGAAATATAAATTAATCCAAAACAAACCACGTAAACGTAAACGTAGAGTGTTATTTCTATACTCCACTGTATCTTTTGTATCTAGTAATTTTGCAGTTGTTTGGTTATGCGTATTAAAGTCCTAGTGTTGTAGTTCGTGTTTTTAAGAACGTTGTTGCGAATGCAGTTATGCGCATGTTTTTTTACACGTACGTTTGTGCATGTCCATTTGAGCGAGTGTGTTTATGCATGTTTGTTGATTTGTATTAATGTCCTAGGATTGTAGTTTGTGTTTTCCTTATCCTTTTTGTGAATGCAATTTTGCGTCAATGCTTTTGTACTTTTACTTACGTGCGTATCTTTTCTAGCGAATGTTTTTCTGCATGTTTCATTATGCGCATTCATTTCCTCGAACTGTAGAACGTATTTTCGCGATCGCTTTTGGAATCCAATTTTGACCATGTTCGAGTCCGAATTTGGAAATTTGACGTTAGACAGGAATTGTAGCCAGCTGAAGTAGCTTTCTAATGCCGCCGGAACCAGTTGATTTGGAGTCCGGATGAGAACGTTATGTCGACTTCGTGGACACTACCAAAGATGTTGAGGGATCCTCTTTTCTAATTTGATTTTATTTTCCTAATTGCAACTCTTTTGTTACTCTTTGATCATTTTTGCTTCCTGGACACCTAATTTTCTATTTGTACCTATAAGATACTCAATCCACCAATTAAAACAGAAATATAAATTAATCAAAAACAATCCACGTAAACGTAAACGTAGAGTGTTATTTCTACACTCCACTGTATCTTTTGTATCTAGTAATTTTGCAGTTGTTTGGTTATGCGTATTAAAGTCCTAGTGTTGTAGTTTGTGTTTTTTAGAACGTTGTTGCGAATGCAGTTATGCGCATGTTTTTTTACACGTACGTTTGTGCATGTCCATTTGAGCGAGTGTGTTTATGCATGTTTGTTGATTTGTATTAATGTCCTAGGATTGTAGTTTGTGTTTTACTTATCCTTTTTGCGAATGCAATTTTGCGTGCATGCTTTTGTACTTTTACTTACGTGCGTATCTTTACTAGCGAGTGTTCTCTGCATGTTTCTTGATGCGCATTCATGTCCTCGAACTGTAGTACGTATTTTCGTGATCGCTTTTGGAATCCAATTTTGACCATGTTCAAGTCCGAATTCGGAATTTTGACGTTTGCCAGGAATTGTAGCCAGCTGAAATAGCTTTCTTATGCCGCCGGAACAAGTTGATTTGGAGTCCGGATGAGAAAGTTATGCTCGACTTCGTGGACACTACCAAAGATGTTGAGGGATCCACTCTTCTAATTTGATTTTATTTTCCTAATTTCAACTCTTTTGTTACTCTTTGATCATTTTTGCTTCATGGACACCTAATTTTCGATTTGTACCTATAAGATACTCAATCCACCAAGTAAACCAGAAATATAAATTAATCCAAAACAAACCACGTAAACGTAAACGTAGAGTGTTATTTCTACACTCCACTGTATCTTTTGTATCTAGTAATTTTGCAGTTGTTTGGTTATGCGTATTAAAGTCCTAGTGTTGTAGTTCGTGTTTTTTAGAACGTTGTTGCGAATGCAATTATGCGCATGTTTTTTTACACGTACGTTTGTGCATGTCCATTTGAGCATGTGTGTTTATGCATGTTTGTTGATTATTATTAATGTCCTAGGATTGTAGTTTGTGTTTTCCTTATCCTTTTTGCGAATGCAATTTTGCGTGCATGCTTTTGTACTTTTACTTACGTGCGTATCTTTTCTAGCGAGTGTTTTTCTGCATATTTCTTGATGCGCATTCATGTCCTCGAACTGTAGTACGTATTTTTGTGATCGCTTTTGGAATCCAATTTTGACCATGTTCAAGTTCGAATTCGGAATTTTGACGTTTGCCAGAAATTGTAGCCTGCTGAAATAGCTTTCTTATGCTCGACTTTGTGGACACTACCAAAGATGTTGAGGGATCCACTCTTCTAATTTGATTTTATTTTCCTAATTTCAACTCTTTTGTTACTCTTTGATCATTTTTTCTTCATAGACACCTAATTTTCGATTTGTACCTATATGATACTAAATCCACCAATTAAAATAGAAATATTAATTAATCCAAAAAAAAAAATCCACGAAAACATAAACGTAGAGTGTTATTTCTACACTCCACTGTATCTTTTGTATCTAGTGGTTTTGCTGTTGTTTGGTTATGCGTATTAAAGTCCTCGTGCTGTAATGTTTTTAAGAACATTGTTGCGAATGCACTTTTGCTCATGTTTTTCTACATGTACGTTTGTGCATGTCTATTTGAGCGAGTGTGTTTGTGCATGTTTCTTGATTTGTATTAATGTCCTAGGATTGTAGTTTGTGTTTTCATGATCCTTTTTGCGAATGCACTTTTGCGTGAGCACTATTGCGTGCATGCTTTTGTACTTTTACTTATGTGCGTATATTTTCTACCGAGTGTTTTTGTGCATGTTTCTTGATGCGCATTCTTGTCCTCGAACCGTAGTACGTATTTTCGTATTTTCGTGAACGCTTTTGGAATCCAATTTTGACCATGTTCGAGTCCGAATTTGGAAATTTAACGTTAGACATGAATTGTAGCCAGCTGCAGTAGCTTTCTAATGCCGCCAGAACCAGTTGATTTGGACTCCGAATGAGAAAGTTATGCTCGACTTCGTGGACACTACCAAAGATGTTGAGGGATCCACTCTATTAATTTGATTTTATGTTCCTAATTTCAACACCTTTGTTACCCTTTGATCATGTTCTCTTCATGGACACCTAGTTTTCTATTTGTACATACATATAAGATACTAAATCCACCAATTAAAACAGAAATATAAATTAATCCAAAAAAAAATCCATGTAAACGTAAACGTAGAGTGTTATTTCTACACTCCACTGTATCTTTTGTATCTACTGGTTTTGCTGTTGTTTGGTTATGCGTTTTAAAGTCCTAGTGTTGTAATGTTTTTAAGAAAGTTGTTGCGAATGCACTTTTGCACATGTTTTTCTACATGTACGTTTGTGCATGTCTATGTGAGCGAGTGTGTTTGTGCATGTTTGTTGATTTGTATTAATGTCCTAGGATTGTAGTTTGTGTTTTCATGATCCTTTTTGCGAATGCACTTTTGCGTGCATGCTTTTGTACATTTACTTATATGCGTATCTTTTCTAGCGAGTCTTTTTTTTGCATGTTTCTTGATGCGCATTCATGTCCTCGAACTTTAGTACGTATTTTCGTGATCGCTTTTGGAATCCAATTTTGACCATGTTCGAATCCGAATTTGGAGATTTGATGTTAGACAGGAATTGTAGCCAGCTGAAATAGCTTTCTAATGCCACCGGAACCAGTTGTTTTGGAGTCTGGATGAGAAATTAATGCTCGATTTCGTGGACACTACCCAAGATGTTGAGGGATCCTCTCTTCTGATTTTATTTTATTTTCCTAATTGCAACTCTTTTGTTACTCTTTGATCATTTTTGCTTCATGGACACCTAATTTTCGATTTGTACCTATAAGATACTAAATCCACCAATAAAAACATAAATATAAATTAATCAAAAAAAAAAAATCCACGTAAACGTAAACGTAGAGTGTTATTTCGACACTCCACTGTATCTTTTGTATCTTGTGGTTTTGTTGTTGTTTGGTTATGCGTATTAAAGTCCTAGTGTTGAAGTATTTTTAAGAACATTGTTGCAAATGCACTTTTGCGCATGTTTTTCTACATGTACATTTGTGCATGTCTATTTGAGCGAGTGTGTTTGTGCATGTTTGTTGATTTGTATTAATGTCCTAGGATTCTAGTTTTTGTTTTCATGATCCTTTTTACGCATGCACTTTTGCGTGAGCACAATTGCGTGCATGCTTTTGTACTTTTACTTATGTGAGTATCTTTTCTAGGGAGTGTTTTTTTGCATGTTTCTTGATGCGCATTAATGTCCTCGAACTGTAGTACGTATTTTCGTGATTGCTTTTGTAATCCAATTTTGACCATGTTCGAGTCTGAATTTGGAAATTTGATGTTAGACAGGAATTGTAGCTAGCTGAAATAGCTTTCTAATGCCGCCGGAACCGGTTGATTTGGAGTCCAGGTGAGAAAGTTATGCTCGACTTCGTGGACACTACCAAAGATGTTGAGGGATCCACTCTATTAATTTGATTTTATGTTCCTAATTTCAACACCTTTGTTACCCTTTGATCATTTTTTCTTCATGGACACCTAGTTTTCTATTTGTACATATAAGATACTAAATCCACCAATTAAAACAGAAATATAAATTATTCCAAAAAAAAATCCATGTAAACGTAAACGTAGAGTGTTATTTCTACACTCCACTGTATGTTTTGTATCTAGTGGTTTTGCTGTTGTTTGGTTATGCGTATTAAAGTCCTAGTGTTGTAATGTTTTAAAGAAAGTTGTTGCGCATGCACTTTTGCACATGTTTTTCTACATGTACGTTTGTGCATGTCTATGTGAGCGAGTGTGTTTGTGCATGTTTGTTGATTTGTATTAATGTCCTAGGATTGTAGTTTGTGTTTTCATGATCCTTTTTGCGAATGCACTTTTGCGTGCATGCTTTTGTACATTTACTTATATGCGTATCTTTTCTAGCGAGTGTTTTTTTGCATTTTTCTTGATGCGCATTCATGTCCTCGAACTGTAGTACGTATTTTCGTGATCGCTTTTGGAATCCAATTTTGACCATGTTCGAATCCGAATTTGGAGATTTGATGTTAGACAGGAATTGTAGCCAGCTGAAATAGCTTTCTAATGCCGCCGGAACCAGTTGTTTTGGAGTCTGGATGAGAAATTAATGCTCGATTTCGTGGACACTACCCAAGATGTTGAGGGATCCTCTCTTCTGATTTTATTTTATTTTCCTAATTGCAACTCTTTTGTTACTCTTTGATCATTTTTGCGTCATGGACACCTAATTTTCGATTTGTACCTATAAGATACTAAATCCACCAATTAAAACATAAATATAAATTAAACAAAAAAAAATCCACGTAAACGTAAACGTAGAGTGTTATTTCGACACTCCACTGTATCTTTTGTATCTTGTGGTTTTGTTGTTGTTTGGTTATGCGTATTAAAGTCCTAGTGTTGAAGTATTTTTAAGAACATTGTTGCAAATGCACTTTTGCGCATGTTTTTCTACATGTACGTTAGTGCATGTCTATTTGAGCGAGTGTGTTTGTGCATGTTTGTTGATTTGTATTAATGTCCTAGGATTGTAGTTTGTGTTTTCATGATCCTTTTTACGCATGCACTTTTGCGTGAGTACTTTTGTGCATGCTTTTGTACTTTTACTTATGTGCGCATCTTTTCTAGCGAGTGTTTTTGTGCCTGTTTCTTGATGCGCATTCATATCCTCGAATTGTAGTACGTATTTTCGTCAACGCTTTTGGAATCCAATTTCGACCATGTTCGAGTCCGAATTTGGAAATTTGACGTTAGACAGGAATTGTAGCCAGCTCAAATAGCTTTCTTATGCCGCCGGAACCAGTTTATTTGGAGTCCGGATGAGAACGTTATGCTCGACTTCGTGGACACTAACAAAGATGTTGAGGGATCCTCTCTTCTAATTTGATTTTATTTTTCTAATTGCAACTCTTTTGTTACTCTTTGATCATTTTTGCTTCAGGGACACCTAATTTTTGATTTGTACCTATAAGATACTAAATCCACCTATTAAAACAGAAATATAAATCAAACCAAAAAAAAAAAAAACACGTAAACGTAAACGTAGAGTGTTATTTCTACACTCCACTGTATCATTTGTATCTAGTGGTTTTGTTGTTGTTTGGTTATGCGTATTAAAGTTCTAGTGTTATTTCTACACTCCACTGTATCATTTGAGCGAGAGTGTTTGTGCATCTTTGTTGATTTGTATTAAATTCCTAGGAATGTAGTTTGTGTTTTCATGATCCTTTTTGCAAATGCACTTTTGCGTGACCACTTTTGCGTTCATGCTTTTGTACTTTTACGTATGTGCGTATCTTTTCTAGCGAGTGTTTTTGTGCATGTGTCTTGATGCACATTCATGTCCTCGAACTGTAGTACGTATTTTCGTGATCGCTTTTGGAATCCAAATTTGACCAAGTTCGAGTCCGAATTCAAAAATTTGACGTCAGACAGGAATTGTAGCCAGCTGAAATAGTTTTCGAATGCCGCTGGAACCAGTTGATTTGTAGTCCGGATGAGAAAGTTATGCTCGACTTCGTGGACACTACAAAAGATGTTGAGGGATCCCCTCTTCTAATTTGATTTTATTTTCCTAATTGCAACTCTTTTGTTACTCTTCGATAATTTTTGCTTCACGGACACCAAATTTTCGATTTGTACCTATAAGATACTACATCCACCAATTAAAACATAAATATAAAATAATCCAAAAAAAACCACGTAGACGTAAATGTAGAGTGTTATTTCTACACCCCACTGTATCTTTTGTATCTAGTAATTTTGCTGTAGTTTGGTTATGCGTATTAAAGTCCTAGTGTTATAGTTAGTGTTTTTAAGAACGTTGCTGCGAATGCACTTATGCGCATGGTTTTTTACACGTACGTTTGTGCATGTCCATTTGAGCGAGTGTGTTTATGCATGTTTGTTGATTTGTATTAATGTCTCAGGATTGTAGTTTGTGTTTTCATGATCCTTTTAGAGAATGCACTTTTGCGTGCATGCTTTTTCCTTATACTTATGTGCGTATCTTTTCTAGCGAGTGTTTTTGTGCATTTTTATTGATGATCATTCATGTCCACGAACTGTAGTACGTATTTTCGTGATCGCTTTTTGAATCCAATTTCCACCATGTTCGAGTCCGAATTTGGAAATTTGACGTTAGACAGGAATTGTAGCCAGCCGAAATAGTTTTCTAATGCCGCCGGAACCATTTGTTTTGGAGTCCGGATGAGAAAGTTATGCTCGATTTTGTGGACACTACCAAAGATGTTGAGGGATCCTCTCTTCTAATTTGATTTTATTTTCCTAATTGCAACTCTTTTGTTACTCTTTGATCATTTTTGCTTCATGGACACCTAATTTTCGATTAGTATCTATAAGATACTAAATCCACCAATTAAAACATAAATATAAATTAATCAACAAAAAAATCCACGTAAACATAAACGTAGAGTATTATTTCTACACTCCACTGTATCTTTAGTATCTAGTGGTTTTGCTGTTTTTTGGTTATGTGTATTAAAGTCCAAGTGTTGTAATGTTTTTAAGAACGTTGATGCGAATGCACTTTTGCACATGTTTTCCTACATGTACGTTTGTGCATGTCTATTTGAGCGAGTGTATTTGTGCATGATTGTTGATTTGTATTAATGTAATAGGATTGTAGTTTGTGTTTTCATGATCCTTTTTTCGAATGCACTTTTGCGTGAGTACTTTTGTGCATGCTTTTGTACTTTTACTTATGTGCGTATCTTTTCTAGCGAGTGTTTTTGTGCATGTTTCTTGATGCGCAATCATATCCTCGAATTGTAGTACGAATTTTCGTGATCGCTTTTGGAATCAAATTTTGACCATGTTACAGTCCGAATTTCGAAATTTGACGTTAGACAGGAATTGTAGCCAGCTGAAATAGCTTTCTTATGCCGCCGGAACCAGTTGACTTGGAGTCCGGATGAGAAAGTTATGGTCGACTTCGTGGACACTAACAAATATGTTGAGGGATCCTCTCTTCTAATTTGATTTTATTTTCCTAATTGCAACTCTTTTGTTACTCTTTGATCATTTTTGCTTCAGGGACACCTAATTTTCTATTTGTACCTATAAGATACTAAATCCACCTATTAAAAAAGAAATATAAATCAAACCGAAAAAAAAAAAACCACGTAAACGTAAACGCAGAGTTATATTTCTACACTCCACTGTATCATTTGTATCTACTGGTTTTGCTGTTGTTTGGTTATGCGTATTAAAGTCCTAGTGTTGTAATGTTTTTAAGAACGTTGTTGTGAATGCACTTTTGCGCATGTTTTTCTACATGTAAGTGTGTGCATGTCTATGTGAGCGAGTGTGTTTGTGCATCTTTGTTGATTTGCATTAAATTCCTAGGAATGTAGTTTGTGTTTTCATGATCCTTTTTGCAAATGCACTTTTGCGTGAGCACTTTTGCGTGCATGCTTTTGTACTTTTACCTATGTGCGTATCTTTTCTAGCGAGTGTTTTTTTGCATGTTTCTTGATGCCCAGCATGTCCTCGAACTGTAGTATGTATTTTCGCGATCGCTTTTAAAATTCAATTTTGACTATGTTCGAGTCCGAATTTGGAAATTTGAGGTTAGACAGGAATTGTAGCCAGCTGAAATAGCTTTCTAATGCCGCCGGATCCAGTTGATTTGGAATCTGGATGAGAAAGTTATGCTCGACTTCGTGGACACTACAAAACATGTTGAGGGATCCTCTCTTTTAATTTGATTTTATTTTCCTAATTGCAACTCTTTTGTTACTCTTTGATAATTTTTGCTTCATGGACACTGAATTATTGATTTGTACCTATAAGATACTAAATCCACCAATTAAAACATAAATATAAATTAATCCAAAAAAAAACCACGTAAACGTAAACGTAGAGTGTTATTTCCACACTCCACTGTATCTTTTGTATCTAGTAATTTTGCTGTTGTTTGGTTATGCGTATTAAAGTCCTAGTGTTGTAGTTAGTGTTTTTAGGAACGTTGTTGCGAATGCAGTTATGCGCAAGTTTTTTTACACGTACGTTTGTGCATGTCCATTTGAGCGAGTGTGTTTATGCATGTTTGTTGATTTGTATTAATGTCCCAGGATTGTAGTTAGTGTTTTCATGATCCTTTTAGCGAATGCACTTTTTCGTGCATGCTCTTTCCTTATACTTATGTGCGTATCTTTTCTAGCGAGTGTTTTTGTGCATGTTTCTTGATGCGCATTCATGTCCACGAACTGTAGTACGTATTTTCGTGATGTCTTTTGGAATCCAATTTTGACCATGTTCGAGTCTGAATTTGGAATTTTGACGTTGGAAAGGAATTGTAGCTAGCTGAAATAACTTTCTTATGCCGCCAGAACCAATTTATTTGGAGTCCGGATGAGAAAGTTATGCTCGACTTCGTGGACATTACCAAAGATGTTGAGGGATCCACTAATCTAATTTGATTTTATTTACCTTATTGCAACTCTTTTGTTACTCTTTGTTCATTTTTGCTTCATGGACACCTAATTTTCGATTTGTACCTATAAGATACTAAATCCACCAATTAAAACAGAAATATTAATTAATCCAAAAAAAAGTCCACGTAAACGTAAACGTAGAGTGTTATTTTTACACTCCACTGTATATTTTGTATCTAGTGGTTTTTTTGTTGTTTGGTTATGTGTATTAAAGTCCTAGTGTTGTAATGTTTTTAAGAACGTTGTTGGGAATGCACTTTTGCGCATGTTTTTCTACATGTAAGTTTGTGCATGTCTATTTGAGCGAGTGTGTCTGTGCATGTTTATTGATTTGTATTAATGTCCTTAGATTATAGTTTGTGTTTTCATGATCCTTTTTGCGAATGCACTTTTACGTGAGTACTTTTGTGCATGCTTTTGTGCTTTTACTTATGAGCGTATCTTTTCTAGCGAGTGTTTTTGTGCATGTTTCTTGATGCGCATTCATGTCCTCGAACTGTAGTACGTATTTTCGTTATCGCTTTTGGAATTAAATTTAGACCATATTCGAGTCCGAATTTGGAAATTTGACGATAGACTGGAATTGTGGCTAGGTGAAATAGTTCTCGAATGCCGCATGAACCAGTTGATTTGGAGTCCGGATGAGAAAGTTATGCTAGACTTCATGGACACTACCAAAGATGTTGAGGGATCCCCTCTTCTAATTTGATTTTATTTTCCTAATTGCAACTCTTTTGTTACTCTTCGATAATTTTTGCTTCACGGACACCAAATTATCGATTTGTACCTATAAGTTACTATATCCACCAATTAAAACATAAATGTAAATAAATCCAAAAAAAACCACGTAGACGTAAACGTAGAGTGTTATTTCTACACTCCACTGTATCTTTTGTATCTAGTAATTTTGTTGTAGTTTGGTTATGCGTATTAAAGTCCTAGTGTTGTAGTTAGTGTTTTTAAGAACGTTGTTGCGAATGCACTTATGCGCATGTTTTTTTACACGTACGTTTGTGCATATCCATTTGAGCGAGTGTGTTTATGCATGTTTGTTGATTTGTATTAATGTCTCAGGATTATAGTTTGTGTTTTCATGATCATTTTAGCGAATGCACTTTTGCGTGCATGCTTTTTCCTTATACTTATGTGCGTATCTTTTCTAGCGAGTGTTTTTGTGCATGTTTCTTGATGATCATTCATGTCCACGAACTGTAGTACGTATTTTCGTGATCGCTTTTGGAATCCAATTTTGACCATGTTCGAGTCTGAATTTGGAATTTTGACGTTAGACAGGAATTGTAGCCAGCTGAAATAGCTGTCTTATGCCGCCGGAACCAATTTATTAGGAGTCCGGATGAGAAAGTTATGCTCGACTTCGTGGACATTAGCAAAGATGTTGAGGGATCCACTCTTCTAATTTGATTTTATTTTCTTAATTGCAACTCTTTTGTTACTCTTTGTTCATTTTTGCTTCATGGACACCTAATTTTCGATTTGTACCTATAAGATACTAAATCCACCAATTAAAACATAAATATAAATTAATCAACAAAAAAATCCACGTAAACATAAACGTAGAGTATTATTTCTACACTCCACTGTATCTTTTGTATCTAGTGGTTTTGCTGTTTTTTGGTTATGTGTATTAAAGTCCAAGTGTTGTAATGTTTTTAAGAACGTTGATGCGAATGCACTTTTGCACATGTTTTCCTACATGTACGTTTGTGCATGTCTATTTGAGCGAGTGTATTTGTGCATGATTGTTGATTTGTATTAATGTACTAGGATTGTAGTTTGTGTTTTCATGATCCTTTTTTCGAATGCACTTTTGCGTGAGTACTTTTGTGCATGCTTTTGTACTTTTACTTATGTGCGTATCTTTTCTAGCGAGTGTTTTTGTGCATGTTTCTTGATGCGCATTCATATCCTCGAATTGTAGTACGTATTTTCGTGATCGCTTTTGGAATCAAATTTTGACCATGTTACAGTCCGAATTTCGAAATTTGACGTTAGACAGGAATTGTAGCCAGCTCAAATAGCTTTCTTAAGCCGCCGGAACCAGTTGACTTGGAGTCCGGATGAGAAAGTTATGGTCGACTTCGTGGACACTAACAAATATGTTGAGGGATCCTCTCTTCTAATTTGATTTTATTTTCCTAATTGCAACTCTTTTGTTACTCTTTGATCATTTTTGCTTCAGGGACACCTAATTTTCTATTTGTACCTATAAGATACTAAATCCACCTATTAAAAAAGAAATATAAATCAAACCGAAAAAAAAAAAAACCACGTAAACGTAAACGCAGAGTTATATTTCTACACTCCACTGTATCATTTGTATCTACTGGTTTTGCTGTTGTTTGGTTATGCGTATTAAAGTCCTAGTGTTGTAATGTTTTTAAGAACGTTGTTGTGAATGCACTTTTGCGCATGTTTTTCTACATGTAAGTGTGTGCATGTCTATGTGAGCGAGTGTGTTTGTGCATCTTTGTTGATTTGCATTAAATTCCTAGGAATGTAGTTTGTGTTTTCATGATCCTTTTTGCAAATGCACTTTTGCGTGAGCACTTTTGCGTGCATGCTTTTGTACTTTTACCTATGTGCGTATCTTTTCTAGCGAGTGTTTTTTTGCATGTTTCTTGATGCCCAGCATGTCCTCGAACTGTAGTATGTATTTTCGCGATCGCTTTTAAAATTCAATTTTGACTATGTTCGAGTCCGAATTTGGAAATTTGAGGTTAGACAGGAATTGTAGCCAGCTGAAATAGCTTTCTAATGCCGCCGGATCCAGTTGATTTGGAATCTGGATGAGAAAGTTATGCTCGACTTCGTGGACACTACAAAACATGTTGAGGGATCCTCTCTTTTAATTTGATTTTATTTTCCTAATTGCAACTCTTTTGTTACTCTTTGATAATTTTTGCTTCATGGACACTGAATTATTGATTTGTACCTATAAGATACTAAATCCACCAATTAAAACATAAATATAAATTAATCCAAAAAAAAACCACGTAAACGTAAACGTAGAGTGTTATTTCCACACTCCACTGTATCTTTTGTATCTAGTAATTTTGCTGTTGTTTGGTTATGCGTATTAAAGTCCTAGTGTTGTAGTTAGTGTTTTTAGGAACGTTGTTGCGAATGCAGTTATGCGCAAGTTTTTTTACACGTACGTTTGTGCATGTCCATTTGAGCGAGTGTGTTTATGCATGTTTGTTGATTTGTATTAATGTCCCAGGATTGTAGTTAGTGTTTTCATGATCCTTTTAGCGAATGCACTTTTTCGTGCATGCTCTTTCCTTATACTTATGTGCGTATCTTTTCTAGCGAGTGTTTTTGTGCATGTTTCTTGATGCGCATTCATGTCCACGAACTGTAGTACGTATTTTCGTGATGTCTTTTGGAATCCAATTTTGACCATGTTCGAGTCTGAATTTGGAATTTTGACGTTGGAAAGGAATTGTAGCTAGCTGAAATAACTTTCTTATGCCGCCAGAACCAATTTATTTGGAGTCCGGATGAGAAAGTTATGCTCGACTTCGTGGACATTACCAAAGATGTTGAGGGATCCACTAATCTAATTTGATTTTATTTACCTTATTGCAACTCTTTTGTTACTCTTTGTTCATTTTTGCTTCATGGACACCTAATTTTCGATTTGTACCTATAAGATACTAAATCCACCAATTAAAACAGAAATATTAATTAATCCAAAAAAAAGTCCACGTAAACGTAAACGTAGAGTGTTATTTTTACACTCCACTGTATATTTTGTATCTAGTGGTTTTTTTGTTGTTTGGTTATGTGTATTAAAGTCCTAGTGTTGTAATGTTTTTAAGAACGTTGTTGGGAATGCACTTTTGCGCATGTTTTTCTACATGTAAGTTTGTGCATGTCTATTTGAGCGAGTGTGTCTGTGCATGTTTATTGATTTGTATTAATGTCCTTAGATTATAGTTTGTGTTTTCATGATCCTTTTTGCGAATGCACTTTTACGTGAGTACTTTTGTGCATGCTTTTGTGCTTTTACTTATGAGCGTATCTTTTCTAGCGAGTGTTTTTGTGCATGTTTCTTGATGCGCATTCATGTCCTCGAACTGTAGTACGTATTTTCGTTATCGCTTTTGGAATTAAATTTAGACCATATTCGAGTCCGAATTTGGAAATTTGACGATAGACTGGAATTGTGGCTAGGTGAAATAGTTCTCGAATGCCGCATGAACCAGTTGATTTGGAGTCCGGATGAGAAAGTTATGCTAGACTTCATGGACACTACCAAAGATGTTGAGGGATCCCCTCTTCTAATTTGATTTTATTTTCCTAATTGCAACTCTTTTGTTACTCTTCGATAATTTTTGCTTCACGGACACCAAATTATCGATTTGTACCTATAAGTTACTATATCCACCAATTAAAACATAAATGTAAATAAATCCAAAAAAAACCACGTAGACGTAAACGTAGAGTGTTATTTCTACACTCCACTGTATCTTTTGTATCTAGTAATTTTGTTGTAGTTTGGTTATGCGTATTAAAGTCCTAGTGTTGTAGTTAGTGTTTTTAAGAACGTTGTTGCGAATGCACTTATGCGCATGTTTTTTTACACGTACGTTTGTGCATATCCATTTGAGCGAGTGTGTTTATGCATGTTTGTTGATTTGTATTAATGTCTCAGGATTATAGTTTGTGTTTTCATGATCATTTTAGCGAATGCACTTTTGCGTGCATGCTTTTTCCTTATACTTATGTGCGTATCTTTTCTAGCGAGTGTTTTTGTGCATGTTTCTTGATGATCATTCATGTCCACGAACTGTAGTACGTATTTTCGTGATCGCTTTTGGAATCCAATTTTGACCATGTTCGAGTCTGAATTTGGAATTTTGACGTTAGACAGGAATTGTAGCCAGCTGAAATAGCTGTCTTATGCCGCCGGAACCAATTTATTAGGAGTCCGGATGAGAAAGTTATGCTCGACTTCGTGGACATTAGCAAAGATGTTGAGGGATCCACTCTTCTAATTTGATTTTATTTTCTTAATTGCAACTCTTTTGTTACTCTTTGTTCATTTTTGCTTCATGGACACCTAATTTTCGATTTGTACCTATAAGATACTAAATCCACCAATTAAAACATAAATATAAATTAATCAACAAAAAAATCCACGTAAACATAAACGTAGAGTATTATTTCTACACTCCACTGTATCTTTTGTATCTAGTGGTTTTGCTGTTTTTTGGTTATGTGTATTAAAGTCCAAGTGTTGTAATGTTTTTAAGAACGTTGATGCGAATGCACTTTTGCACATGTTTTCCTACATGTACGTTTGTGCATGTCTATTTGAGCGAGTGTATTTGTGCATGATTGTTGATTTGTATTAATGTACTAGGATTGTAGTTTGTGTTTTCATGATCCTTTTTTCGAATGCACTTTTGCGTGAGTACTTTTGTGCATGCTTTTGTACTTTTACTTATGTGCGTATCTTTTCTAGCGAGTGTTTTTGTGCATGTTTCTTGATGCGCATTCATATCCTCGAATTGTAGTACGTATTTTCGTGATCGCTTTTGGAATCATATTTTGACCATGTTACAGTCCGAATTTCGAAATTTGACGTTAGACAGGAATTGTAGCCAGCTCAAATAGCTTTCTTAAGCCGCCGGAACCAGTTGACTTGGAGTCCGGATGAGAAAGTTATGGTCGACTTCGTGGACACTAACAAATATGTTGAGGGATCCTCTCTTATAATTTGATTTTATTTTCCTAATTGCAACTCTTTTGTTACTCTTTGATCATTTTTGCTTCAGGGACACCTAATTTTTCTATTTGTACCTATAAGATACTAAATCCACCTATTAAAAAAGAAATATAAATCAAACCAAAAAAAAAAAAACCACGTAAACGTAAACGCAGAGTGTTATTTCTACACTCCACTGTATCATTTGTATCTACTGGTTTTGCTGTTGTTTGGTTATGCGTATTAAAGTCCTAGTGTTGTAATGTTTTTAAGAACGTTGTTGTGAATGCACTTTTGCGCATGTTTTTCTACATGTAAGTGTGTGCATGTCTATGTGAGCGAGTGTGTTTGTGCATCTTTGTTGATTTGCATTAAATTCCTAGGAATGTAGTTTGTGTTTTCATGATCCTTTTTGCAAATGCACTTTTGCGTGAGCACTTTTGCGTGCATGCTTTTGTACTTTTACCTATGTGCGTATCTTTTCTAGCGAGTGTTTTTTTGCATGTTTCTTGATGCCCAGCATGTCCTCGAACTGTAGTATGTATTTTCGCGATCGCTTTTAAAATTCAATTTTGACTATGTTCGAGTCCGAATTTGGAAATTTGAGGTTAGACAGGAATTGTAGCCAGCTGAAATAGCTTTCTAATGCCGCCGGATCCAGTTGATTTGGAATCTGGATGAGAAAGTTATGCTCGACTTCGTGGACACTACAAAACATGTTGAGGGATCCTCTCTTTTAATTTGATTTTATTTTCCTAATTGCAACTCTTTTGTTACTCTTTGATAATTTTTGCTTCATGGACACTTAATTTTTGATTTGTACCTATAAGATACTAAATCCACCAATTAAAACATAAATATAAATTAATCCAAAAAAAAACCACGTAAACGTAAACGTAGAGTGTTATTTCCACACTCCACTGTATCTTTTGTATCTAGTAATTTTGCTGTTGTTTGGTTATGCGTATTAAAGTCCTAGTGTTGTAGTTAGTGTTTTTAGGAACGTTGTTGCGAATGCAGTTATGCGCAAGTTTTTTTACACGTACGTTTGTGCATGTCCATTTGAGCGAGTGTGTTTATGCATGTTTGTTGATTTGTATTAATGTCCCAGGATTGTAGTTAGTGTTTTCATGATCCTTTTAGCGAATGCACTTTTTCGTGCATGCTCTTTCCTTATACTTATGTGCGTATCTTTTCTAGCGAGTGTTTTTGTGCATGTTTCTTGATGCGCATTCATGTCCACGAACTGTAGTACGTATTTTCGTGATTGCTTTTGGAATCCAATTTTGACCATGTTCGAGTCTGAATTTGGAATTTTGACGTTGGAAAGGAATTGTAGCTAGCTGAAATAACTTTCTTATGCCGCCAGAACCAATTTATTTGGAGTCCAGATGAGAAAGTTATGCTCGACTTCGTGGACATTACCAAAGATGTTGAGGGATCCACTAATCTAATTTGATTTTATTTACCTTATTGCAACTCTTTTGTTACTCTTTGTTCATTTTTGCTTCATGGACACCTAATTTTCGATTTGTACCTATAAGATACTAAATCCACCAATTAAAACAGAAATATTAATTAATCCAAAAAAAAGTCCACGTAAACGTAAACGTAGAGTGTTATTTTTACACTCCACTGTATATTTTGTATCTAGTGGTTTTTTTGTTGTTTGGTTATGTGTATTAAAGTCCTAGTGTTGTAATGTTTTTAAGAACGTTGTTGGGAATGCACTTTTGCGCATGTTTTTCTACATGTAAGTTTGTGCATGTCTATTTGAGCGAGTGTGTCTGTGCATGTTTATTGATTTGTATTAATGTCCTTAGATTATAGTTTGTGTTTTCATGATCCTTTTTGCGAATGCACTTTTACGTGAGTACTTTTGTGCATGCTTTTGTGCTTTTACTTATGAGCGTATCTTTTCTAGCGAGTGTTTTTGTGCATGTTTCTTGATGCGCATTCATGTCCTCGAACTGTAGTACGTATTTTCGTTATCGCTTTTGGAATTAAATTTAGACCATATTCGAGTCCGAATTTGGAAATTTGACGATAGACTGGAATTGTGGCTAGGTGAAACAGTTCTCGAATGCCGCATGAACCAGTTGATTTGGAGTCCGGATGAGAAAGTTATGCTAGACTTCATGGACACTACCAAAGATGTTGAGGGATCCCCTCTTCTAATTTGATTTTATTTTCCTAATTGCAACTCTTTTGTTACTCTTCGATAATTTTTGCTTCACGGACACCAAATTATCGATTTGTACCTATAAGTTACTATATCCACCAATTAAAACATAAATGTAAATAAATCCAAAAAAAACCACGTAGACGTAAACGTAGAGTGTTATTTCTACACTCCACTGTATCTTTTGTATCTAGTAATTTTGTTGTAGTTTGGTTATGCGTATTAAAGTCCTAGTGTTGTAGTTAGTGTTTTTAAGAACGTTGTTGCGAATGCACTTATGCGCATGTTTTTTTACACGTACGTTTGTGCATATCCATTTGAGCGAGTGTGTTTATGCATGTTTGTTGATTTGTATTAATGTCTCAGGATTATAGTTTGTGTTTTCATGATCATTTTAGCGAATGCACTTTTGCGTGCATGCTTTTTCCTTATACTTATGTGCGTATCTTTTCTAGCGAGTGTTTTTGTGCATGTTTCTTGATGATCATTCATGTCCACGACCTGTAGTACGTATTTTCGTGATCGCTTTTGGAATCCAATTTTGACCATGTTCGAGTCTGAATTTGGAATTTTGACGTTAGACAGGAATTGTAGCCAGCTGAAATAGCTGTCTTATGCCGCCGGAACCAATTTATTAGGAGTCCGGATGAGAAAGTTATGCTCGACTTCGTGGACATTAGCAAAGATGTTGAGGGATCCACTCTTCTAATTTGATTTTATTTTCTTAATTGCAACTCTTTTGTTACTCTTTGTTCATTTTTGCTTCATGGACACCTAATTTTCGATTTGTACCTATAAGATACTAAATCCACCAATTAAAACAGAAATATTATTCCAAAAAAAAGTCCACGTAAACGTAAACGTAGAGTGTTATTTCTACACTCCACTGTATCTTTTGTATGTAGTGGTTTTTTTGTTGTTTGGTTATGTGTATTAAAGTCCTAGTGTTGTAATGTTTTTAAGAACGTTGTTGCGAATGCACTTTTGCGCATGTTTTTCTACATGTAAGTTTGTGCATGTCTATTTGAGCGAGTGTGTTTGTGCATGTTTTTGTGCATGTTTCTTGATGCGCATCATGTCCTCGAACTGTAGTACGTATTTTCGTAATCGCCTTTGGAATTAAATTTTGACCATGTTCGAGTCCAAATTTGGAAATTTGACGTTAGACACGAATTGTAGCCAGCTGAAATAGTTTTCGAATGCCGCGGAAACCAGTTGATGTGGAGTCTAGATGAGAAAGTTATGCTCGACATCGTGGACACTACCAAAGTTGTTGAGGGATCCCCTCTTCTAATTTGATTTTATTTTCCTAATTGCAACTCTTTTGTTACTCTTCGATCATTTTTGCTTCATGGACACCTAATTTTCGATTTGTACCTATAAGATACTCAATCCACCAATTAAAACAGAAATATAAATTAATCCAAAAAAAACCACGTAAACGTAAACGTAGAGTGTTATTTCTACACTCCACTGTATCTTTTGTATCTAGTAATTTTGCTGTCGTTTGGTTATGCGTATTAAAGTCCTAGTGTTGTAGTTAGTGTTTTTAAGAACGTTGCTGCGAATGCATTTATGCGCATGTTTTTTTACACGTACGTTTGTGCATGTACATTTGAGCGAGTGTGTTTATGCATGTTTGTTGATTTGTATTAATGTCCTAGGATTGTAGTTTGTGTTTTTATGATCCTTTTTGCGAATGCGCTTTTGCGTGCATGCTTTTGTACTTTTACTTATGTGCGTATCGTTTCTAGCGAGTGTTTTTGTGCACGTATCTTGATGCGCATTCATGTCCTCCAGCTGTAGTACATATTTTCGTTATCGCTTTTGGAATTAAATTTAGACCATGTTCGAGTCCGAATTTGGAAATTTGACGTTAGACAGGAATTGTAGCCAGGTGAAACAGTTTTCGAATGCTGCAGGAACCAGTTGATTTGGAGTCCGGATGAGAAAGTTATGCTCGACTTCGTGGACACTACCAAAGATGTTGAGGGATCCACTCTTCTAATTTGATTTTATTTTCAAAATTGCAACTCATTTGTTACTCTTTGATCATTTTTGCTTCATGGACACCTAATTTTTGATTTGTAGCTATAAGATACTAAATCCACCAATTAAAACAGAAATATAAATTAATCCAAAAAAAAAATCCACGTAATTATAAACGTAGAGTGTTATTTCTACACTCCACTGTATCTTTTGTATCTTGTGGTTTTGCTGTTGTTTGGTTATGCGTATTAAAGTCCTAGTGTTGTAATGTTTTTAAGAACGTTGTTGCGAATGCACTTTTGCACATGTTTTTCTGCACTTTTGCACATGTTTTTCTACATGTAAGTTTGTGCATGTCTATTTGAGCGAGTGTGTTTGTGCATGTTTATTGATTTGTATTTATGTCCTTGGATTGTAGTTTGTGTTTTCATTATCATTTTTGCGAATGCACTTTTGCGTGAGTACTTTTGTGCATGCTTTTGTGGTTTTACTTATGTGCGTATCTTTTCTAGCGAGTATTTTTTCGCATGTTTCTTGATGCGCATTCATGTCCTCGAACTGTAGTACGTATTTGGTGATTGCTTTTGGAATTCAATTTTGACCATGTTCGAGTCCGAATTTGGAAATTTGACGTTGGACAGGAATTGTAGCCAGCTGAAATTGCTTTCTAATGCCGCAGGAACAAGTTGATTTGGAGTCCGGATGAGAAAGTTATGCTCGATTTCGTGGACACTACCAAAGATGTTGAGGGATCCTCTCTTCTAATTTGATTTTATTTTCCTAATTTCAACTCTTTTGTTACTCTTTGATACATTTTTGCTTCATGGACACCTAATTTTCGATTTGTACCTATAAGATACTAAATCCACCAATTAAAACCGAAATATAAATTAATCCAAAAAAAACCACGTAAACGTAAACGTAGAGTGTTATTTCTACACTCTACTGTATCTTTTGTATCTAGTAATTTTGCTGTTGTTTGGTTATGTATTTTAAAGTCCTAGTGTTGTAGTTAGTGTTTTAAAGAACGTTGTTGCGAATGCAGTTGTGCGCATGTTTTTTTACACGTATGTTTGTGCATGTCCAATAGGGAGAGTGTGTTTATGCATGTTTGTTGATTTGTATTAATGTCATAGGATTGTAGTTTGTGTTTTCATGATCCTTTTTGCGAATGCACTTTTGCGTGCATGCTTTTGTACTTTTACTTATATGCGTCTCTTTTCTAGCGAGTGTGTTTGTGCATGTTTCTTGATGCGCATTCATGTCCTCGAACTGTAGTACGTATTTTCATGATCGCTTTTGGAATCCAATTTTGACAATGTTCGAGTCCGAATTTGGAAATTTGACGTTAGACAGGAATTGTAGCTAGCTGAAATTGCTTTCTATTGCAGCCGGAACCAGTTGATTTGGAGTCCGGATGAGAAATTTATGATCGACTTCGTGGACACTACCAAAGATGTTGAGGGATCATCACTTCTAATTTGATTTTCTTTTCCTAATTGCAACTCTTTTGTTACTCTTTGATCATTTTTGCTTCATGGACACCTAATTTTCGATTTGTACTTATTAGATACTAAATCCACCAATTAAAACATAAATATAAATTAATCCAACAAAAACCACGTTAACGTAAACGTAGAGTGTTATTTCTACACTCCATTGTATCTTTTGTATCTAGTAATTTTGCAGTTGTTTGGTTATGCGTATTAAAGTCCTAGTGTTGTAGTTCGTGTTTTTTAGAACGTTGTTGCGAATGCAGTTATGCGCATGTTTTTTTACATGTACGTTTGTGCATGTCCATTTGAGCGAGTGTGTTTGTTCATGTTTGTTGATTTGTATTAATGTCCTAGGATTGCAGTTTGTGTTTTCATGATCCTTTTTGCGAATACACTTTTGCGTGCATGCTTTTGCAGTTTTACTTATATGCGTATCTTTTCTAGCGAGTGTTTTTGTGCATGTTTCTTGATGCGCATTCATGTCCTCGAACTGTAGTACGTATTTTCGTGATCGCTTTTGGAATCCAATTTTGACCATGTTCAAGTCCGAATTCGGAATTTTGACGTTTGCCAGGAATTGTAGCCAGCTGAAATAGCTTTCTTATGCCGCCGGAACAAGTTGATTTGGAGTCCGGATGAGAAAGTTATGCTCGACTTCGTGGACACTACCAAAGATGTTGAGGGATCCACTCTTCTAATTTGATTTTATTTTCCTAATTTCAACTCTTTTGTTACTCTTTGATCAGTTTTGCTTCATGGACACCTAATTTTCGATTTGTACCTATAAGATACTCAATCCACCAAGTAAAACAGAAATATAAATTAATCCAAAACAAACCATGTAAACGTAAACGTAGAGTGTTATTTCTACACTCCACTGTATCTTTTGTATCTAGTAATTTTGCAGTTGTTTGGTTATGCGTATTAAAGTCCTAGTGTTGTAGTTCGTGTTTTTTAGAACGTTGTTGCGAATGCAATTATGCGCATGTTTTTTTACACGTACGTTTGTGCATGTCCATTTGAGCATGTGTGTTTATGCATGTTTGTTGATTTGTATTAATGTCCTAGGATTGTAGTTTGTGTTTTCCTTGTCCTTTTTGCGAATGCAATTTTGCGTGCATGCTTTTGTACTTTTACTTACGTGCGTATCTTTTCTAGCGAGTGTTTTTCTGCATATTTCTTGATGCGCATTCATGTCCTCGAACTGTAGTACGTATTTTTGTGATCGCTTTTGGAATCCAATTTTGACCATGTTCAAGTTCGAATTCGGAATTTCGACGTTTGCCAGAAATTGTAGCCTGCTGAAATAGCTTTCTTATGCTCGACTTTGTGGACACTACCAAAGATGTTGAGGGATCCACTCTTCTAATTTGATTTTATTTTCCTAATTTCAACTCTTTTGTTACTCTTTGATCATTTTTTCTTCATAGACACCTAATTTTCGATTTGTACCTATATGATACTAAATCCACCAATTAAAATAGAAATATTAATTAATCCAAAAAAAAAAATCCACGAAAACATAAACGTAGAGTGTTATTTCTACACTCCACTGTATCTTTTGTATCTAGTGGTTTTGCTGTTGTTTGGTTATGCGTATTAAAGTCCTCGTGCTGTAATGTTTTTAAGAACGTTGTTGCGAATGCACTTTTGCTCATGTTTTTCTACATGTACGTTTGTGCATGTCTATTTGAGCGAGTGTGTTTGTGCATGTTTGTTGATTTGTATTAATGTCCTACGATTGTAGTTTGTGTTTTCATGATCCTTTTTGCGAATGCACTTTTGCGTGAGCACTATTGCGTGCATGCTTTTGTACTTTTACTTATGTGCGTATATTTTCTACCGAGTGTTTTTGTGCATGTTTCTTGATGCGCATTCATGTCCTCGAACCGTAGTACGTATTTTCGTATTTTCGTGAACGCTTTTGGAATCCAATTTTGACCATGTTCGAGTCCGAATTTGGAAATTTGACGTTAGGCATGAATTGTAGCCAGCTGCAGTAGCTTTCTAATGCCGCCAGAACCAGTTGATTTGGACTCCGGATGAGAAAGTTATGCTCGACTTCGTGGACACTACCAAAGATGTTGAGGGATCCACTCTATTAATTTGATTTTATGTTCCTAATTTCAACACCTTTGTTACCCTTTGATCATTTTTTCTTCATGGACACCTAGTTTTCTATTTGTACATATAAGATACTAAATCCACTAATTAAAACAGAAATATAAATTAATCCAAAAAAAAATCCATGTAAACGTAAATGTAGAGTGTTATTTCTACACTCCACTGTATCTTTTGTATCTACTGGTTTTGCTGTTGTTTGGTTATGCATTTTAAAGTCCTAGTGTTGTAATATTTTAAAGAAAGTTATTGCGAATGCACTTTTGCACATGTTTTTCTACATGTACGTTTGTGCATGTCTATGTGAGCGAGTGTGTTTGTGCATGTTTGTTGATTTGTATTAATGTCCTAGGATTGTAGTTTGTGTTTTCATGATCCTTTTTGCGAATGCACCTTTGCGTGCATGCTTTTGTACATTTACTTATATGCGTATCTTTTCTAGCGAGTCTTTTTTTGCATGTTTCTTGATGCGCATTCATGTCCTCGAACTTTAGTACGTATTTTCGTGATCGCTTTTGGAATCCAATTTTGACCATGTTCGAATCCGAATTTGGAGATTTGATGTTAGACAGGAATTGTAGCCAGCTGAAATAGCTTTCTAATGCCACCGGAACCAGTTGTTTTGGAGTCTGGATGAGAAATTAATGCTCGATTTCGTGGACACTACCCAAGATGTTGAGGGATCCTCTCTTCTGATTTTATTTTATTTTCCTAATTGCAACTCTTTTGTTACTCTTTGATCATTTTTGCTTCATGGACACCTAATTTTCGATTTGTACCTATAAGATACTAAATCCACCAATAAAAACATAAATATAAATTAATCAAAAAAAAAAATCCACGTAAACGTAAACGTAGAGTGTTATTTCGACACTCCACTGTATCTTTTGTATCTTGTGGTTTTGTTGTTGTTTGGTTATGCGTATTAAAGTCCTAGTGTTGAAGTATTTTTAAGAACATTGTTGCAAATGCACTTTTGCGCATGTTTTTCTACATGTACATTTGTGCATGTCTATTTGAGCGAGTGTGTTTGTGCATGTTTGTTGATTTGTATTAATGTCCTAGGATTCTATGTGTTTTCATGATCCTTTTTACGCATGCACTTTTGCGTGAGCACAATTGCGTGCATGCTTTTGTACTTTTACTTATGTGAGTATCTTTTCTAGGGAGTGTTTTTTTGCATGTTTCTTGATGGGCATTAATGTCCTCGAACTGTAGTACGTATTTTCGTGATTGCTTTTGTAATCCAATTTTGACCATGTTCGAGTCTGAATTTTGAAATTTGATGTTAGACAGGAATTGTAGCTAGCTGAAATAGCTTTCTAATGCCGCCGGAACCGGTTGATTTGGAGTCCAGGTGAGAAAGTTATGCTCGACTTCGTGGACACTACCAAAGATGTTGAGGGATCCACTCTATTAATTTGATTTTATGTTCCTAATTTCAACACCTTTGTTACCCTTTGATCATTTTTTCTTCATGGACACCTAGTTTTCTATTTGTACATATAAGATACTAAATCCACCAATTAAAACAGAAATATAAATTATTCCAAAAAAAAATCCATGTAAACGTAAACGTAGAGTGTTATTTCTACACTCCACTGTATCTTTTGTATCTAGTGGTTTTGCTGTTGTTTGGTTATGCGTATTAAAGTCCTAGTGTTGTAATGTTTTAAAGAAAGTTGTTGCGCATGCACTTTTACACATGTTTTTCTACATGTACGTTTGTGCATGTCTATGTGAGCCAGTGTGTTTGTGCATGTTTGTTGATTTGTATTAATGTCCTAGGATTGTAGTTTGTGTTTTCATGATCCTTTTTGGGAATGCACTTTTGCGTGCATGCTTTTGTACATTTACTTATATGCGTATCTTTTCTAGCGAGTGTTTTTTTGCATTTTTCTTGATGCGCATTCATGTCCTCGAACTGTAGTACGTATTTTCGTGATCGCTTTTGTAATCCAATTTTGACCATGTTCGAATCCGAATTTGGAGATTTGATAATTAGACAGGAATTGTAGCCAGCTGAAATAGCTTTCTAATGCCGCCGGAACCAGTTGTTTTGGAGTCTGGATGAGAAATTAATGCTCGATTTCGTGGACACTACCCAAGATGTTGAGGGATCCTCTCTTCTGATTTTATTTTATTTTCCTAATTGCAACTCTTTTGTTACTCTTTGATCATTTTTGCGTCATGGACACCTAATTTTCGATTTGTACCTATAAGATACTAAATCCACCAATTAAAACATAAATATAAATTAATCAAAAAAAAAATCCACGTAAACGTAAACCTAGAGTGTTATTTCGACACTCCACTGTATCTTTTGTATCTTGTGGTTTTGTTGTTGTTTGGTTATGCGTATTAAAGTCCTAGTGTTGAAGTATTTTTAAGAACATTGTTGCAAATGCACTTTTGCGCATGTTTTTCTACATGTACGTTTGTGCATGTCTATTTGAGCGAGTGTGTTTGTGCATGTTTGTTGATTTGTATTAATGTCCTAGGATTGTAGTTTGTGTTTTCATGATCCTTTTTACGCATGCACTTTTGCGTGAGTACTTTTGTGCATGCTTTTGTACTTTTACTTATGTGCGTATCTTTTCTAGCGAGTGTTTTTGTGCATGTTTCTTGATGCGCATTCATATCCTCGAATTGTAGTACGTATTTTCGTGATCGCTTTTGGAATCCAATTTCGACCATGTTCGAGTCCGAATTTGGAAATTTGACGTTAGACAGGAATTGTAGCCAGCTTAAATAGCTTTCTTATGCCGCCGGAACCAGTTTATTTGGAGTCCGGATGAGAACGTTATGCTCGACTTCGTGGACACTAACAAAGATGTTGAGGGATCCTCTCTTCTAATTTGATTTTATTTTTCTAATTGCAACTCTATTGTCACTCTTTGATCATTTTTGCTTCAGGGACACCAAATTTTTGATTTGTACCTATAAGATACTAAATCCACCTAATAAAACAGAAATATAAATCAAACCAAAAAAAAAAAACACGTAAACGTAAACGTAGAGTGTTATTTCTACACTCCACTGTATCATTTGTATCTAGTGGTTTTGTTGTTGTTTGGTTATGCGTATTAAAGTTCTAGTGTTATTTCTACACTCCACTGTATCATTTGAGCGAGAGTGTTTGTGCATCTTTGTTGATTTGTATTAAATTCCTAGGAATGTAGTTTGTGTTTTCATGATCCTTTTTGCAAATGCACTTTTGCGTGAGCACTTTTGCGTTCATGCTTTTGTACTTTTACGTATGTGCGTATCTTTTCTAGCGAGTGTTTTTGTGCATGTGTCTTGATGCACATTCATGTCCTCGAACTGTAGTACGTATTTTCGTGATCGCTTTTGGAATCCAAATTTGACCAAGTTCGAGTCCGAATTCAGAAATTTGACGTCAGACAGGAATTGTAGCCAGCTGAAAAAGTTTTCGAATGCCGCTGGAACCAGTTGATTTGTAGTCCGGATGAGAAAGTTATGCTCGACTTCGTGGACACTACAAAAGATGTTGAGGGATCCCTTCTTCTAATTTGATTTTATTTTCCTAATTTCAACTCTTTTGTTACTCTTCGATAATTTTTGCTTCACGGACACCAAATTTTCGATTTGTACCTATAAGATACTATATCCACCAATTAAAACATAAATATTAATTAATCCAAAAAAAACCACGTAGACGTAAATGTAGAGTGTTATTTCTACACTCCACTGTATCTTCTGTATCTAGTAATTTTGCTGTAGTTTGGTTATGCGTATTAAAGTCCTAGTGTTATAGTTAGTGTTTTTAAGAACGTTGCTGCGAATGCACTTATGCGCATGGTTTTTTACACGTACGTTTGTGCATGTCCATTTGAGCGAGTGTGTTTATGCATGTTTGTTGATTTGTATTAATGTCTCAGGATTGTAGTTTGTGTTTTCATGATCCTTTTAGCGAATGCACTTTTGCGTGCATGCTTTTTCCTTATACTTATGTGCGTATCTTTTCTAGCGAGTGTTTTTGTGCATTTTTATTGATGATCATTCATGTCAACGAACTGTAGTACGTATTTTCGTGATCGCTTTTTGAATCCAATTTCGACCATGTTCGAGTCCGAATTTGGAAATTTGACGTTAGACAGGAATTGTAGCCAGCCGAAATAGTTTTCTAATGCCGCCGGAACCATTTGTTTTGGAGTCCGGATGAGAAAGTTATGCTCGATTTCGTGGACACTACCAAAGATGTTGAGGGATCCTCTCTTCTAATTTGATTTTATTTTCCTAATTGCAACTCTTTTGTTACTCTTTGATCATTTTTGCTTCATGGACACCTAATTTTCGATTAGTATCTATAAGATACTAAATCCACCAATTAAAACATAAATATAAATTAATCAACAAAAAAATCCACGTAAACATAAACGTAGAGTATTATTTCTACACTCCACTGTATCTTTTGTATCTAGTGGTTTTGCTGTTTTTTGGTTATGTGTATTAAAGTCCAAGTGTTGTAATGTTTTTAAGAACGTTGATGCGAATGCACTTTTGCACATGTTTTCCTACATGTACGTTTGTGCATGTCTATTTGAGCGAGTGTATTTGTGCATGATTGTTGATTTGTATTAATGTACTAGGATTGTAGTTTGTGTTTTCATGATCCTTTTTTCGAATGCACTTTTGCGTGAGTACTTTTGTGCATGCTTTTGTACTTTTACTTATGTGCGTATCTTTTCTAGCGAGTGTTTTTGTGCATGTTTCTTGATGCGCATTCATATCCTCGAATTGTAGTACGTGTTTTCGTGATCGCTTTTGGAATCAAATTTTGACCATGTTACAGTCCGAATTTCGAAATTTGACGTTAGACAGGAATTGTAGCCAGCTCAAATAGCTTTCTTATGCCGCCGGAACCAGTTGACTTGGAGTCCGGATGAGAAAGTTATGGTCGACTTCGTGGACACTAACAAATATGTTGAGGGATCCTCTCTTCTAATTTGATTTTATTTTCCTAATTGCAACTCTTTTGTTACTCTTTGATCATTTTTTCTTCAGGGACACCTAATTTTCTATTTGTACCTATAAGAGACTAAATCCACCTATTAAAAAAGAAATATAAATCAAACCAAAAAAAAAAAAAACCACGTAAACGTAAACGCAGAGTGTTATTTCTACACTCCACTGTATCATTTGTATCTACTGGTTTTGCTGTTGTTTGGTTATGCGTATTAAAGTCCTAGTGTTGTAAAGTTTTTAAGAACGTTGTTGTGAATGCACTTTTGCGCATGTTTTTCTACATGTAAGTGTGTGCATGTCTATGTGAGCGAGTGTGTTTGTGCATCTTTGTTGATTTGCATTAAATTCCTAGGAATGTAGTTTGTGTTTTCATGATCCTTTTTGCAAATGCACTTTTGCGTGAGCACTTTTGCGTGCATGCTTTTGTACTTTGACCTATGTGCGTATCTTTTCTAGCGAGTGTTTTTTTGCATGTTTCTTGATGCCCAGCATGTCCTCGAACTATAGTATGTATTTTCGCGATTGCTTTTAAAATTCAATTTTGACTATGTTCGAGTCCGAATTTGGAAATTTGAGGTTAGACAGGAATTGTAGCCAGCTGAAATAGCTTTCTAATGCCGCCGGATCCAGTTGATTAGGAATCTGGATGAGAAAGTTATGCTCGACTTCGTGGACACTACAAAACATGTTGAGGGATCCTCTCTTTTAATTTGATTTTATTTTCCTAATTGCAACTCTTTTGTTACTCTTTGATAATTTTTGCTTCATGGACACTTAATTTTTGATTTGTACCTATAAGATACTAAATCCACCAATTAAAACATAAATATAAATTAATCCAAAAAAAAACCACGTAAACGTAAACGTAGAGTGTTATTTCCACACTCCACTGTATCTTTTGTATCTAGTAATTTTGCTGTTGTTTGGTTATGCGTATGAAAGTCCTAGTGTTGTAGTTAGTGTTTTTAGGAACGTTGTTGCGAATGCAGTTATGCGCAAGTTTTTTTACACGTACGTTTGTGCATGTCCATTTGAGCGAGTGTGTTTATGCATGTTTGTTGATTTGTATTAATGTCCCAGGATTGTAGTTAGTGTTTTCATGATCCTTTTAGCGAATGCACTTTTTCGTGCATGCTCTTTCCTTATACTTATGTGCGTATCTTTTCTAGCAAGTGTTTTTGTGCATGTTTCTTGATGCGCATTCATGTCCACGAACTGTAGTACGTATTTTCGTGATTGCTTTTGGAATCCAATTTTGACCATGTTCGAGTCTGAATTTGGAATTTTGACGTTGGAAAGGAATTGTAGCTAGCTGAAATAACTTTCTTATGCCGCCAGAACCAATTTATTTGGAGTCCGGATGAGAAAGTTATGCTCGACTTCGTGGACATTACCAAAGATGTTGAGGGATCCACTAATCTAATTTGATTTTATTTACCTTATTGCAACTCTTTTGTTACTCTTTGTTCATTTTGCTTCATGGACACCTAATTTTCGATTTGTACCTATAAGATACTAAATCCACCAATTAAAACAGAAATATTAATTAATCCAAAAAAAAGTCCACGTAAACGTAAACGTAGAGTGTTATTTTTACACTCCACTGTATCTTTTGTATCTAGTGGTTTTTTTGTTGTTTGGTTATGTGTATTAAAGTCCTAGTGTTGTAATGTTATTAAGAACGTTGTTGGGAATGCACTTTTGCGCATGTTTTTCTACATGTAAGTTTGTGCATGTCTATTTGAGCGAGTGTGTCTGTGCATGTTTATTGATTTGTATTAATGTCCTTAGATTATAGTTTGTGTTTTCATGATCCTTTTTGCGAATGCACTTTTACGTGAGCACTTTTGTGCATGCTTTTGTGCTTTTACTTATGAGCGTATCTTTTCTAGCGAGTGTTTTTGTGCATGTTTCTTGATGCGCATTCATGTCCTCGAACTGTAGTACGTATTTTCGTTATCGCTTTTGGAATTAAATTTAGACCATGTTCGAGTCCGAATTTGGAAATTTGACGATAGACTGGAATTGTGGCTAGGTGAAACAGTTCTCGAATGCCGCAGGAACCAGTTGATTTGGAGTCCGGATGAGAAAGTTATGCTAGACTTCATGGACACTACCAAATAGACACGGCCACGGGCCGGTTTTGGGCCCGGAACCGGCCCGAACCGGCCCGTTGACGGCCCAAACCGGCCCGTTGACCGTGTGAACCGGCCCGGGCCCGTGAACTGGCCCGTCCCACCCGGGACGGGCCCGGTTCTGAAAAATGATGAACCGTGAACCGCCGGGCCGGCCCGGCGGTTCACCCGGATTTAAAAAAAAAAAAAAAAAAAAAAAAAAATTCAAAAAAATTCAAAAAAAAGTGAATAACGGCCGGTTGAACCGGCCCGAACCGGCCCGGGTGAACCGGCCGTTATTCACTTTTTTTTGAATTTTTTTGAATTTTTTCCCCCCCCCAATTTTTCCTATAAATACCCTCACACCCCAATTTTGCTTTTTTTTGAATTTTTTTTGCCCCCAACCCCCCCTTATTTTTCCTATAAATACCCTCACACCCCAATTTTTCCTATAATTTACTTATTCATCAAATATTTCAAACTTGTGCTTCTAAATTGACTTTTCATTTATTTCCTTTTCCTTTATCTATTTAAAAGTATTTCTTTTAATTTACTTATTCATTAAATATTTCAAAAAAAAAAAAAAAAAAAAAATTCAAAATTTCCGGGCCGACCCGGTTAGGCCCGTGAACCGGCCCGAACCGGCGGGCCGACCCGGCCCGGTGAACCGTGCACGCCACGGGCCGGTTCCGGTTCCGGAAAATGTGAACCGTGAACTGGCCCGTGGCCGTGTCTACTACCAAAGATGTTGAGGGATCCCCTCTTCTAATTTGATTTTATTTTCCTAATTGCAACTCTTTTGTTACTCTTCGATAATTTTTGCTTCACGGACACCAAATTATCGATTTGTACCTATAAGTTACTATATCCACCAATTAAAACATAAATGTAAATAAATCCAAAAAAAACCACGTAGACGTAAACGTAGAGTGTTATTTCTACACTCCACTGTATATTTTGTATCTAGTAATTTTGTTGTAGTTTGGTTATGCGTATTAAAGTCCTAGTGTTGTAGTTAGTGTTTTTAAGAACGTTGTTGCGAATGCACTTATGCGCATGTTTTTTTACACGTACGTTTGTGTATGTCCATTTGAGCGAGTGTGTTTATGCATGTTTGTTGATTTGTATTAATGTCTCAGGATTATAGTTTGTGTTTTCATGATCATTTTAGCGAATGCACTTTTGCGTGCATGCTTTTTCCTTATACTTATGTGCGTATCTTTTCTAGCGAGTGCTTTTGTGCATGTTTCTTGATGATCATTCATGTTCACGAACTGTAGTACGTATTTTCGTGATCGCTTTTGGAATCAAATTTTGACCATGTTCGAGTCTGAATTTGGAATTTTGACGTTAGACAGGAATTGTAGCCAGCTGAAATAGCTTTCTTATGCCGCCGGAACCAACTTATTAGGAGTCCGGATGAGAAAGTTATGCTCGACTTCGTGGACATTAGCAAAGATGTTGAGGGATCCACTCTTCTAATTTGATTTTATTTTCTTAATTGCAACTCTTTTGTTACTCTTTGTTCATTTTTGCTTCATGGACAACTAATTTTCGATTTGTACCTATAAGATACTAAATCCACCAATTAAAACAGAAATATTATTCCAAAAAAAAGTCCACGTAAACGTAAACGTAGAGTGTTATTTCTACACTCCACTGTATCTTTTGTATGTAGTGGTTTTTTTGTTGTTTGGTTATGTGTATTAAAGTCCTAGTGTTGTAATGTTTTTAAGAACGTTGTTGCGAATGCACTTTTGCGCATGTTTTTCTACATGTAAGTTTGTGCATGTCTATTTGAGCGAGTGTGTTTGTGCATGTTTTTGTGCATGTTTCTTGATGCGCATTCATGTCCTCGAACTGTAGTACGTATTTTCGTAATCGCCTTTGGAATTAAATTTTGACCATGTTCGAGTCCAAATTTGGAAATTTTACGTTAGACACGAATTGTAGCCAGCTGAAATAGTTT
The DNA here is from genome assembly GCF_056151865.1 of Erythranthe guttata. Classification (NCBI taxonomy): domain Eukaryota; kingdom Viridiplantae; phylum Streptophyta; class Magnoliopsida; order Lamiales; family Phrymaceae; genus Erythranthe; species Erythranthe guttata. Next base: position 10,517,457 of record NC_142544.1, on the reverse strand, counting down.
TCGAATGCCGCGGAAACCAGTTGATGTGGAGTCTAGATGAGAAAGTTATGCTCGACATCGTGGACACTACCAAAGTTGTTGAGGGATCCCCTCTTCTAATTTGATTTTATTTTCCTAATTGCAACTCTTTTGTTACTCTTCGATCATTTTTGCTTCATGGACACCTAATTTTCGATTTGTACCTATAAGATACTAAATCCACCAATTAAAACAGAAATATAAATTAATCCAAAAAAAACCACGTAAACGTAAACGTAGAGTGTTATTTCTACACTCCACTGTATCTTTTGTATCTAGTAATTTTGCTGTCGTTTGGTTATGCGTATTAAAGTCCTAGTGTTGTAGTTAGTGTTTTTAAGAACGTTGCTGTGAATGCATTTATGCGCATGTTTTTTTACACGTACGTTTGTGCATGTACATTTGAGCGAGTGTGTTTATGCATGTTTGTTGATTTGTATTAATGTCCTAGGATTGTAGTTTGTGTTTTTATGATCCTTTTTGCGAATGCGCTTTTGCGTGCATGCTTTTGTACTTTTACTTATGTGCGTATCGTTTCTAGCGAGTGTTTTTGTGCATGTATCTTGATGCGCATTCATGTCCTCCAGCTGTAGTACATATTTTCGTTATCGCTTTTGGAATTAAATTTAGACCATGTTCGAGTCCGAATTTGGAAATTTGACGTTAGACAGGAATTGTAGCCAGGTGAAACAGTTTTCGAATGCTGCAGGAACCAGTTGATTTGGAGTCCGGATGAGAAAGTTATGCTCGACTTCGTGGACACTACCAAAGATGTTGAGGGATCCACTCTTCTAATTTGATTTTATTTTCAAAATTGCAACTCATTTGTTACTCTTTGATCATTTTTGCTTCATGGACACCTAATTTTTGATTTGTAGCTATAAGATACTAAATCCACCAATTAAAACAGAAATATAAATTAATCCAAAAAAAAAATCCACGTAATTATAAACGTAGAGTGTTATTTCTACACTCCACTGTATCTTTTGTATCTTGTGGTTTTGCTGTTGTTTGGTTATGTGTATTAAAGTCCTAGTGTTGTAATGTTTTTAAGAACGTTGTTGCGAATGCACTTTTGCACATGTTTTTCTGCACTTTTGCACATGTTTTTCTACATGTAAGTTTGTGCATGTCTATTTGAGCGAGTGTGTTTGTGCATGTTTATTGATTTGTATTTATGTCCTTGGATTGTAGTTTGTGTTTTCATTATCATTTTTGCGAATGCACTTTTGCGTGAGTACTTTTGTGCATGCTTTCGTGGTTTTACTTATGTGCGTACCTTTTCTAGCGAGTATTTTTTTGCATGTTTCTTGATGCGCATTCATGTCCTCGAACTGTAGTACGTATTTGGTGATTGCTTTTGGAATTCAATTTTGACCATGTTCGAGTCCGAATTTGGAAATTTGACGTTGGACAGGAATTGTAGCCAGCTGAAATTGCTTTCTAATGCCGCAGGAACAAGTTGATTTGGAGTCCGGATGAGAAAGTTATGCTCGATTTCGTGGACACTACCAAAGATGTTGAGGGATCCTCTCTTCTAATTTGATTTTATTTTCCTAATTGCAACTCTTTTGTTACTCTTTGATACATTTTTGCTTCATGGACACCTAATTTTCGATTTGTACCTATAATATACTAAATCCACCAATTAAAACCGAAATATAAATTAATCCAAAAAAAACCACGTAAACGTAAACGTAGAGTGTTATTTCTACACTCCACTGTATCTTTTGTATCTAGTAATTTTGCTGTTGTTTGGTTATGTGTTTTAAAGTCCTAGTGTTGTAGTTAGTGTTTTAAAGAACGTTGTTGCGAATGCAGTTGTGCGCATGTTTTTTTACACGTATGTTTGTGCATGTCCAATAGGGAGAGTGTGTTTATGCATGTTTGTTGATTTGTATTAATGTCATAGGATTGTAGTTTGTGTTTTCATGATCCTTTTTGCGAATGCACTTTTGCGTGCATGCTTTTGTACTTTTACTTATATGCGTCTCTTTTCTAGCGAGTGTGTTTGTGCATGTTTCTTGATGCGCATTCATGTCCTCGAACTGTAGTACGTATTTTCATGATCGCTTTTGGAATCCAATTTTGACCATGTTCGAGTCCGAATTTGGAAATTTGACGTTAGACAGGAATTGTAGCTAGCTGAAATTGCTTTCTATTGCAGCCGGAACCAGTTGATTTGGAGTCCGGATGAGAAATGAATGATCGACTTCGTGGACACTACCAAAGATGTTGAGGGATCATCTCTTCTAATTTGATTTTCTTTTCCTAATTGCAACTCTATTGTTACTCTTTGATCATTTTTGCTTCATGGACACCTAATTTTCGATTTGTACTTATTAGATACTAAATCCACCAATTAAAACATAAATATAAATTAATCCAAAAAAAACCACGTTAACGTAAACGTAGAGTGTTATTTCTACACTCCAGTGTATCTTTTTTATCTAGTAATTTTGCAGTTGTTTGGTTATGCGTATTAAAGTCCTAGTGTTGTAGTTCGTGTTTTTTAGAACGTTGTTGCGAATGCAGTTATGCGCATGTTTTTTTACATGTTTATTTGTGCATGTCCATTTGAGCGAGTGTGTTTGTTCATGTTTGTTGATTTGTATTAATGTCCTAGGATTGTACTTTGTGTTTTCATGATCCTTTTTGCGAATACACTTTTGCGTGCATGCTTTTGCAGTTTTACTTATATGCGTATCTTTTCTAGCGAGTGTTTTTGTGCATGTTTGTTGATGCGCATTCATGTCCTCGAACTGTAGTACGTATTTTCGTGATCGCTTTTCGAATCCAATTTTGACCATGTTCGAGTCCGAATTTGGAATTTTGACGTTAGACAGGAATTGTAGCCACCTGAAATAGATTTTTTATGCCGCCAGAACCAATTGATTTGCAATCCGAATGAGAAAGTTATGCTCGACTTCGTGGACACTACCAAAGATGTGGAGGGATCCACTCTTCTATTTTGATTTTATTTTCCTAATTGCAACTCTTTTGTTAGTCTTTGATCATTTTTGCTTCATGGAAACCTAATTTTCGATTTGTACCTATAAGATACTAAATCCACCAATTAAAACAGAAATATAAATTAATCCAAAAAAAAAATCCACGCAAACGTAAACGTAGAGTGTTATTTCTACACTCCACTGTATCTTTTGTATCCAGTGGTTTTGCTGTTGTTTGGATATGCGTATTAAAGTCCTAGTGTTGTATTGTTTTCAAGAACATTGTTGCGAATGCACTTTTGTGTATGTTTTTCGACATATACGTTTGTGCATGTCTATTTGAGCGAGTGTGTTTGTGCATGTTTGTTGATTTGTATTAATGTCCTTGGATTGTTGTTTGTGTTTTCATGATCCTTTTTGCGAATGAACTTTTGCGTGAGCTCTTTTGCGTGCATGATTTTGTACTTTTACTTATGTGCGTATATTTTCTAGCGAGTGTTTTTGTGCATGTTTCTTGATGTGCATTCATGTCCTCGAACCGTAGTACGTATTTTCGTGATCGCTTTTGGAATCAAATTTTGACAAAGTTCGAGTCCGAATTTGGAAATTTGACGTTAGACAGGAATTGTAGCCAGCTGAAATAGCTTTCGAATGCTGCCGGAACCAGTTGATTTGGAGGCCGGATGAAAAAGTTATGCACGACTTCTTGGACACTTCCAAAGATGTTGAGGGTGTTGGGGATCGTCGTGCATGTATACGCAGCGGAATTTAAAATTTTTAGATCGAACTAGTTTCGATCACATGCATGAACTAATCACATAGTCAACGTACCTTAACGCTTCCGACATACACATGGTAATTATCGATTTTATTAAAACCTATAAAACCGAAAAAATATAAAACATGCTTGTTCATCATATTGCAAAAATCGAAACACGTAATCACATATTACTCATGCTCGTAAATTAAAATTCATACAAACATGTTCGAATCAAATTTACGAATGTTCCGATTTAATTACGTCTTGTAGCGTGAGATTTCGACGAATCGAAACCCGAACTCAAACCCGTACAAGCTGCGTTATACCACTCCTAGGGGCTGCAGGAATACCACCAAACAGCAGCTGGTCCGACGGTGAGGCGACGGCGGCGCTTGCGAATCAGCGGCGGCGGCGCGTGGGCGATGCAGCGGCGCGTGGTGCGGTGCAGCGATGTCTTCGGGGTTGCAGCTCCTCTCCAATCAGGTTTCACCTCGAATAAACCGATCTCCCCCTACTGTAGCAGTAGATACAAAGGGGTTAGATAACAAGGGAAAAACGAGAGAAAAAAAAAGAGAAAACCGGCGGTTTTCGACGGCGAATGGCGCCGGTGCGGCGGGGCAGCGGCGGTCGGGAGGCTTGGGCGGCTAGGGCTGGACGACTAGGGTTGTGGGAGTAATAAAATCTGAAATCAAACTCTTGTTTGAGGTCTATTTATACTAGGGTTCTCAACCCTTGTGGGCTTAAGTCATTGGGCTTGACCTACTGATGCATTAAGCCCATTCCCTCGTCGGCCTCGTTTCTAGCAAACGATCGTTCACAAAATTATAACAAAATTATATTTGTGACGAGCTTAAAGTCCTCGTCGATACGAGTGCCTCTTCGAAATTTCCAATTTCCAAAAGTGGAAACTTCCACTTCAGTTGACCTGTTAAATCGGGAAACTTCCCAATTTAGAAAGTTCACTAAATTACACGAGAAGTGTGACCCTCAATGGTTCAGGTGTATGCTAGCCGTGGGCTCACAACTCTTTGTAATTCGAACAACACATTGTTCTTATACGAACTCCTCCCAAGAGTCCCGATTAGAGTAAAACTCATTTTACTTAATCGCCGATCAAATCGGTGCCCAACGAATCAAGATTGGCGTCTAGCAACTACGCATCATGATTCCCTAGATACAAGTGAAGTGCCTGCAAGAACCTTCTGATATAGTTAGCGTACAGTACGATCCCTTCGCAGCACATGTCCCGATTGAACTAGAGTCATTGGTTCACCGAGACCTCTTATAAAGTTCAATAACCGTGCGAATGTTCTAGGTATTAGAAATCCGTTCGTGTGTGACTTAGGGAAACACATTTCCCTAATCACCCCACTATGGATTATAAGCTGTTAGAACACACATGACATCCATGACTACTCAAGCACTCGAATCCCCTACTACAATGCACAGACTTCACACTAGATTTCGGATTGCACGAACGTTGGCCCTTGGAGTGGTCCGATGTGAGACTCAGGGACAGGTCACGATACAATCCGTCCTCTAGTGAAGTCACGGTGATGTCTGGGTCTTAAGGACTAATGGTGTACAACTATATCTTAGAAACCTATTACTCGATGAATGAGAACCACTTATAGATTTCTAGGGCGAGGGAGTTCAATGAACTCATCTAGTATGAGCACCCACTCAAGTATGCCGATGTCACAACACCGAGGGCTGATGAGACGCACTACACATACACTAAGTGCTAGTCTGAAAAGGGAAAGGCCGCTATCCTCATTATTGGCGTAACCCATCGACTAGGAACAAGGTTTAACAGTTACATTATATTGCTGAGTAATCTCATGATTCTACTAGATCAACTCACAGTAATAGAGTAACTCGTTAGGACTATATCTATGCTACTTGCATGAGATAAGAGATATAGAAGGCCAAATGAAATATTTTATTATTACGAACAAAAAATGATTGCTTTATTACAAGAAAAAAAAAAAGACCACAGCCACAAGTTGGCTTGTTGGTCACCTACTCTAACAGAGGGATCCTCTCTTCTAATCTCACCTACTCTTTGATCGTTTTTGTTTCATGGACACCTAATTTTCAATTTGTACCTATAAGATACTAAATCCACCAATTAAAACAGATATATAAATTAATCCAAAAATAATCCACGTAAACGTAAACGTAGAGTTTTATTTCTACACTCCACTGTATATCTTTTGTATCTAGTAATTTTGCTGTTGTTTAGTTATGCGTATTAAAGTCCTAGTGTTGTAATGTTTTTAAGAATGTTGTTGCGAATGCACTTTTGTGCATGTTTTTCTACATGTACGTTTCTGCATGTCTATTTGAGCGAGTGTGTTTGTGAATGTTTGTTGATTTGTATTAATGTCCTAGGATTGTAGTTTGTGTTTTCATGATCCTTTTTGCGAATGCACTTTTGCGTGTATGCTTTTGTACTTTTATTTATGTGCGTATCTTTCCTAGCGAGTGTTTTTTTGCATGATTCTTGATGCACATTCATGTCCTCGAACTGTAGTACATATTTTCTTCATCGCTTTTGGAATAAAATTTTGACCATGTTCGAGTCTGAATTTGGAAATTAGACGTTAGACAGGTATTGTAGCCAGCTGAAATAGGTTTATAATGCCGCCGGAACCAGTTGATTTGGAGTCCGGATGAGAAAGTTATGCTCGACTTCGTGTACACTACCAAAGATGTTGAGGGATCCTCTCTTCTAATTTGATTTTATTTTCGTAATTGCAACTCTTTTGTCTTTGATCATTTTTGCTTCATGGACACCTAATTTTCGATTTGTACCTATAAGATACTAAATCCACATATTAAAACAGAAATATAAATTAATCCAAAAAAATCCACGTAAACATAAACGTAGAGTGTTATTTCTACACTCCACTGTATCTTTTGTAGCTAGTAATTTTGTTGTTGTTTGGTTATGCGTATTAAAGTCCTAGTGTTGTAGTTCGTGTTTTTAAGAACGTTGTTACGAATGTAGTTATGCGCATGTTTTTTTACACGTACGTTTGTGCATGTCCATTTGAGCGAGTGTGTTTATGCATGTTTGTTGATTTGTATTAATGTCCTAGGATTGTAGTTTGTGTTTTCATGATCCTTTTTACGAATGTACTTTTGCGCGCATGCTTTTGTACTTTTACTTATGTGCGTATCTTTTCTAGCGAGTGTTTTTGTGCATGTTTCTTGATGCGCATTCATGTCCTCGAACTGTAGTACGTATTTTCGTGATCGCTTTTGGAATCCAATTTTAACCATGTTCGAGTCCGAATTTGGAATTTTGACGTTGGACAGGAATTGTAGCCAGCTGAAATAGCTTTCTTATGCCGCAAGAACCAGTTGATTTGGAGTCCGAATGAGAAAGTTATGCTCGACTTCGTGGACACTACCAAAGATGTTGAGGGATCCAATCTTCTAATTTGATTTTAATTTCCTAATTGCAACTCTTTTGTTACTCTTTGATCATTTTTGCTTCATGGACACCTAATTTTCGATTTGTACCTATAAGATACTAAATCCACCAACTAAAACAGAAATATAAATTAATCCAAAAAAAACCACGTAAACGTAAATGTATAGTGTTATTTCTACACTTCGTTGTATCTTTTGTATCTAGTAATTTTGCTGTTGTTATGCGTATTAAAGTCCTAGTGTTGTATTTCGTGTTTTTAAGAACGTTGTTTCGAATGCACTTTTGCGCATGTTTTTCTACATGTACGTTTATGCATGTCTATTTGAGCGAGTGTGTTTGTGAATGTTTATTGATTTGTATTAATGTCCTAGGATTGTAGTTTGTGTTTTCATGATTCTTTTTGCGAATGCCGTTTTGCGTGCATGCTTTTGTACTTTTACTTATGTGCGTATCTTTTCTAGCGAGTGTTTTTTTGCATGTTTCTTGATGCGCATTCATGTCCTCGAACTGTAGTACGTATTTTTGTAGTCACTTTTGGAAATTTGACGTGAAACAAGAATTGTAGCCAGCTGAAATAGCTTTCTAATGCCGCCGGAACCTGTTTATTTGGAGTCCGGATGAGAAAGTTATGCTCTACTTCGTGGACACTACCAAAGATGTTTAGGGATCCTCTCTTCTAATTTGATTTTATTTTCCTAATTGCAACTCTTCTGTGTTACTCTTTGATCATTTTTGCTTCATGAACACCTAATTTTCGATTTGTACCTATATGATACTAAATCCACCAATTAAAACAGAAATATAAATTAATCCAAAAAAAATCCACGTAAACGTAAACGTAGAGTGTTATTTCTACACTCCACTGTATCTTTTGTATCTAGTGGGTTTGTTGTTGTTTGGTTAAGCGCAATAAAGTCCTAGTGTTGTAATGTTTTTAAGAACGTTGTTGCGAATGCACTTTTGCGCATTTTTTACTACAAGTACGTTTATGCATGTCTATTTGAGCGAGTGTGTTTGTGCATGTTTGTAGATTTGTATTAATGTCCTAGGATTGTAGTTTGTGATTTCATGATCCTTTTTGCGAATGCACTTTTGCGTGTATGCTTTTGTACTTTTATTTATGTGCGTATCTTTCCTTGCGAGTGTTTTTTTGCATGATTCTTGATGCACATTCATGTCCTCGAACTGTAGTACATATTTTCTTCATCGCTTTTGGAATCCAATTTTGACCATGTTCGAGTCTGAATTTGGAAATTAGACGTTAGACAGGTATTGTAGCCAGCTGAAATAGGTTTATAATGCCGCCGGAACCAGTTGATTTGGAGTTCGGATGAGAAAGTTATGCTCGACTTCATGGACACTACAAAAGATGTTGAGGGATCCTCTCTTCTAATTTGATTTTATTTTCGTAATTGCAACTCTTTTGTTACTCGTTGATAATTTTTGCTTCATGGACACCTAATTTTCGATTTGTACCTATAAGATACTAAATCCACCAATTAAAACAGAAATATAAATTAATCCAAAAAAATCCACGTAAACATAAACGTAGAGTGTTATTTCTACACTCCACTGTATCTTTTGTAGCTAGTAATTTTGCTGTTGTTTGGTTATGGGTATTAAAGTCCTAGTGTTGTAGTTCGTGTTTTTAAGAACGTTGTTGCGAATGTAGTTATGCGCATGTTTTTTTACACGTACGTTTGTGCATGTCCATTTGAGCGAGTGTGTTTATGCATGTTTGTTGCTTTGTATTAATGTCCTAGGATTGTAGTTTGTGTTTTCATGATCTTTTTTACGAATGTACTTTTGCGCGCATGCTTTTGTACTTTTACTTATGTACGTATCTTTTCTAGCGAGTGTTTTTGTGCATGTTTCTTGATGCGCATTCATGTCCTCGAACTGTAGTATGTATTTTCGTGATCGCTTTTGGAATCCAATTTTGACCATGTTCGAGTCCGAATTTGGAATTTTGACGTTGGACAGGAATTGTAGCCAGCTGAAATAGTTTTTTTATGCCGCCAGAACCAGTTGATTTGGAGTCCGGATGAGAAAGTTATGCTCGACTTCGTGGACACTACCAAAGATGTTGAGGGATCCAATCTTCTAATTTGATTTTATTTTCCTAATTGCAACTCTTTTGTTACTCTTTGATCATTTTTGCTTCATGGACACCTAATTTTTGATTTGTACCTATAAGATACTAAATCCACCAATTAAAACAAAAATATAAATTAATCCAAAAAAAACCACGTAAACGTAAACGTATAGTGTTATTTCTACACTCCGTTGTATCTTTTGTATCTAGTAATTTTGCTGTTGTTTGGTTATGCGTATTAAAGTCCTAGTGTTGTATTTCGTGTTTTTAAGAACGTTGTTTCGAATGCACTTTTGCGCATGTTTTTCTACATGCACGTTTATGCATGTCTATTTGAGCGAGTGTGTTTGTGAATGTTTATTGATTTGTATTAATGTCCTAGGATTGTAGTTTGTGTTTTCATGATCCTTTTTGCGAATGCTTTTTTGCGTGCATGCTTTTGTACTTTTACTTATGTGCGTATCTTTTCTAGCGAGTGTTTTTTTGCATGTTTCTTGATGCGCATTCATGTCCTCGAACTGTAGTACGTATTTTCGTAGTCACTTTTGGAATCCAATTTTGAACATGTTCTAGTCCGAATTTGGAAATTTGACGTTAAACAGGAATTGTAGCCAGCTGAAATAGCTTTCTAATGCCGCCGTAACCTGTTTATTTGGAGTCCGGATGAGAAAGTTATGCTCGACTTCGTGGACACTACCAAAGATGTTGAGGGATCCTCTCTTCTAATTGGATTTTATTTTCCTAATTGCAACTCTTTTGCTACTCTTTGATCATTTTTTCTTCATGAACACCTAATTTTTGATATGTACCTATAAGATACTAAATCCACCAATTCAAACATAAATATAAATTAATCCAAAAAAAACCACGTAAACGTATAGTGTTATTTCTACACTCCACTGTATCTTTTGTATCTAGTAATTTTGCTGTTGTTTGGTTATGCGTATTAAAGTCCTAGTGTTGTATTTCATGTTTTTAAGAACGTTGTTGCGAATGCAGTTATGCGCATGTTTTTTTACACGTACGTTTGTCCATGTCCATTTGAGTGAGTGTGTTTGTGCATGTTTGTTAATTTGTATTAATGTCCTAGGATTGTAGTTTCTGTTTTGATGATCCTTTTTGCGAATGCACTTTTGGTTCATGCTTTTGTACTCTTACTTATACGCGTATCTTTTCTAGCGAGTGTTTTTGTGCATGTTTCTTGAAGCGTATTCATTTCCTCGAACTGTAGTACGTATTTTCGTGATCGCTTTTGGAATCCAATTTTGACCATATTCGAATCCGAATTCGGAATTTTGATGTTAGACAGGAATTAGCCTGCTAAAATAGCTTTCTTATGCCGCGGGCACAAGTTGATTTGGAGTCCGGATGAGAAAGTTAAGCTCGACTTCGTGGACTCTACCAAAGATGTAGAGGGATCCACTCTTCTAATTTGATTTTAATTTCCTAATTTCAACCCTTTTGTTACTCTTTCATCATTTTTGCTTCATGGACACCTAATTTTCGAGTTGTACCTATAAGATACTAAATCCAGAAATTAAAACATAAATATAAATTAATCCAAAAAAAAGTCCACGTAAACGTAAACGTGGAGTGTTTTTTCTACACTCCACCGTATCTTTTGTATCTCGTGGTTTTGCTGTTGTTTTGTTATGCGTATTGAAGTCCTAGTGTTGTAATGTTTTGAAGAATGTTGTTGCGAATGCACTTTTGCGCATGTTTTTCTACATGTAAGTTTGTGCAAGTCTATTTGAGCGAGTGTGTTTGTGCTTGTTTGTTGATTTGTATTAATGTCCTTGGATTGTAGTTTGTGTTTTCTTGATCCTTTTAGAGAATACACTTTTGCATGAGTACTTTTGTGCATACTTTTGTACTTTTACTTATGTGCGTATCTTTTCTAGCGGGTGTTTTTGTGCATGTTTCTTGTTGCGCATTCATGTCCTCGAACTGTAGTATGTATATTCGTGATAGCTTTTGGAATCCAATTTTAACCATGTTCGAATCCGAATTTGTAAATTGACAATAGACACTAATTGTAGCCTGCTGAAATAGCTTTCTTACGCCGCCGGAACCAATTGATTTGGAATCCGGATGAGAAAGTTATGTTCGACTTCGTGGACACTACCAACGATGTTGAGGGATCCACTCTTCTAATTTGATTTTATTTTCCTAATTGCAACTCTTTTGTTACTATTTGATCATTTTTGCTTCATGGACACATAATTTTCGATTTGTACCTATAAGATACTAAATCCACCAATTAAAACAAAAATATAAATGAATCCAAAAAAAACCGCGTAAACGTAAACGTATAGTGTTATTTCTACACTCCACTGTATCTTTTGTATCTAGTGGTTTTGCTGTTGTTTGGTTATGCGTATTAAAGTCCTAGTGTTGTAAGTTTTTTAAGAACGTTGTTGCGAATGCACTTTTGCGCATTTTTTCCTACATGTACGTTTATGCATATCTATTTGAGCGAGTGTGTTTGTGCATGTTTGTAGATTTGTATTAATGTCCTAGGATTGTAGTTTTTGTTTTCATGATCCTTTTTGCGAATGCACTTTTGCATGCATGCTTTTGTACTTTTACTTATGTGCGTATCTTTTCTATAGAGTGTTTTTTTGCATGCTTCTTGATGCGCATTCATTGCCTCGAACTATAGTACGTATTTTCGTGATCGCTTTTGGAATCCAATTTTGACCATGTTCGAGTCTGAATTTGGAAATTTGACGTTAGACAGTAATTGTAGCCAGCTTAAATAGCATTCTAATGCCGCCGGAACCAGTTGATTTTGAGTCCGGATGAGAAAGTTATGCTCGAGTTCGTGGACACTACCAAAGATGTTGAGGGATGCTCTCTTCTAATTTGATTTTATTTTCCTAATTGCAACTCTTTTGTTACTCTTTGATCATTTTTGCTTCATGGACACCTAATTTTCGATTTGTACCTATAAGATACTAACTCCACCAATTAAAAAAGAAATATAAATTAATCCAAAAAAAATCCACGTAAACGTAAACGTAGAGTGTTATTTCTACACTTCACTGTATCTTTTGTGTCTAGTAACTTTGCTGTTGTTTGGTTATGCGTATTAAAGTCCTAGTGTTGTAGTTCGTGTTTTTAAGAACGTTGTTGCGAATGGATTTAGGCGCATGTTTTATTACACGTACGTTTGTGCATGTCCATTTGACCGAGTGTATTTATGCATGTTTGTTGATTTGTATTAATATCCAAGGATTGTAGTTTGTGTTTTCATGATCCTTTTTGCGAATGTACTTTTGCTTGCATGCTTTGGTACTTTTACTTATGTCCGTATCTTTTCTAGCAAGTGTTTTTCTGCATGTTTCTTGATGCGCATTCATGTCCTCGAACTGTGGTACGTATTTTCGTGATCACTTTTAGAATCCAATTTTGACCATGTTGGAGTCCGAATTTGGAATTTTGACGTTAGACAGGAATTGTAGCCAGCTGAAATAACTTTCTTATGCCGCCGGAACCAGTTGATTTGGAGTCCGGATGAGAAAGTTATGCTCGACTTCGTGGACACTACCAAAGATGTTGAGGGATCCACTTTTCTAATTTTATTTTATTTTCCTAATTGCAACCCTTTTGTTACTCTTTGATCATTTTTGCTTCATGGACACCTAATTTTCGATTTGTACCTATAAGATACTAAATCCACCAATTAAAATAGAAATATAAATTAATCCAAAAAATAAATCCACGTAAACGTAAACGTTGAGTGTTAGTTCAACACTCCACTGTATCTTTTGTATATAGTGGTTTTGCTGTTGTTTGGTTATGCGTATCAAAGTCCTAGTGTTGTAATTTTTTTAAGAACGTTGTTGCGAATGCACTTTTGCGCATGTTTTTCTACATCTGCGTTTGTGCATGTCTATTTGAGCGAGTGTGTTTGTGCATGTTTGTTCATTTGTATAAATGTCCTAGGATTGTAGTTTGTGTTTTCATGATCCTTTTTGCGAATGCACTTTTGCGTGCATGCTTTTCTACTTTTACTTATGTGCGTATCTTTTCTAGCGAGTGTGTTTTTGCATGTTTCTTGACGCGCATTCATGTCCTCGAACTGTAGTACGTACTTTCGTGATCGCTTTTGAAATATAATTTTGACCATGTTCGAGTCCGAATTTAGAAATTTTACGTTAGCTAGGAACTGTAGCCAGCTGAAATAGCTTTCTAATGCCGCATGAACCAGTTAATTTGGAGTCCGGATAATAAAGTTATGCTCGACTTCGTGGACACTACCAAAGATGTTGAGGGATCCTCGCTTCTAATTTGATTTTATTTTCCTAATTGCAACTCTTTTGTTACTCTTTGATCTTTTTTGCTTCATGGATACCTAATTTTCGATTTGTATCTGTAAGATACTAAATCCACCAATTAAAACAGAAATATAAATTAATCAAAAACCAAAAAAATCCACGTAAACGTAAACGTAGAGTGCTATTTTTACAATCCACTGTATCTTTTGTATCTAGTGGTTTTGCTGTTGTTTGGTTATGCGTACTAAAGTCCTAGTGTTGTATTGTTTTTAAGTACAGTGTTGCGAATGCACTTTTGTGCATGTTTTTCTACATGTACGTTTTTGCATGTCTATTTGAGCGAGTGTGTTTGTGCATGTTTGTTGATTTGTATTAATGTGCTTGGATTGTAGTTTGTGTTTTCATGAACCTTTTTGCGAATGCACTTTTGCGTGAGCTCTTTTGCGTGCAAGCTATTGTACTTTTACTTATGTGCGTATCTTTTCAAGCGAGTATTTTTGTGCATGTTTCTTGATGCGCATTCATGTCCTCGAACTGTAGTACGTACTTTCGTGATCGCTTTTGGAATATAATTTTGACCATGTTCGAGTCCGAATTTAGAAATTTGACGTTACAGGAATTGTATCCAGCTGAAATAGCTTTCTAATGCCGCAGGAACCAGTTAATTTGGAGTCCGGATAATAAAGTTATGCTCGACTTCGTGGACACTACCAAAGATGTTGAGGGATCCTCGCTTCTAATTTGATTTTATTTTCCTAATTGCAACTCTTTTGTTACTCTTTGATCATTTTTGCTTCATGGACACCTAATTTTTTATTTGTACCTATAAGATACTAAATCCACTAATTAAAACAGAAATATAAATTAATTCAAAAAAAACCACGTAAACGTAAACGTATAGTGTTATTTCTACACTCCACCGTATCTTTATCTAGTAATTTTGCTGTTCTTTGGTTATGCGTATTAAAGTCCTAGTGTTGTAGTTCGTGTTTTTGAGAACGTTGTTGCGAATGCAGTTATGCACATGTTTATTTACACGTACGTTTGTGCATGTCCATTTGAGCGAGTGTGTTTATGCATGTTTGTTGATTTGTATTAATGTCCTAGGATTGTAGTTTGTGTTTTCATGATCCTTTTTGCGAATGCACTTTTTCGTGCAAGCTTTTATAGTTTTACTTATATGCGTATCTTTTCTAGCTAGTGTTTTTGTGAATGTTTCTTGATGCGCATTCATGTCCTCGAACTGTAGTACTTGTTTTCGTGATCGATTTTGGAATCCAATTTTGACCATATTCGAGTCCGAATTTGGAATTTTGACGTTGGAGAGAAATTGTAGCCAACTGAAATAGCTTTCTTATGCCGCCGGAACCAATTGATTTGGAGTCCGGATGAGAAAGTTATGCTCGACTTCGTGGACACTACCAAAGATGTTGAGGGATCCTCTCTTCTAATTTGATTTTATTTTCCTAATTACAACTCTTTAGTTACTCTTTGATCGTTTTTGCTTCATGGACACCTAATTTTCGATTTGTATCTATAAGATACTAAATCCACCAATTAAAACAGATATATAAATTAATCCAAAAAAAATCCACGTAAACGTAAACGTAGAGTGTTATTTCTACACTCCACTGTATCTTTTGTATCTAGTAATTTTGCTGTTGTATGGTTATGCGTATTAAAGTCCTAGTGTTGTAATGTTTTTAAGAACGTTGTTGCGAATGCACTTTTGCGCATGTTTTTCTACATGTACGTTTCTGCATGTCTATTTGAGCGAGTGTGGTTGTGAATGTTTGTTGATTTGGATTCATGTCCTAGGATTGTGGTTTGTGTTTTCATGATCCTTTTTGCTAATGCACTTTTGCGTGTATGCTTTTGTACTTTTACTTATGTGCGTATCTTTCCTAGCGAGTGTTTTTTTCCATGTTTCTTGATGCGCATTCATGTCCTCGAACTGTAGTATGTATTTTCGTGATCGCTTTTGGAATCCAATTTTGACCATGTTCGAGTCCGAATTAGGAAATTTGATGTTAGACAGGTATTGTAGCCCACTGAAATAGCTTTCTAATGCCGCCGTAACCAATTTATTTGGAGTCCGGATGAGAAAGTTGTGCTCGACTTCGTGGACACTACCAAAGATGTTGAGGGATCCTCTCTTGTAATTTGATTTTATTTTCCTAATTGCAACTCTTTTGTTACTCTTTGATCATTTTTGCTTCATGGACAACAAATTTTCGATTTGTACCAATAAGATACTAAATCCACCAATTAAAACAGAAATATAAATTAATCCAAAAAAAATCCACGTAAACATAAACGTAGAGTGCTATTTCTACACTCTACTGTATCTTTTGTATCTAGTAATTTTGCTGTTGTTTGGTTTGTTGGGGATCGATGCATGTATACGCAGCATAAAACAAAAATTTAATCGAACTCAATGTTCGATCACATGCATAAATCAATTAATTGAACGTACCTTAACGCTTCCGCCATACACATGGTAATTTTTCATATTTTAATCGAAATTAAATAAAACGAAAAACAAAGACGAGCATGCTTGCATACGACATCATGAAATCGAAAACATAGATTCTTCATATAATTGTCATGCTCACAAATTAATTCACATAATCCAATTACGAATTAATTCGCAGGGGTTTTCGATTTTACCTCTTGAAGCGTGAGATTTCGACGAATCGAAATCTATGAACTAAGACACGAACAAGCTGCTATGAAACCACTCCATGGCTGCGAAGAACCGACCGAACAGCAGCTGGTCCGATTTGATCTCGACGGTGGCACATGAGGTGCAGCGGCGGCGGCGCGTGGCAACGGCGACGGCGCGTGCGGGGCTGGCGGTGGTGGAGTTGCATTCTTCCTCTCCAATTAGGTTTCACCTCGTACAACTAGACCCACTCTAACTGCAGCACTAGATACAGAAGTGTTAGAAAAACAACGGGAATAAAGACGAGGAAGAAAAGAGAAGAAACCGGCGGCGGCGGCGCGACGGCGGTGCAGCGGCGGGGCTGCAGCCGTGAGGCGGAGGACGGCCGTGCTTCATGCGGCTAGGGTTTGGGGCTGTAAAAATCTGATCTCAACTCATCATATGAGTTGTATTTATACTAGGGTTCATAACCCTCATGGGCTTAAGTCATTGGGCTTGACCCACTGATCCATTAAGCCCACCCCTTCGTCGGCCTCGTTTCTTACAAACGATCGTCCACAAAATTATAAAAAAATTATATTTGTGATGAGCATAAAGTCCTCGTCGATACGAGTGCCTCTTTGAAATTTTCAATTTCCAAAATTGGAAACTTCTAATTTAGTGGACCTGCTAAATCGGGAAACTTCCCAATTTAGAAAGTTCACTAAATTTCCGCATATCTATTTCTCTCCGTTTATTCCAACTCGTAATCCACAATTACGAATCTTAGATTCAATCATATTGACATCCAACTACGCAGAGATTAACACATTAATCTATGCTTGTTGTTTTTCAAGGATCCATGTTACACGAGAAGTGTGACCCTCAATGGTTCAGGTGTAAGCTAGCCGTGGGCTCACAACTCTTTGTGATTCGAACAACACATTGTTCTTATACGAACTCCTCTCAAGAGTCCTGATTAGGGTAAAACTTATTTTGCTCAATCGCCGATCTAATCGGTGCCCAACGAATCAAGATTGGCGTCTAGCAACTACGCATCATGATTCCCTAGATACAAATGAAGTGCCTGCAAGAACCTTGTGATATAGTTAACGTACAATACGATCCCTTCGCAGCAAAGGTCCCGATTGAACTAGAGGCATTGGTCCACCGAGACCTCTTATTAAGTTCAATAACCGTGCGAACGTTCTAGGTGTTATAATCCGTTCGTGTGTGACTTAGAGAAACACATTTCCCTAATCACCCCACTATCAACTCCGGCCGGAGATTCCATGGATTACAAACCGACAGAACACACAGGACATCCATGACTACTCAAGCGCTCGAATCCCCTACTACAATGCACAGATTTCACACTAGATTTCGGACTGCACGAACGTTGGCCCTTGGAGCGGTCCGCGGTGGGACTCAGGGACAGGTCACGTTACAGTCGGTCCTCTAGTGAAGTCACGGTGATGTCTGGGTCTTAAGGACTAATGGTGCACAACTATATCATAGAAACCTATTACTCGATGATTGGGAACCACTTATAGATTAAGAAGTTATAAACTAAACGTAAAGAAAAGCTTATGAAAAACCCGAGTCGAAACCCTCGTCGAAGCTTCCCGCGAAGAACTGGCGAGAACCGAAGAAAAACCGAAGAATAGGTCGAGATATATGTCGAGAGATAATCGAGATTTTGAAAAATGAAAAAGAGACCTTCTATTTATAGTGAAAAATCAAAGAAAAATATCTAGTCTCGATTTTTGTGCCCAGATCGCGATCTGGGCTTCTTGGATCGCGATCTGGCAACCTCGAAAACTGCGCACCGCCTTCTAGATCGCGATCCAGGAAGTCCGGATCGCGATCTGCCCCAATTTTTCGCTGCTACTGGAATTTGCCACCAGATCGCGATCCGGTGATTCTGGATCGCGATCTGGCCTCTGCATTAACTTCAAACACTTTTTTCACCCTTTTTCAGCCCGAATTCGACAATTGTGCATTTCACAAAAGTTGTTGCCCTTGAAGTTAGCTTTCTAAATCCACTTGAATCAGCCCAATCGGAGGTCGTATGCAAAAGTTATACTTGAAATACCAAACACTGCCACAATCCGCGAGAATGCACTTTTGCACGTGTTTGGTTTGATTCTCGGCTTCGCTTCCAAAATCGTCTCGAATCGGCAAAAATAGCTTATCTTTACCTAAAAATATAAATAAAACAAAAACAACATAATATATACAAATAAAGCCGAAAACTCGGACGAATGAAGACCAAAACACGAAGATTAGATAAGTAAAAGTTGTGCAAAACGAACACTTATCACACCCTCAAACTTAGATCTTTACTCGTCCCGAGTAAATCAAAACAAAACAACAACAACCCAAAAACAAAAACGACGAAAGCAAAAAAACTAAACCTAGGCCACTAACGTAGGGAAACACGATTGCATTTAGCGTATGCAACAAGCCTTTGAACCCCTGGGTACCCCCAAAGGACGAGTTGTGTCTCGTGAGGGTTTTTAGACAACACACCCACAAAGTTGTCGGATTGGTCAAAGCATTGCAATTAATTCCAAAGATGAAACGAGCTAGATAACCTAAAATCTTAGAATGGCATACGTCTTAAAGTATTCAACTTTCCTACCGACGCAATTAGTTGTTTCTACACCAAAATGAAAGATAGACTCAAGAATCCGTAATTAAACAATAAACACAATCATCGAGGGTTTTGAGTAGAAATGTGGGTGAAAAGTAAGTTTTGATTCTGAAATTCAAAAACTCGAGTTGGGCATAAGTAGGTCTATTTATTCAATAGAAGAAATGACAACAACAATATTTTTGGTGATTTTCATCACAATTTTTTTTTCTTTTCTTTTTTGAAATTGGCACAATCATGACTCGTGCAAGGCTCGACACCACTGTGTTATCTCCCTGACCCATGTATCGAACTTTAGTCCAAGAAACCCCCAAGCTTAACAACTCGAAAGACTTAGGCGACGAGGTGCACCCAACGGGTTAAGCTCGAGTCAGAAAGGCGGGGAAATCAGAGCGTGAATCACAACAATACCACAAATTATTATTTTTCTCTTTTTTTTTTTTGTTTTTTTTTTTTTTTTAAACAAAAAACATAAAAGAAAAACGTAAAGACCATTGATAGAACTTTTAGCCAACAACTGGAAATCGTGAACACATAATTCAATTCTAACTCGCCCCCCAAACCTCAGACTATTATACCCCTCAGAAAAGTGTGCTCAAGCTTAATCGGAAAGGATTCGAAAGGCTATCCACACAAGTTGCAAAAACGCAGTCGGAAGGTTCATCTATAATTAGCCGGTTATCCACAATTTCAATTTTAAAATCAACTAGCCCATCTACGAATTCATTAATTGCTTTGCTTCAATAGAATCCGGAAATGCAACTTACACTCAATCCTAAATGAAATGCATGTGACAAACATAACACAATACGAAAATCGAAATACATAAATGAAACTAAATTATATGATATGCATGCAAAAGACCAAAAAGAAAAATAAGCTAAACGCACCCCCAAACTTAAATCATGCATGGCCCTCAATGCGAAAAATAAAAGAAAGGAGAAAGAAATACGCCCTGAACAGTCGTGCCGCAGATTGATCAGTGTTCTACGGTTGTGAAAGTGTTCTTTGGTTGCACGGGGTGCCGTGGATTTTGGCACCGAGGACGAATTGCCAGAATTGCCTAGACTTCCCGACTTCTTACTCTTCTTTTCTTGGGAACGAGATACCGGCAAAAATCAAGAAAATGGGTGAAATTTAGCTTTAAAGCAAAAAAAAAAAAAAAAAAAAAAAAAACAAAAAAAATGCTAAAACGACAAAAACGACAAAAACAAAGAAAATAAGAAGATAAATAAACAATGGGTTTCCTCCCATTCAGCGCCTGTTTTACTGTCGACGGCTCGACACAATTTGGACGGATTATGTCCAATCCAAAGCCTTGTAGATTGCGCATCCATCCATCAGTCTTGATACATACTTTGCAATCATATCATGGACTAGATTGCAATCTTGTAATGACCATCCCAACCCATGGTACTTTTCGTTTGCTTTGGAAATCAGTCGGTAGGAGACTAGGATGGGTTGCTTGCCTACCGATCTCTGAAACTCGTATACAAGATATTCGAGCTTTGGAGTAAGCTCTACCTCAAATGTGAAACTCGTCTCCTCGCTCACACTCAAATCCGGAGTAGCAATGTGGATAGGATTTTGTTCGTCAAGTTCCTCTACCATCATCTTCATCCCACTCTCATCACACGCAAAAGTATCCACAGAAATGGGATGAATAATTCCCCCAAGGTGCTCAACCTCGTCGTTCGTACGAAAATCTGTAAATACCTCGTTGTGTTCATATTGGATGGTCGGATGTGGTTTATGAATGTGACATCTCTGAAAATTTTCGAAAACATTTGCCAGAAAGTGGAGTTCTTCTTGTAGATAGCAGAAGTGCTCATTTGTTTGTGCAATTCCATTTTCTGGGTTCAACCTTTGATGTCTTTCAATATCCTCCAACTCATGTTGAATGTAATCAGCTCTGGATTGAATCTTGCAAAGAGAGAGATCATAAATCGAGGCCATCGATGTATACAAATCTGCTATAAAAATAAAAAAAAATCAAAAGAAAAAAAAAATGTCTAAAGTAAAGTAAGGATAGTTGGTAACGATATTAGTAAATTCAAGATTAACTAATTCCCCGGCAACGGCGCCAAAAACTTGATACGCGTAAAACCTACGTATGAAAAACCGCAAGTGTACAGTATCGCGTTTTGTAGAATAGTGAATTCCAGATATCGATCCACAGGGAATTAAGTTCCTAAATCTACCAAGTACCGTAATTATAGTATCCTAAACTTTATCTAGACGGGTGAAAAAGATGGGAGATGACATGAAGCCAAAAGGAAACAAAAATAATAAAAACAACGGTCCGCCAGTATACGCGAGGAATTCCGACGTGTGATGGCTTCTAGGGGAAAATCCACCAGTGTACTATCGATAAAGATCTACAAATCGAAATCTATTGTCAATTCTATGTTCGCTAACCCAGACACTAAAGTACCCTAACCCCTGTCTCCAGTGTAGTTAGAGTCTACCCACAGGTCCGACGTCTCCGTTCAGAACCTGATATTAAGAGAGCATTTAGGTCAAGTCCATAAGGGCTACCCGATGTGCATCACGTCTCCGTTTCCACACCCCGAGCTATGCTTTCCTAAAATCAAACGAGAAATCCTCTCTCGAGTTCATTCCCATTTACAATCAATTCAACTGTTGGCCAAACAATCGAAAGCATTTAATACAGGAAAACATAAACATAATCAAAGAACGACAAATAGATCATAGATCTGGAAATCAAAATCAATATATACAAGGTTTCATTTCCCCTAAAAGAAAATGCTTAGTTCATTACAAACATAGCATCAAAATGAAGAACACGAGAAATCATAAACTAAACGTAAAGAGAAAGCTTATGAAAAACCCGAGTCGAAACCCTCGTCGAAGCTTCCCGCAAAGAACTGGCGAGAACCGAAGAGAAAACCGAAGAAGAAGTCGAGAGAGAGTCGAGAGATAATCGAGATTTTGAAAAATGAAAAAGAGACCTTCTATTTATAGTGAAAAATCAAAGAAAAATATCTAGTCTCGATTTCTGTGCCCACATCGCGATCTGGGCTTCTTGGATCGCGATCTGGCAACCTCGAAAACTGCGCACCGCCTTCCAGATCGCGATCCAGGAAGTCCGGATCGCGATCTGCCCCAATTTTTCGCTGCTACTGGAATTTGCCACCAGATCGCGATCCGGTGATTCTGGATCGCGATCTGGCCTCTGCATTAACGTCAAACACTTTTTTCACCCTTTTTCAGCCCGAATTCGACAATTGTGCATTTCACAAAAGTTGTAGCCCTTGAAGTTAGCTTTCTAAATCCACTTGAATCAGCCCAATCGGACGTCGTATGAAAAAGTTATGCTTGAAATACCAAACACTGCCACAATCCGCGAGAATGCACTTTTGCACGTGTTTGGTTTGATTCTCGGCTTCGCTTCCAAAATCGTCTCGAATCGGCAAAAATAGCTTATCTTTACCTAAAAATATAAATAAAACAAAAACAACATAATATATACAAATAAAGCCGAAAACTCGGACGAATGAAGACCAAAACACGAAGATTAGATAAGTAAAAGTTGTGCAAAACGAACACTTATCAGAACCACTTATAGATTTCTAGGCGAGGGAGTGCAGTGAACTCATCTAATATGAGCACCCACTCAAGTATGCCGATGTCACAACACTGATGACTGATGAGACGCAGTACACATACACTAAGTGCTAGTCTCAAAAGGGAAAGGTCGGTATCCTCATTATTGGCGTAACCCATCGACTAGGAACAAGGTTTAACAGTTACATTACATTGTTGAGTTATCTCACGATTCTACTAGATCAACTCACAGTAATAGAGTAACTCGTTACGACTATATCTATGCAGCTTGCATGGGATAAGAGATATAGAATGCCAAAAGGTATTTTATCATTAATTTTAAATAGATTATTTACGAGTAGCGTGAGAAAACACAACACTTAGTTGGCTTATTGGTCACATACTCTAACATGGTTATGCGTATTAAAGTCCTAGTGTTGTAGTTCGTGTTTTTAAGAACATTGATGCAAATGCAGTTATGCGCATGTTTTTTTACACGTACGTTTGTGCATGTCCATTTGAGCGAGTGTGTTTATGCATGTTTGTTGATTTGTATTAATGTCCTAGGATTGTAGTTTGTGTTTTCATGATCCTTTTTGCAAATGTACTTTTGCGTGCATGCTTTTGTACTTTTACTTATGTGCGTATCTTTTCTAGCGAGTGTTTTTGTGCATGTTTCTTGATGCGCATTCATGTCCTCGAACTGTAGTACGTATTTTCGGGATCGCTTTTGGAATCCAATTTTGACCATGTTCGAGTCCGAATTTGGAAATTTGACGTTAGATAGGAATTGTAGCCAGCTGAAATAGCTTTCTTATGCCGCCAGAACCAGTTGATTTGGAGTCCGGATGAGAAACATATGCTTGACTTCCTGGACACAACCAAAGATGTTGAGGGATCCAATCTTCTAATTTGATTTTATTTTCCTAATTGCAACTCTTTTGTTACTCTTTGATCATTATTGCTTCATGGATACCTAATTTTTGATTTGTACCTATAAGATACTAAATCCACCAATTAAAACATAAATATATATTAATCCAAAAAAAACCACGTAAACGTAAACGTATAGTGTTATTTCTACACTCCACTGTATCTTTTGTATCTAGTAATTTTGCTGTTGTTTGGTTATGCGTATTAAAGTCCTACTGTTGTATTTCGTGTTTTTAAGAACGTTGTTGCGAATGCAGTTATGCGCATGTTGTTTTACACGTACGTTTGTCCATGTCCATTTGAGTGAGTGTGTTTATGCATGTTTGTTGATTTGTATTAATGTCCTAGGATTGTAATTTGTTTTTTGATGATCCTTTTTGGGAATGCACTATTGCGTTCATGCTTTTGTACTCTTACTTATACGCGTATCTTTTCTTTCGAGTGTTTTTGTGCATGTTTCTTGAAGCGCATTCATTTCCTCGAACTCTAGTACGTATTTTCGTGATCGCTTTTGGAATCCAATTTTGACCATATTCGAGTCCGAATTCGGAATTTTGATGTTAGACAGGTATTGTAGCCCACTGAAATAGCTTTCTAATGCCGCCGTAACCAATTTATTTGGAGTCCGGATGAGAAAGTTGTGCTCGACTTCGTAGACATTACCAAAGATGTTGAGGGATCCTCTCTTGTAATTTGATTTTATTTTTCTAATTGCAACTCTTTTGTTACTCTTTGATCATTTTTGCTTCATGGACAACAAATTTTCAATTTGTACCAATAAGATACTAAATCCACCAATTAAAACAGAAATATAAATTAATCCAAAAAAAATCCACGTAAACATAAACGTAGAGTGCTACTTCTACACTCTACTGTATCTTTTGTATCTACTAATTTTGCTGTTGTTTGGTTATGCGTATTAAAGTCCTAGTGTTGTAGTTCGTGTTTTTAAGAACATTGATGCAAATGCAGTTATGCGCATGTTTTTTTACACGTACGTTTGTGCATGTCCATTTGAGCGAGTGTGTTTATGCATGTTTGTTGATTTGTATTAATGTCCTAGGATTGTAGTTTGTGTTTTCATGATCCTTTTTGCAAATGTACTTTTGCGTGCATGCTTTTGTACCTTTACTTATGTGCGTATCTTTTCTAGCGAGTGTTTTTGTGCATGTTTCTTGATGCGCATTCATGTCCTCGAACTGTAGTACGTATTTTCGTGATCGCTTTTGGAATCCTATTTTTGACCATGTTCGAGTCCGAATTTGGAAATTTGACGTTAGATAGGAATTGTAGCCAGCTGAAATAGCTTTCTTATGCCGCCAGAACCAATTTATTTGGAGTCCGGATGAGAAAGTTATGCTCGACTTCGTGGACACTACCAAAGATGTTGAGGGATCCTCTCTTCTAATTTGATTTTATTTTCCTAATTGCAACTCTTTTGTTACTCTTTGATCATTTTTGCTTCATGGACACCTAATTTTCGATTTGTACCTATAAGATACTAACTCCACCAATAAAAACAGAAATAGAAATTAATCCAAAAAAAATCACGTAAACGTAAACGTATAGTGTTATTTCTACACTCCACTGTATCTTTTGTGTCTAGTAATTTTGCTGTTGTTTGGTTATGCGTATTAAAGTCCTAGTGTTGTATTTCGTGTTTTTAAGAACGTTGTTGCGAATGCAGTTATGCGCATGTTTTTTTACACGTACGTTTGTCCATGTCCATTTGAGTGAGTGTGTTTATGCATGTTTATTGATTTGTATTAATGTCCTAGGATTGTAATTTGTTTTTTGATAATCCTTTTTGCGAATGCACTTTTGCGTTCATGCTTTTGTACTCTTACTTATACGCGTATCTTTTCTAGCGAGTGTTTTTGTGCATGTTTCTTGAAGCGCATTCATTTCCTCGAGCTGTAGTACGTATTTTCGTGATCGCTTTTGGAATCCAATTTTGACCATATTCGAGTCCGAATTCGGAAATTTGACGTTAGACAGGAATTGTAGCCAGCTGAAATAGCTTTTTATCCCGCCGGAACAAGTTGATTTGGAGTCCGGATGAGAAAGTTATGCTCGACTTCGTGGACACTACCAAAGATGTAGAGGGATCCACTCTTCTAATTTGATTTTATTTTCCTAATTTCAACTCTTTTGTTACTCTTTCATCATTTTTGCTTCATGGACACCTAATTTTCGATTTGTACCTATAAGATAGTAAATCCACAAATATAAACAGAAATATATATTAATCCAAAAAAAAGTCCACGTAAACGTAAACGTAGAGTGTTTTTTCTACACTCCACTGTATCTTTTGTATCTCGTGGTTTTGCTGTTGTTTTGTTATGCGTATTTAAGTCCTAGTGTTGTAATGTTTTGAAGAATGTTGTTGCGAATGCACTTTTGCGCATGTTTTTCTACATGTAAGTTTGTGCAAGTCTATTTGAGCGAGTGTGTTTGTGCATGTTTGTTGATTTGTATTAATGTCCTTGGATTGTAGTTTGTGTTTTCTTGATCCTTTTTGAGAATACACTTTTGCGTGAGTACTTTTGTGCATACTTTTGTAATTTTACTTAAGTGCGTATCTTTTCTAGCGAGTGATTTTGTGCATGTTTCTTGATGCGCATTCATGTCCTCGAACTGTAGTTTTTATTTTCGTGATAGCTTTTGGAATCCAATTTTAACCACGTTCGAGTCCGAATTTGGAAATTGACATTAGAACGTAATTGTACCCAGCTGAAATAGCTTTCTTACGCCGCCGGAACCAATTGATTTGGAATCCGGATGAGAAAGTTATGCTCGACTTCGTGGACACTACCAACGATGTTGAGGGATTCACTCTTCTAATTTGATTTTATTTTCCTAATTGCAACTCTTTTGTTACTCTTTGATCATTTTTGCTTCATGGACACCTAATTTTCGATTTGTACCTATAAGATACTAAATCCACCATTTAAAATAGAAATATAAATTAATCCAAAAAAAACCACGTAAATGTAAACGTATGGTGTTATTTCTACACTCCACTGTATCTTTTGTATCTAGTAATTTTGCTGTTGTTTGGTTATGCGTATTAAAGTCCTAGTGTTGTAATGTTTATAAGAACGTAGTTGCGAATGCACTTTTGCGCATGTTTTTCTACATGTACGTTTATGCATGTCTATTTGAGCGAGTGTGTTTGTGAATGTTTTTTGATTTGTATTAATGTCCTAGGATTGTAGTTTGTGTTTTCATGATCCTTTTTGCGAATGTACTTTTGCGTGCATGCTTTTGTACTTTTACTTATGTGCATATCTTTTCTAGCGAGTGTTTTTTTGCATGTTTCTTGATGCGCATTCATGTCCTCGAACTGTAGTACGTATTTTCGTGATCGCTTTTGGAAACCAATTTTGACCATGTTCGAGTCTGAATTTGGAAATTTGACATTAGACAGGAATTGTAGCCAGGTGAAATACCGTTCTAATGCCGTCGGAACCAATTTATTTGGAGTCCGGATGAGAAAGTTATGCTCGACTTCGTGGACACTACCAAAGATGTTGAGGGATCCTCTCTTCTAATTTGATTTTATTTTCCTAATTGCAACTCTTTTGTTACTCTTTGATCATTTTTGCTTCATGGACACCTAATTTTCGATTTGTACCTATAAGATACTAACTCCACCAATTAAAACAGAAATATAAATTAATCCAAAAAAAATCCACGTAAACGTAAATGTAGAGTGTTATTTCTACACTCCACTGTATCTTTTGTGTCTAGTAATTTTGTTGTTGTTTGGTTATGCGTATTAATGTCCTAGTGTTGTAGTTCGTGTTTTTAGGAACGTTGTTGCGAATGCAGTTATGCGCTTGTTTTTCTATATGTACGTTTGTGCATGTCTATTTGAGCGAGTGTGTTTGTGCATATTTGTTGATTTGTATTAATGTCCTAGGATTGTAATTTGTTTTTTCATGATCCTTTTTGCGAATGCACTTTTGCGTGCATGCTTTTGTACTTTTACTTATGTGCGTGTGTTTCCTAGCGAGTGTTTTTGTGCATATTTCTTGATGCGCATTCATGTCCTCGAACTGTAGTACGTATTTTCGTGATCGCTTTTGGAATCCAATTTTGACCATGTTCGAGTCCGAATTTGGAATTTTGACGTTAGACTTAAATTGTAGCCAGCTGAAATACCTTTCTAATGCCACGGGAACCAGTTGATTTGGAGTCTGGATGAGAAAGTTATGATCGACTCGTGGACACTACCAAAGATTTTGAGGGATCTTCTCTTCTAATTTAATTTTATTTTCCTAATTGCAACTCTTTTGTTACTCTTTGATCATTTTTGCTTCATGGACACCTAATTTTCAATTTGTACCTATAAGATACTAAATCCACCAATTAAAACAGAAATATAAATGAATCCAAAAAAAATCTATGTAAACGTAAACGTAGAGCGTTATTTCTACACTCCAGTGTATCTTTTGTATCTAGTGGTTTTACTGTTGTTTGGTTATGTGTATTATAGTCCTAGTGTTGTAATGTTTTTAAGAACGTTGTTGCGAATGCACTTTTGCGCATGTTTTTCTACATGTACGTTTATGCATGTCTATTTGAGCGAGTGTGTTTGTGCATGTTTGTTGATTTGTATTAATGTCCTAGGATTGTAGTTTGTCTTTTCATGATCCTTTTTGCGAATGCACTTTTGCGTGCATGCTTTTGTACTTTTACCTATGTGCGTATCTTTTGTAGCGAGTGTTTTTGTACTTTTTTCTTGATGCGAATTCATGTCCTCGAACTGTAGTACGTATTTTCGTGATCGCTTTTGGAATCCAATTTTGACCATGTTCGAGTTCGAATTTGGAAATTTGACGTAAGACAGGAATTGTAGCTAGCTGAAATAGCTTTCTAATGCCGCCAGAACCAGTTGATTTGGAGTCTGGAAGAGAAAGTTATGCTCGACTTCGTGGACACTACCAAAGCTGTTGAGGGATCCACTTTTCTAATTTTATTTTATTTTCCTAATTGCAACCCTTTTGTTACTCTTTGATCATTTTTGCTTCATGGACACCTAATTTTCAATTTGTACCTATAAGATACTAAATCCACCAATTAAAGCATATATATAAATTAATCCAAAAAAATCCACGTAAACGTAAACGTAGAGTGTTATTTCTACACTCCACTGTATCTTTTGTATCTAGTAATTTTGTTGTTGTTTGGTTATGCGTATTAAAGTCCTAGTGTTGTAATGTTTTTAAGAACGTTGTTCCGAATGCACTTTTGTGCATGTTTTTCTACATGTACGTTTCTGCATGTCTATTTGAGCGAGTGTGTTTGTGAATGTTTGTTGATTTGTATTAATGTCCTAGGATTGTAGTTTGTGTTTTCATGATCCTTTTTGCAAATGCACTTTTGCGTGTATGCTTTTGTACTTTTATTTATGCGCGTATCTTTCCTAGCAAGTGTTTTTTTGCATGATTCTTGATGCGCATTCATGTCCTCGAACAGTAGTACATATTTTCTTCATCGCTTTTGCAATCCATCTTTGACCATGTTCGAGTCCGAATTTGGAAATTAGACGTTCGAAAGGTATTGTAGCCAGCTGAAATAGGTTTCTAATGCCGCCGGAACCAGTTGATTTGGAGTCCGGATGAGAAAGTTATGCTCGAGTTCGTGGACACTACCAAAGATGTTGAGGGATCCTCTCTTCTAATTTGATTTTATTTTCCTAATTACAACTTTTTGTTACTCTTTGATCATTTTTGCTTCATGGACACCTAATTTTCAATTTGTACCTATAAGATACTCAATCCACAAATTCAAATAGAAATATAAATTAATCCAAAAAACTCCACGTAAACAGAAACGTAGAGTGTTATTTCTACACTCCACTGTATCTTTTGTATCTAGTAATTTCGCTGTTGTTTGGTTATGCGTATTAAAGTGCTAGTGTTGTAATGTTTTTAAGAACGTTGTTGCGAATGCACTTTTGCGCATGTTTTTCTACATGTACGTTTATGCATGTCTATTTGAGCGAGTGTGTTTGTGAATGTTTATTGATTTGTATTAATGTGCTAGGATTGTAGTTTGTGTTTTCATGATCCTTTTTTGCGAATGCACTTTTGCGTGCATGCTTTTGTACTTTTACTTATGTGCGTATCTTTTCTAGCGAATGTTTTTTTGCATGTTTCTTGATGCGCATTCATGTCCTCGAACTGCAGTACGTATTTTCGTAGTCACTTTTGGAATCCAATTTTGACCATGTTCTAGTCCGAATTTGGAAATTTGACGTTAGACAGGAATTGTAGCCAGCTGAAATAGCTTTGTAATGTCGCCGGAACCTGTTGATTTGGAGTCCGGATGAGAAAGTTATGCTCGACTTCGTGGACACTACCAAAGATGTTGAGGGATCCTCTCTTCTAATTTGATTATATTTTCCTAATTGCAACTCTTTTGTTTTACTCTTTGATCATTTTTGCTTCATGGACACCTAATTTTCGATTTGTACCTATAAGATACTAAATCCACCAATTAAAACAAAAATATAAATTAATCCAAAAAAAAATCCACGTAAACGTAACATAGAGTGTTATTTCTACACTCCACTGTATCTTTTCTATCAAGTGGTTTTGCTGTTGTTTGGTTATGCGTATTAAAGTCCTAGTGTTGTAAGTTTTTTAAGAACGTTGTTGCGAATGCAATTTTGCGCATTTTTTTCTACATGTACGTTTATGCATGTCTATTTGAGCGAGTGTGTGTGTGCATGTTTGTAGATTTGTATTAATGTCCTAGGATTGTAGTTTGTGTTTTCATGATTCTTTTTGCAAATGCACTTTTGCATGGATGCTTTTGTACTTTTACTTATGTGCGTATCTTTTCTATCGAGTGTTTTTTTGCATGCTTCTTGATGCGCATTCATTGCCTCGAACTATAGTACGTATTTTCGTGATCGCTTTTCGAATCCAATTTTGACCATGTTCGAGTCTGAATTTGGAAATTTGACGTTAGACAGGAATTGTAGCCACCTGAAATAGCTTTCTAATGCCGCGGGTACCAGTTGATATGGAGTCCGGATGAGAAAGTTATGCTCGACTTCGTGGACACTACAAAAGATGTTGAGGGATCCTCTCTTCTAATTTGATTTTATTTTCCTAATTGCAACTCTTTTGTTAATCTTTGATCATTTTTTCTTCATGGACACCTTATTTTCGATTTGTACCTATAAGATACTAAATCCACCAATTAAAAACAAAAATATAAATTAATCCAAAAAAATCAACGTTAACATAAACGTAGAGTGTTATTTCTACACTCCACTATATCTTTTGTATCTAGTAATTTTCCTATTGTTTGGTTATGTGTATTAAAGTCCTAGTGTTGTAGTTCGTGTTTTTAAGAACGTTGTTGCGAATGCAGTTATGCGCATGTTTTTTTACACGTACGTTTGTGCATGTCCATTTGACCGAGTGTATTTATGCATGTTTGTTGATTTGTATTAATATCCTAGGATTGTAGTTTGTGTTTTCAAGATCCTTTTTGCGAATGTACTTTTGCGTGCATGCTTTGGTACTTTTACTTATGTGCGTATCTTTTCTAGCAAGTGTTTTTCTGCATGTTTCTTGATGCGCATTCATGTACTCGAACTGTGGTACGTATTTCCGTGATCGCTTTTAGAATCCAATTTTGACAATGTTGGAGTCCGAATTTGGAATTTTGACGTTAGACATGAATTGTAGCCAGCTGAAATAACTTTCTTATGCCGCCGAAACCAGTTGATTTGGAGTGCGGATGAGAAAGTTATGCTCGACTTCGTGGACACTACCAAAGATGTTGAGGGATCCACTTTTCTAATTTTATTTTATTTTCCTAATTGCAACCCTGTTGTTACTCTTTGATCATTTTTGCTTCATGGACACCTAATTTTCGATTTGTACCTATAAGATACTAAATCCACCAATTAAAACAGAAATATAAATTAATCCAAAAAAAAAATCCACTTAAACGTAAACGTTGAGTGTTAGTTCTACACTCCACTGTATCTTTTGTATATAGTGGTTTTGTTGTTGTATGGTTATGCGTATCAAAGTCCTAGTGTTGTAATTTTCTTAAGAACGTTGTTGCGAATGCACTTTTGCGCATGTTTTTCTACATGTACGTTTGTGCATGTCTATTTGAGCGAGTGTGTTTGTGCATGTTTGTTGATTTGTATTAATGTCCTAGGATTGTAGTTTGTGTTTTCATGATCCTTTTTGCGAATGCACTTTTGCGTGCATGCTTTTGTACTTTTACTTATGTGCGTATCTTTTCTAGCGAGTGTGTTTTTGCATGTTTCTTGATGCGCGTTTATGTCCTCGAACTGTAGTACGTATTTTCGTGATCGCTTTTGGAATCCAATTTTGACCATGTTTGAGTCCGAATTTGGGAATTTGACGTTAGACAAGAACTGTAGCCAGGTGAAATAGCTTTCTAATGCCGCCAGGAACATTTGATTTGGAGTCCGAATGAGTAAGTTATGCTCGACTTCGTGGACACTACCAAAGATGTTTAGGGATCCTCTCTTCTAATTTGATTTTATTTTCCTAATTGGAACTCTTTTGTTACTCTTTGATCTTTTTTGCATCATGGATGCCTAATTTTCGATTTGTTCCTATAAGATACTAAATCCACCAATTAAAACAGAAATATAAATTAATCCACAAAAAAATCCACGTAAACGTAAACAAAGAGTGCTATTTTTACAATCCACTGTATCTTTTGTATCTAGTGGTTTTGCTGTTGTTTGGTTATGCGTACTAAAGTCCTAGTGGTATTGTTTTTAAGAACGGTGTTGCGAATGCACTTTTAGGCATGTTTTTCTACATGTACGTTTGTGCATGTCTATTTGAGCGAGTGTGTTTGTGCATGATTGTTGATTGTATTAATGTGCTTGGATTGTAGTTTGTGTTTTCATGAACCTTTTTGCGAATGCACTTTTGCGTGCAAGCTATTGTACTTTTACTTATGTGCGTATCTTTTCAAGCGAGTGTTTTTGTGCATGTTTCTTGATGCGTTGTTGCGAATGCACTTTTGCGCATGTTTTTCTACATGTACGTTTATTCATGTCTATTTGAGCGAGTGTGTTTGTGCATGTTTGTTGATTTGTATTAATGTCCTAGGATTGTAGTTTGTGTTTTCATGATCCTTTTTGCGAATGCACTTTTGCGTGCATGCTTTTGTACTTTTACGTATGTGCATATCTTTTCTAGCGAGTGTTTTTGTACATGTTTCTGGATGCGCATTCATGTCCTCGAACTGTAGTACGTATTTTCGTGCTCGCTTTTGGAATCAAATTTTGACCATGTTTGAGTCTGAATTTGGAAATTTGACGTTAGACAGGAATTGTAGCGAGCTGAAATAGCTTTCTAATGCCGCCCGAACCAGTTGATTTGGAGTGTGGATGAGAAAGTTATGCTCGACTTCGTGGACACTACCAAAGATGTTGAGGGATCCACTTTTCTAATTTGATTTTATTTTCCTAATTGCAACCCTTTTGTTACTCTTTGATCATTTTTGCTTCATGGACACCTAATTTTCGATTTGTTCCTATAAGATACTAAATCCACCAATTAAAACAAAAATATAAATTAATCCAAAAAAAAATCCACGTAAACGTAAACGTAGAGTGTTATTTCTACACTGCACTATATCTTTTGTACCTAGTGGTTTTGCAGTTGTTTGGTTATGCGTATTAAAGTCCTAGTGTTGTAATGTTTTTAAGAACGTTGTTGCGAATGCACTTTTGCGCATGTTTTTCTACATGTACGTTTGTGCATGTCTATTTGAGCGAGTGTGTTTGTGTATGTTTGTTGATTTGTATTAATGTCCTTGGATTTTAGTTTGTGTTTTCATGATCCTTTTTGCGAATGCTCTTTTGCGTGAGTACTTTTGTGCATGCTTTTTTACTTTTACTTATGTGCATATCTGTTCTAGCGAATGTTTTTGTGCATGTTTCTTGATGCGCATTCATGTCCTCGAACTGTAATACGTATTTTCGTGATCGCTTTTGGAAACCAATTTTGACCATGTTCGAGTCTGAATTTGGAAATTTGACATTAGACAGGAATTGTAGCCAGGTGAAATAGCTTTCTAATGCCGCCGGAACTAATTTATTTGGAGTCCGGATGAGAAAGTTATGCTCGACTTCGTGGACACTACCAAAGATGTTGAGGGATCCTCTCTTCTAATTTGATTTTATTTTCCTAATTGCAACTCTTTTGTTACTCTTTCATCATTTTTGCTTCATGGACACCTAATTTTCGATTTGTACCTATAAGATACTAACTCCACCAATTAAAACAGAAATATAAATTAATCCAAAAAAAATCCACGTAAACGTAAATGTAGAGTGTTATTTCTACACTCCACTGTATCTTTTGTGTCTAGTAATTTTGTTGTTGTTTGGTTATGCGTATTAATGTCCTAGTGTTGTAGTTCGTGTTTTTAGGAACGTTGTTGCGAATGTAGTTATGCGCATGTTTTTCTATATGTACGTTTGTGCATGTCTATTTGAGCGAGTGTGTTTGTGCATGTTTGTTGATTTGTATTAATGTACTAGGATTGTAGTTTGTGTTTTCATGATCCTTTTTGCGAATGCACTTTTGCGTGCATGCTTTTGTACTTTTACTTATGTTTGTGTCTTTCCTAGCGAGTGTTTTTGTGCATATTTCTTGATCCGCATTCATGTCCTCGAACTGTAGTACGTATTTTCGTGATCGCTTTTGGAATCCAATTTTGACCATGTTCGAGTCCGAATTTGGAATTTTGACGTTAGACATAAATTGTAGCCAGCTGAAATACCTTTCTAATGCCACCGGAATCTGTTGATTTGGAGTCCGGATGAGAAAGTTATGATCGACTTCGTGGACACTACCAAAGATTTTGAGGGATCTTCTCTTCTAATTTAATTTTATTTTCCTAATTGCAACTCTTTTGTTACTCTTTGATCATTTTTGCTTCATGGACACCTAATTTTCGATTTGTACCTATAAGATACTAAATCCACCAATTAAAACAGAAATATAACTGAATCCAAAAAAAATCCACGACGTAGAGTGTTATTTCTACACTCTAGTGTATCTTTTGTATCTAGTGGTTTTACTGTTGTTTGGTTATGTGTATTATAGTCCTAGTGTTGTAATGTTTTTAAGAACGTTGTTGCGAATACACTTTTGCGCATGTTTTTCTACATGTACGTTTATGCATGTCTATTTGAGCGAGTGTGTTTGTGCATGTTTGTTGATTTGTATTAATGTCCTAGGATTGTAGTTTGTGTTTTCATGATCCTTTTTGCGAATGCACT
Organism: Erythranthe guttata; assembly: GCF_056151865.1. NCBI lineage: Eukaryota > Viridiplantae > Streptophyta > Magnoliopsida > Lamiales > Phrymaceae > Erythranthe > Erythranthe guttata. The sequence continues at coordinate 10,482,797 of NC_142544.1, read as the reverse complement.
TTTGCGTGCATGCTTTTGTACTTTTACCTATGTGCGTATCTTTTGTAGCGAGTGTTTTTGTACTTTTTTCTTGATGCGAATTCATGTCCTCGAACTGTAGTACGTATTTTCGTGATCGCTTTTGGAATCCAATTTTAGCCATGTTCGAGTCCGAATTTGGAAATTTGACGTTAGACAGGAATTGTAGCTAGCTGAAATAGCTTTCTAATGCCGCCGGAACCAGTTGATTTGGAGTCTGGATGAGAAAGTTATGCTCGACTTCGTGGACACTATCAAAGATGTTGAGGGATCCACTTTTCTAATTTTATTTTATTTTCCTAATTGCAACCCTTTTGTTACTCTTTGATCATTTTTGCTTCATGGACACCTAATTTTCGATTTGTACCTATAAGATACTAAATCCCCCAATTAAAATAGAAATATAAATAAATCCAAAAAAAAATCCACGTAAACGTAAACGTAGAGTGTTATTTCTACACTCCACTGTATCTTTTGTATCTAGTGATTTTGCTGTTGTTTGGTTATGCGTATCAAAGTCCTAGTCTTGTAATGTTTGTAAGAACGTTGTTGCGAATGCAATTTTGTGCATGTTTTTCTACATGTACGTTTGTGCATGTCTATTTGAGCGAGTCTTTTGTACTTTTACTTATGTCCGTATCTTTTCGAGCGAGTGTTTTTGTGCATGTTGCTTGATGCGCATTCATGTCCTCGAACTGTAGTACGTATTTTCGTGATCTCTTTTGGAATCCAATTTTGACCATGTTCGCGTCCGAATTTGGAAATTTGTCGTTAGAAAAGAATTGTAGCCAGCTGAAATAGCTTTCTAATGCCGCCGGTACCAGTTGATTTGGAGTCTGGATGAGAAACTTATGCTCGACTTCGGGGACACAAACATGTTCGAATCAAATTTACGAAAGTTCCAATTTAATTACATCTTGTAGCGTGAGATTTGGACGAATCGAAATCCGAACTCAAACCCATACAAGCTGCGTTATACCACTCCTAGGGGCAGCAGGAATACCACCAAACAGCAGCTGGTCCGACGGGTAGGCGACGACGGCGCGTGCGAATCAGTGGCAGTGGCGCGTGGGCGATGCAGCGGCGCGTGGGGCGGTGCAGCGATGTCTTCGGGGTTGCAGCTCCTCTCAAATCAGGTTTCACCTTGAATAAACCGATCTCCCCCTGCTGTACCACTAGATACAAAGGGGTTAGATAACAAAGGAAATACGAGAGAAAAAGAAGAGAAAACCGGCGGTTTTCGGCGGCAAACGGCGCCGGTGCGGCGGGGCAGCGGCGGCCGAGAGGCTTAGGCGGCTAGGGCTGGACGGCTAGGGTTGTGGGAGTAATAAAATCTGAACTCAAACTCTTGTTTGAGGTCTATTTATACTAGGGTTCTCAACCCTTGTGGGCTTAAGTTATTGGGCTTGACCCACTGATGCATTAAGCCCATTCCCTCGTCGGCCTCGTTTTTAGAAAATGATCGTTCACAAAATTATAACAAAATTATATTTGTGACGAGCTTAAAGTCCTGTTCGAAATTTCCAATTTCCAAAAGTGGAAACTTCCACTTCAGTGGACCTGTTAAATGAAGAAACTTCCCAATTTAGAAAGTTCACTAAATTCCGCATGTCTCTTTCTCTACGTTTATTCCGACTCGTAATCCACAATCACGAATCTTGGACTCAATCATATTGACCTCCAACTTTGCAAAGATTAACATATTAACCTATGCTCATTGTTATCAAGGATCCGTATTACACGAGAAGTGTGACCCTCAATGGTTCAGGTGTATGCTAGCCGTGGGCTCACAACTCTTTGTGATTCGAACAACACATTGTTCTTATACGAACTCCTCCCAAGAGTCCCGATTAGAGTAAAACTCATTTTACTTAATCGCCCATCAAATCGGTGCCCAACGAATCAAGATTGGCGTCTAGCAACTACGCATCATGATTCCCTAGATACAAGTGAAGTGCCTGCAAGAACCATATGAGATAGTTAGCGTACAGTACGATCCCTTCGCAGCACATGTCCCGATTGAACTAGAGGCATTGGTTCACCGAGACCTCTTATAAAGTTCAATAACCGTGCGAACGTTCTAGGTATTATAAATCCGTTCGTGTGTGACTTAGGGAAACACATTTCCCTAATCACCCCACTATCAACTCTGGCCAGAGATTCCTTGGATTATAAACCATTAGAACACACAGGACATCCATGACTACTCAAGCACTCGAATCCCCTACTACAATGCACAGATTTCACACTAGATTTCGGATTGCACGAACGTTGGCCCTTGGAGTGGTCCGCTGTGGGACTCAGAGACAGGTCACGATACAATCGGTCTTCTAGTGAAGTCACGGTGATGTCTGGGTCTTAAGGACTAATGCTGTACAACTATATCTTAGAAACCTATTACCCGATGAATGAGAACCACTTATAGATTTCTAGCGCGAGGGACTTCAGTGAACTCATCTAGTATGAGCACCCACTCAAGTATGCCAATGTCACAACACCGAGTACTGATGAGACGCATTACACATACACTAAGTGCTAGTCTCAAAAGGGAAAGGCCGGTATCCTCATTATTGGCGTAACCCATCGACTAGGAACAAGGTTTAACAGTTACATTACATTGCCGAGTTATCTCATGATTCTACTAGATCAACTCACAGTAATAGAGTAACTCGTTAGGACTATATCTATGCTACTTGCATGGGATAAGAGATATAGAATGCCAAATGAAATATTTTATTATTACGAACGAAAAACGATTGTTTAATTGCAAGAAAAAAAGAAAGACCACAGCCACAAGTTGGCTTGTTCGTCACCTACTCTAACAATCTCCGACTTGACCTAAAGCCAACTACTCATAAATCTAAGTCCCATCGACTCTCGATGTTGCTCGTGGACTCATCCTGAAAATGGCTTGGTGAAGGGATCTGCAATATTGTCCTCGGAGGTGACTCTGTCTAGCTTGACTTCACCTCTCTCTATGATCTCTCGGATCACATGGTATTTTCTCAACACGTGCTTCGACTTCTGATGAGCTCTTGGTTCCTTAGCTTGCGTTACGGCTCCGTTGTTATCGCAGTACAGCTGTACTGGATTGCTAGCGTTCGGAAATACACCCAACTCTTGGATGAATTTCCTAATCCATGACCCTTCCTTTGAAGCATCCGATGCTGCAATATATTCAGCCTCGGTGGTGGAATCAGCCGTCGTGCCTTGTTTGGAACTCTTCCAACACACGGCACCCCCATTGACTTTGAATATATACCCCGAATTTGACTTCGAGTCATCCACGTCCGATTGAAAACTAGAATCCGTGAAGCCTTCTAATTTCAACTCGGTATCCCCATAGACCAAAAACAAATCTCGAGTTCTTCGTAAGTACTTGAGAATGTCCTTCACAACCTTCCAATGGGCTGGGTCGGGGTTGGACTGATATCTGCTTGTGACGCTCACAGCATACGCAATATCAGGTCGTGTACATAGCATGCCATACATTATGCTTCCTATAGCGGATGCATAAGGTGTCCTTGTCATCTCCTCGATTTCCTTTTGCGTTTGAGGACGCATGGATTTCGAGAGACGAACCCCATGGGACATTGGCAAGAATCCCTTCTTGGATTCTTCCATTCTTAACCGTTTAAGAACGATGTCTATGTACATGGATTGGGACAAGCCAAGTAATCTCCTCGATCTATCTCTATAGATCCGTATTCCCAATACGTAGGATGCTTCTCCCAAATCCTTCATCGAGAAACGTGTGGATAACCATACTTTAGTTGACTGTAACATCCCTACATCATTCCCAATGAGTAGTATATCATCAACATAAAGTACAAGGAAAGTCACTGCACTCCCACTAACCTTCTTGTAGACACAAGGTTCCTCCGGGTTTTTCACAAATTCAAACTCTTTGATAGTTGTGTCGAACCTTTTGTTCCAACTACGGGATGCTTGTTTCAATCCATAAATGGATCGCTTGAGTTTACAAACCTCTTGCTCATCTCCGGAAGATATGAAGCCTTCCAGCTGCGCCATGTAAATTTCCTCCTCAATGTCCCCATTAAGGAAAGCGGTCTTCACATCCATTTGCCATATCTCGTAGTCATACCACGCAGAGATGGCCAGCAAAATCCTAATGGACTTAAGCATAGCAACTGGAGAGAAGGTTTCCTCATAGTCAACTCCTTGCTTTTGAGTATAACCCTTCGCTACCAATCTAGCCTTGTAGGTCGATACCTTTCCATCTACTCCAATTTTTTTCTTATAGATCCACTTGCAGCCTATGGGAACAATTCCCTCGGGTGGATCTACCAAGGTCCATACCTTGTTGGAGTACATAGAGTCCATTTCGGATTTCATGGCATTAAGACAATGTCCCTTGTCTGTATCCGATACAGCTTCGTCGAAAGTTCTAGGATCACATCATTAGTCAACTTCATCAACGAGGAATAACCTTTCGGGCGCTCTCCGAACTCTTTCGGATCTACGCAGCGACGGTTCAGGAGGTATATTAGTGGTTTGTTGAATTGGTTCATTATCTGATTGTTGTGCTTGAACTTCAGATTGTGGTTCTCGAACTTCTTCGAGATCAACTACACTGCCCTTTCTATCTGATAGAAATTCCTTCTCAAGGAACACGACATTTCTCGAGACGAAAACCTTTGCCTCGGAAACATAGTAGAATTCGTATCCCATGGAATCCTCGGGATACCCCACAAAATAGCATAAGTCGGATTTTCTATCCAACTTATCTCCCACTAGCCGCTTCACGTAAGCGGGACAACCCCATATCCTAATATGTTTAAACGTGGGTTTCCTAGAGTGCCAAAGTTCATAAGGTGTGGAGTTAACTGCATTGGTGTTAACCCTATTCAGCAAATACACGGCAGTTAGGAGTGCATGACCCCACAGGTATGCCGGTAGCTCGGTGAACCCCATCATCGATCGAACCATGTCTAACAGTGTTCGATTCCGACGTTCGGAAACTCCATTAAGTTGAGGAGTTCCAGGAGGAGTCCATTGAGACAGAACCCCATTCTCTTTAAGATAGTCTATAAACTCAGTATTTAAGTACTCGCCACCACGATCAGATCGTAGTTTCTTAATACGTCTACCGAGTTGGTTTTGTACTTGGTGTCTAAAATCTTTGAACTTTTCAAAAGTTTCAGACTTATACATCATTAAGTACATGAAACCATACCTAGAATAATCGTCGGTAAAGGTAACGAAGTAGTTAAAACCACCCCTAGCACTAACGCTTAGTGGACCACACACGTCTGAATGGATCAAATCCAAAAGACCCTCGGCTCGTTCCATCTTCCCTTTGAAGGGAGTTTTGGTCATTTTTCCTTTAAGGCAAGATACACAAGTTTGAAGTGATTTCACGTCCTCCAAGGAGAACAATCCTTCACTTACAAATTCGTTCATCCTTCTCAAGGAAATATGACCTAGTCGAGCGTGCCAAAGTTGTGCGGGGTTAAGACTTATATCTTTTCGTTTTGCTGATATAACGTTAATTGGTATTTCACTTGGATTTAGTTCATATAAGTTGTTTATAAGTTGTCCCTTATAAATCATATTTTGATCCTTTTGTATAATGCAAATCGAATTTCCAAAAACAAAAGTAAAACCTTCATTATCCAAAACAGGAATAGAAATAAGGTTTCGAATAAGTGACGGAACAAATAAACAATTGTTCAAAACAATGGAAAAACTAGAATCCAAAACAGAAAGATAAATCGTCCCAATGGATTCAGCAGCAACCCTTGCTCCGTTGCCCATTCTTAGGTAGGTCTCACCCACATTAAGCCTCCTACTTCTTGTCATGAACTGCAAATCATTACAAAGATGTGAGCCACAACCAGTATCCAATACCCAAGAAAAAGATTTAACGGACAAATTAACTTCAATTAAATACGTACCCTTTTCAGAACATTTCTGATCGAGGTAAGCCTTGCAGTTGTGTCGTCAATGGCCCTTCTTTCCACAATGATGGCAAGCGTCATCAACTTGCTTGGTGACCTTGTCCTTCTTCACTCTGCTGGACTCGCCCTTCTCAAGTTTCTTGCTCCGTCCGAAACTCCTTTCCTTCCTTTTCTTCTGGAAAGAACCTTTCTTCGCAGAAGGAGCAATTAGGAGAACAGATTTCTCCTTGATCGTGGACTCATAGCTGACCAACATGTTCAACAACTCATCCAATGGTGGATCGAGCTTGGTCATGTTGAAGTTCACTATGAACGATTCATAAGAACTAGGAAGGGACAGTAGGATCAAATCCACCGAGAGCTCGGCCGGGAGGGTGACATCAAGGCTCACCAACTACTCAAGGAGAGTGATCATCTTGAGACCGTGCTCGTGCACCGAAGCCCCTTCACGCAGCCTCATGGTGATCAACTCCTTGGCAGCTGAGTACCTCTATGCCCTAGTATTCTCACTGTATACATGCTTTCGAGATGATGCTTGATATCATAAGCATGCACGTGAGACTCATACTTCCTCGCGAGCTCTGGCACCATGGATGCTAGGATGTAGCACCTCGCATGGAGGTCGTCCTTCTTCCATGCCTCGAAAGTGGCAGTTTCGTTAGTAGTAGCAGTCGCAGGGAGAGTAGCGGGGGGGGGGGGGGGGGGGGGGGGGGGGTTCATTGAGCACATAGAGACGCTCCTCGACTTGGAGCACAAGTTTCACATTGCAAAGCCAATCCAGATAGTTTGGACCGGTGAGTTTGTTTTGGTCGAGGATAGAGGAAAGGGGATGTTTGGACATTGTTGCTGAGAAAATTTTAAGAAGACAATAATTAGAGTTTATTTCGTAATAATCGTTACAATTAAAATTTTGGACTTTTATATTTTAATTTTTCTCCAACTAATTTTATCGAATTCCACCACCCTCAAGCAGACAATCGAGAAAACTTATTTTTCTTTAATGGGCTTTAGGTCCAATAGCGCTAATGTAACCCGTAGTTAATCTATCCCGATTACATAAGCCTAAAGGTAGAGTACTATCAATCACATCACTATGTGACCCTAAAGTTTGATTTACCTCACACTTGATAATGACCTAAGTTAATCTAGCGAATATCAAAATCTTCGTGTGTCAAGTCTAGCCTACCAATATGAGATGTCATAGATCCAACTATATCAAACTAATGCAATCCCTAGTTAATCTAGCCGACCACATTAATCCAATAGAATTTTATCTATGACCGTATCTCCATCTAATGTCAATTAAATTACAGCTTATCCCATAATAGCACTCCCCGCTAACACGACTTACTGCACTATTATGAGAGGCTACACATAATTTAACTGTTGGTAGAAGGAAAGAAAAATTCAACAATTTGGTTTTTCTTTATAGCTTGATAATTATTCTTGATTTAGAATGAGGGATTTTATTTATTAAATCTTATTAGCTCATCGGAAGTATTAGGTTATGATCGTTTGTGATTCCTACAACTATGTTCTCTAGGTATGTGGAAACGCATATTGATCCTAAGAGAGACATACGATCATCATCGTACTTAATTACAATCATTCATCACATGAATTAATTAATTAATACGATTAATTGCAAATATAATTAACGGATTCCCTTCATTCATAAATCAATCTAATACGAATGAAGTCCATTAATTATTTACCATTTAATATGTGTTCCATTAATTAAAATAATTAAACGATTAAATTAAATAATTAATCCAACACTATTCTTTGAATTCAAATTAAATTAATGGATCAATTATCTAATTGGGTTTAATTGATAAATAATTTCAAAAATTAAAAATCAATTAATTTTAATATTAATATCAGAAAATCAATAATTTTTTTAATTTTTTTTTTGTGTGTGCTGACCGGACCGGTCAGACCGGTCCGACCGGACCGGTTCGATCAGCTGAAGGCCGATAAAAACAGCAGAAAAAATCAGCATTAAAAATGCAAGAAAAATCCGAATTTTTCAAATTAATTTTTTTTTTATCTTCTGAAAATATTCAAAATATTCAATTAATATTAAACCACACAATTTGATAACACCAAAAATTCAACAATTCAACAAATCGAAGCATGCTTTCGAAAGCGATAAACACGTTGACAAATAAACGATTAACCCGTGGCTCGGATACCACTGTTGGGGATCGTGCATGTATATGCAGCGGAATTTAAATTTTTTAGATCGAACTAGTTTCGATCACATGCATGAACTAATCACATAATCAACGTACCTTAACGCTCCGCCATACACATGGTAATTATCGATTTTATTAAAACATGTAAAACCGAAAAAATATAAAACATGCTTGTTCATCATATTGCAAAAATCGAAACACATAATCACATATTACTCATGCTCGTAAATTAAAATTCACACAAACATTTCCGAATCAAATTTACGAAAGTTCCGATTTAATTATCTCTTGTAGCGTGAGATTTCGACGAATCGAAATCCGAACTCAAACCCGTACAAGCTGCGTTATACCACCCCTAGGGGCTGCAGGAATACCACCAAACAGCAGCTGGTCCGACGGTGAGGCGACAGCGGCGCGTGCGAATCAGCGGCGGCGGCGCGTGGGCGATGCAGCGGCGCGTGGGGCGGTGCAGCGATGTCTTCGGGGTTGCAGCTCCTCTGCAATCAAGTTTCACCTCGAATAAACCGATCGCCCCCTAGTGTACAACTAGATACAAAGGGGTTAGATAACAAAGGGAAATACGAGAGAAAAATAAGAGAAAACCGGCGGTTTTCAGCGGCGAACGACGCCGGTGCGGCGGGGCAGCGGCGGCCGAGAGGCTTGGGCGGCCTGGCCTGGACGGCTAGGGTTGTGGGAGTAATAAAATCTGAACTCAAACTCTTGTTTGAGGTCTATTTATACTAGGGTTCTCAACCCTTGTGGGCTTAAGTTATTGGGCTTGACCCACTGATGCATTAAGCCTATTCCCTCGTCGTCCTCGTTTCTAGCAAAGGATCGTTCACAAAATTATAACAAAATTATATTTGTGACGAGCTTAAAGTCCTCGTCGATACGAGTGCCTCTTCGAAATTTCCAATTTCCAAAAGTGGAAACTTCCACTTCCGTGGACCTGTTAAATCGGGAAACTTCCCAATTTAGAAAGTTCACTAAATTCCACATGTTTGTTTCTCTACGTTTATTCTGACTCGTAATCCACAATCACGAATCTTGGACTCAATAATATTGACCTCCAACTTTGCAAAGATTAACATATTAACCTATGCTCATTGTTATCAAGGATCCGTATTACACGAGAAGTGTGACTTTTGGTTATGCGTATTACACGAGAAGTGTGACTTTTGGTGCGAATGTACTTTTGCGCATGTTTTTTTACATGTACGTTTGTGCATGTCCATTTGAGCGAGTGTGTTTATGCATGTTTGTTGATTTGTATTAATGTCCTAGGGTTGTAGTTTGTGTTTTCGTGATCCTTTTTGCAAATGCACTTTTGCGTGAGTACTTTTGTGTATGCTTTTGTACTTTTACATATGTGCGTATATTTTGTAGCAAGTGTTTTTGTGCACGATTCTTGATGCGCATTCGTGTCTTCGAACTGTAGCATGTATTTTCATGATCGCTTTTGGAATCCAATTTTGACCATGTTCGATTCCGATTTGGATATATGACATTAGACAGGAACTGTAGCCAGCTAAAATAGCTTTCTAATGCCGCTGGAACCAGCTTATTTGGAGTCCGGATGAGAAAGTTATGCTCGACTTCGTGGACACTACAGAAAATGTTGAGGGATCCTCTCTTCTAATTTGATTTTATTTTCCTAATTGCAACTCTTTTCTTACTCTTTGATCATTTTTTCTTCATGGACACCTAATTATCATTTTGTACCTATAAGATACCAAATCCACCAATTAAAACAGAAATATAAATTAATCCATAAAAAAATCCACGTAAACGTAAACGTAAACGTTGAGTGTTATTTCTACACTCCACTGTATGCTTTGTATTTAGTGCTTTTGCTTTTGTTTGGTTATGCGTATTAAAGTCCTAGTGTTATATTTCGTCTTTTTAAGAACGTTGTTGCGAATGTACTTTTGCGCATGTTTTTTTACATGTACGTTTGTGCATGTCCATTTGAGCGAGTGTGTTTATGCATGTTTGTTGATTTGTATTAGTGTCCTAGGATTGTAGTTTGTGTTTTCGTGATCCTTTTTGCAAATGAACTTTTGCGTGAGTACTTCTGTGTATGCTTTTGTACTTTCATATATGTGCGTATATTTTGTAGCGAGTGTTTTTGTGCACGTTTCTTGATGCGCATTCGTGTCATCGAACTGTAGCACGTATTTTTACGATCGCTTTTGGAATCAAATTTTGACCATGTTCGAGTCCGAATTTGGAAATATGACATTAGACAGGAATTGTAGCCAGCTAAAATAGATTTCTAATGCAGCCGTAACCTGTTGATTTGGAGTTCGGATGAGAAAGTTATGCTCGACTTCGTGGACACTACCGAAGATGTCGAGGGATCCTCTTTTCTAATTTGATTTTATTTTCCTAATTGTAACTCTTTTCTTACTCTTTTATGATTTTTGCTTCATGGACACCTAATTATCAATTTGTACCTACAAGATACTAAATCCACCAATTAAAACAGAAATATAAATTAATCCATAAAAAAATCCACGTAAACGAAAACATTGAGTGTTATTTCTACACTCCACTGTATATTTTGTATTTAGTGTTTTTGCTATTGTTTGGTTATGCGTATTAGAGTCCTAGTGTTGTATTTCGTGTTTTTAAGAACGTTGCTACGAATGTACTTTTGCGCATATTTTTTTACATGTACGTTTGTGCATGTCCATTTGAGCGAGTGTGTTTGTGCATGTTTGTTGATTTGTATTAATGTCCCAGGATTGTAGTTTGTGTTTTCGTGATCCTATTTGCGAATGCACTTTTGCGTGAGTACTTATGTGCATGCTTTTGTACTTTTACATATGTGCGTATATTTTATAGCGAGTGTTTTTGTGCACGTTTCTTGATGCGCATTTGTGTCCTCGAACTGTAGCACGTATTTTCATGATCGCTTTTGGAATCAAACTTTGACCATGTTCGAGTCCGAATTTGGAAGTATGACATTAGACAGGAATTGTAGCCAGCTAGAATAGCTTTCTAATGCCGCCAGAACAAGTTGATTTGGAGTCCGGATGAGAAAGTTATGCTCGGCTTCGTGGGCACTACCGAAGATGTCGAGGGATCCTCTCTTCAAATTTTATTCATTTTCCTAATTAGAACTCTTTTCTTACTCGTTGATCATTTTTTCTTCATGGATACCTAATTATCAATTTGTACCTATAAGATACTAAATCCACCAATTAAAACATAAATATAAATTAATCCATAAAAAAATCCACGAAAACGTAAACGTTGAGTGTTATTTCTACACTCCAATGTATGTTTTGTATTTAGTGTTTTTGCTATTGTTTGGTTATGCGTATTAAAGTCCTAGTGTTGTATTTCGTGTTTTTAAGAACGTTGTTGCGAATGTACTTTTGCGCATGTTTTTTTACATGTACGTTTGTGCATGTCCACTTGAGCGAGTGTGTTTGTGCATGTTTGTTGATTTGTATTAATGTCCCAGGATTGTAGTTTGTGCTTTCGTGATCCTATTTGCGAATGCACTTTTGCGTGAGTACTTATGTGCATGCTTTTGTACTTTTACATACCTGCGTATATTTTATAGCGAGTGTTTTTGTGCACGTTTCTTGATGCGCATTCGTGTCCTCGAACTGTAGCACGTATTTTCATGATCGCTTTTGGAATCAAATTTTGACCATGTTCGAGTCCGAATTTGGAAATATGACATTAGACAGGAATTGTAGGCACCTAAAATAGCTTTCTAATGCCGCCGGAACAAGTTCATTTGAAGTCCGGATGAGAAAGTTATGCTCGACTTCGAGGACACTACCGAAGATGTCGAGGGATCCTCTCTTCTAATTTGATTTTATTTTCCTAATTGCAACTCTTTTCTTACTCTTTGATCATTTTTTCTTCATGGACACCTAATTATCAATTTGTACCTATAAGATACTAAATCCACCAATTAAAACAGAAATATAAATTAATCCATTAAAAAATCCACGTAAACGTAAACGTTGAGTGTTATTTCTACACTCCACTGTATGTTTTATATTTAGTGTTTTTGCTGTTGTTTGGTTATGCGTATTAAAGTCCTAGTGTTGTATTTCGTGTTTTTAAGAACGTTGTTGCGAATGTACTTTTGCGCATGTTTTTTTACATGTACGTTTGTGCATGTCCACTTGAGCGAGTGTGTTTGTGCATGTTTATTGATTTGTATTAATGTCCCAGGATTGTAGTTTGTGTTTTCGTGATCCTATTTGCGAATGCACTTTTGCGTGAGTACTTATGTGCATGCTTTTATACTTTTACATATCTGCGTATATTTTAAAGCGAGTGTTTTTGTGCACGTTTCTTGATGCGCATTCGTGTCCTCGAACTGTAGCACGTATTTTCATGATCGCTTTTGGAATCAAATTTTGACCATGTTCGAGTCCGAATTTGGAAATATGACATTAGACAGGAATTGTAGCCAGCTAAAATAGCTTTCAAATGCCGCCGGAACACGTTGATTTGGAGTCCGGATGAGAAAGTTATGCTCGACTTCGTGGACACTACCGAAGATGTCGAGGGATCCTCTCTTCAAATTTGATTTTATTTTCCTAATTGCAACTCTTTTCTTACTCTTTGATCATTTTTTCTTCATGGACACCTATTTATCAATTTGTACCTATAAGATACTAAATCCACCAATTAAAACAGAAATATAAATTAATCCATAAAAAAATCCACGTAAACGAAAACATTGAGTGTTATTTCTCCACTCCACTGTATGTTTTGTATTTAGTGTTTTTGCTATTGTTTGGTTATGCGTATTAAAGTCCTAGTGTTGTATTTCGTGTTTTTAAGAACGTTGTTGCGAATGTACTTTTGCACATGTTTTTTTACATGTACGTTTGTGCATGTCCACTTGAGCGAGTGTGTTTGTGCATGTTTGTTGATTTGTATTAATGTCCCAGGATTGTAGTTTGTGTTTTCGTGATCCTATTTGCGAATGCACTTTTGCGTGAGTACTTATGTGCATGCTTTTATACTTTTACATATCTGCGTATATTTTATAGCGAGTGTTTTTGTGCACGTTTCTTGATGCGCATTCCTGTCCTCGAACTGTAGCACGTATTTTCATGATCGCTTTTGGAATCAAATTTTGACCATGTTCGAGTCCGAATTTGGAAATATGACATTAGACAGGAATTGTAGCCAGCTAAAATAGCTTTCAAATGCCGCCGGAACAAGTTGATTTGGAGTCCGGATGAGAAAGTTATGCTCGACTTCGTGGACACTAACGAAGATGTCGAGGGATCCTCTCTTCAAATTTGATTTTATTTTCCTAATTGCAACTCTTTTCTTACTCTTTGATCATTTTTTCTTCATGGACACCTAATTACCAATTTGTACCTATAAGATACTAAATCCACCAATTAAAACAGAAATATAAATTAATCCATAAAAAAATCCACGTAAACGTAAACGTTGAGTGTTATTTCTCCACTCCACTGTATGTTTTGTATTTAGTGTTTTTGCTATTGTTTGGTTATGCGTATTAAAGTCCTAGTGTTGTATTTCGTGTTTTTAAGAACGTTTTTGCAAACGTAATTTTGTGCATGTTTTTTTACTTGTACGTTTGTGCATGTCCATTTGAGCGAGTGTGTTTGTGCATGTTTGTTGATTTGTATTTATGTCCCAGGATTGTAGTTTGTGTTTTCGTGATCCTATTTGCGAATGCACTTTTGCGTGAGTACTTCTGTGCATGCTTTTGTACTTTTACATATGTCCGTATATTTTGTAGCGAGTGTTTTTGTGCACGTTTCTTGATGCGCATTCGTGTCCTCGAACTGTAGCATGTATTTTCATGATCGCTTTTGGAATCCAATTTTGACCATGTTCGAGTCCGAATTTGGAAATATGACATTAGACAGGAATTGTAGCCAGCTAAAATAGCTTTCTAATGCCGCCGGAACAAGTTGATTTGGAGTCCGGATGAGAAAGTTATGCTCGACTTCGTGGACACTACCGAAGATGTTGAGGGATCCTCTCTTCTAATTTGATTTTATTTTCCTAATTGCAACTCTTTTCTTACTCTTTGATCATTTTTTCTTCATGGACACCTAATTATAAATTTGAACCTATAAGATACTAAATCCACCAATTGAAACAGAAATATAAATTAATCCATAAAAAAATCCACGTAAACGTAAACGTTAAGTGTTATTTCTCCACTCCACTGTATGTTTTGTATTTAGTGTTTTTGCTATTGTTTGGTTATGCGTATTAAAGTCCTAGTGTTGTATTTCGTGTTTTTAAGAACATTGTTGCGAATGTACTTTTGCGCATGTTTTTTTACATGTACGTTTGTGCATGTCCATTTGAGCGAGTGTGTTTGTGCATGTTTGTTGATTTGTAGTAGTGTCCCAGGATTGTAGCTTGTGTTTTCGTGATCCTATTTGCGAATGCACTTTTGCGTCAGTACTTCAGTGCATGCTTTTGTACTTTTACATATGTGCGTATATTTTATAGCGAGTGTTTTTGTGCACGTTTCTTGATGCGCATTCGTGTCCTCGAACTGTAGCCGTATTTCCATGATCGCTTTTGGAATCAAATTTTTACCATGTTCGAGTCCGAATTTGGAAATATGACATTAGACAGGAATTGTAGCCAGCTAAAATAGCTTGCTAATGCCGCCGGAACAAGTTCATTTGAAGTCCGGATGAGAAAGTTATGCTCGACTTCGAGGACACTACCGAAGATGTCGAGGGATCCTCTCTTCTAATTTGATTTTATTTTCCTAATTGCAACTCTTTTCTTACTCTTTGATCATTTTTTCTTCATGGACACCTAATTATCAATTTGTACCTATAAGATACTAAATCCACCAATTAAAACAGAAATATAAATTAATCCATAAAAAACTCCACGTAAACGTAAACGTTGAGTGTTATTTCTCCACTCCACTATATGTTTTGTATTTAGTGTTTTTGCTATTGTTTGGTTATGCGTATTAAAGTCCTAGTGTTGTATTTCGTGTTTTTAAGAACGTTGTTGCAAACGTAATTTTGTGCATGTTTTTTTACATGTACGTTTCTGCATGTCCATTTGAGCGAGTGTGTTTGTGCATGTTTGTTGATTTGTATTTATGTCCCAGGATTGTAGTTTGTGTTTTCTGATCCTATTTGCGAATGCAATTTTGCGTGAGTACTTCTGTGCATGCTTTTGTACTTTTACATATGTCCGTATATTTTGTAGCGAGTGTTTTTGTGCACGTTTCTTGATGCGCATTCGTGTCCTCGAACTGTAGCATGTATTTTCATGATCGCTTTTGGAATCCAATTTTGACCATGTTCGAGTCCGAATTTGGAAATATGACATTAGACAGGAATTGTAGCCAGCTAAAATAGCTTTCTAATGCCGCCGGAACAAGTTGATTTGGAGTCCGATGAGAAAGTTATGCTCGACTTCGTGGACACTACCGAAGATGTTGAGGGATCCTCTCTTCTAATTTGATTTTATTTTCCTAATTGCAACTCTTTTCTTACTCTTTGATCATTTTTTCTTCATGGACACCTAATTATAAATTTGAACCTATAAGATACTAAATCCACCAATTGAAACAGAAATATAAATTAATCCATAAAAAAATCCACGTAAACGTAAACGTTAAGTGTTATTTCTCCACTCCACTGTATGTTTTGTATTTAGTGTTTTTGCTATTGTTTGGTTATGCGTATTAAAGTCCTAGTGTTGTATTTCGTGTTTTTAAGAACATTGTTGCGAATGTACTTTTGCGCATGTTTTTTTACATGTACGTTTGTGCATTTCCATTTGAGCGAGTGTGTTTGTGCATGTTTGTTGATTTGTAGTAGTGTCCCAGGATTGTAGCTTGTGTTTTCGTGATCCTATTTGCGAATGCACTTTTGCGTCAGTACTTCAGTGCATGCTTTTGTACTTTTACATATGTGCGTATATTTTATAGCGAGTGTTTTTGTGCACGTTTCTTGATGCGCATTCGTGTCCTCGAACTGTAGCACGTATTTCCATGATCGCTTTTGGAATCAAATTTTTACCATGTTCGAGTCCGAATTTGGAAATATGACATTAGACAGGAATTGTAGCCAGCTAAAATAGCTTGCTAATGCCGCCGGAACAAGTTCATTTGAAGTCCGGATGAGAAAGTTATGCTCGACTTCGAGGACAGTACCGAAGATGTCGAGGGATCCTCTCTTCTAATTTGATTTTATTTTCCTAATTGCAACTCTTTTCTTACTCTTTGATCATTTTTTCTTCATGGACACCTAATTATCAATTTGTACCTATAAGATACTAAATCCACCAATTAAAACAGAAATATAAATTAATCCATTAAAAAATCCACGTAAACGTAAACGTTGAGTGTTATTTCTACACTCCACTGTATGTTTTATATTTAGTGTTTTTGCTGTTGTTTGGTTATGCGTATTAAAGTCCTAGTGTTGTATTTCGTGTTTTTAAGAACGTTGTTGCGAATGTACTTTTGCGCATGTTTTTTTACATGTACGTTTGTGCATGTCCATTTGAGCGAGCGTGTTTGTGCATGTTTGTTGATTTGTATTAATGTCCCAGGATTGTAGTTTGTGTTTTCGTGATCCTATTTGCGAATGCACTTTTGCGTGAGTACTTTTGTGCATGGTTTTGTACTTTTACATATGTGCTTATATTTTATAGCGAGTGTTTTTGTGCACGTTTCTTGATGCGCATTCGTGTCCTCGAACTGTAGCACGTATTTTTATGAACGCTTTTGGAATCAAATTTTTACCATGTTCGAGTCCGAATTTTGAAATATGACATTAGACAGGAATTGTAGCCAGCTAAAATAGCTTTCTAATGCCGCCAGAACAAGTTGATTTGGAGTCCGGATGAGAAAGTTATGCTCGACTTCGTGGACACTACCGAAGATGTCGAGGGATCCTCTCTTCAAATTTGAATTTATTTTCCTAATAGCAACTCTTTTCTTACTCTTTGATCATTTTTTCTTCATGGACACCTAATTACCAATTTGTACCTATAAGATACTAAATCCACCAATTAAAACAGAAATATAAATTAATCCATAAAAAAATCCACGTAAACGTAAACGTTGAGTGTTATTTCTCCACTCCACTGTATGTTTTGTATTTAGTGTTTTTGCTATTGTTTGGTTATGCGTATTAAAGTCCTAGTGTTGTATTTCGTGTTTTTAAGAACGTTGTTGCGAATGTACTTTTGCGCATGTTTTTTTACATGTACGTTTGTGCATGTCCATTTGAGCGAGCGTGTTTATGCATGTTTGTTGATTTGTAGTAGTGTCCCAGGATTGTAGTTTGTGTTTTCGTGATCCTATTTGCGAATGCACTTTTGCGTGAGTACTTCTGTGCATGCTTTTGTACTTTTACATATGTCCGTATATTTTGTAGCGAGTGTTTATTTGTGCACGTTTCTTGATGCGCATTTGTGTCCTCGAACTGTAGCACGTATTTTCATGATCGCTTTTGGAATCCAATTTTGACCATGTTCGAGTCCGAATTTGGAAATATGACATTAGACAGGAATTGTAGCCAGCTAAAATAGCTTTCTAATGCTGCCGGAACAAGTTGATTTGGAGTCCGGATGAGAAAGTTATGCTCGACTTCGTGGACACTACCGAAGATGTCGAGGGATCCTCTCTTCGAATTTGATTTTATTTTCCTAATTGCAACTCTTTTCTTACTCTTTGAACATTTTTTCTTCATGGACCCCTAATTATAAATTTGAACCTATAAGATACTAAATCCACCAATTAAAACAGAAATATAAATTAATCCATAAAAAAATCCACGTAAACGTAAACGTTGAGTGTTATTTCTCCACTCCACTGTATGTTTTGTATTTAGTGTTTTTGCTATTGTTTGGTAATGCGTATTAAAGTCCTAGTGTTGTATTTCGTGTTTTTAAGAATGTTGTTGCAAATGTAATTTTGTGCATGTTTTTTTACATGTACGTTTGTGCATGTCCACTTGTGCGAGTGTGTTTGTGCATGTTTGTTGATTTGTATTTATGTCCCAGGATTGTAGTTTGTGCTTTCGTGATCCTATTTGCGAATGCACTTTTGCGTGAGTACTTCTGTGCATGCTTTTGTACTTTTACATATGTCCGTATATTTTGTAGCGAGTGTTTATTTGTGCACGTTTCTTGATGCGCATTCGTGTCTTCGAACTGTAGCACGTATTTTCATGATCGCTTTTGGAATCCAATTTTGACCATGTTCGAGTCCGAATTTGGAAATATGACATTAGACAGGAATTGTAGCCAGCTAAAATAGCTTTCTAATGCTGCCGGAACAAGTTGATTTGGAGTCCGGATGAGAAAGTTATGCTCGACTTCGTGGACACTACCGAAGATGTCGAGGGATCCTCTCTTCGAATTTGATTTTATTTTCCTAATTGCAACTCTTTTCTTACTCTTTGAACATTTTTTCTTCATGGACCCCTAATTATAAATTTGAACCTATAAGATACGAAATCCACCAATTAAAACAGAAATATAAATTAATCCATAAAAAAATCCACGTAAACGTAAACGTTGAGTGTTATTTCTACAGTCCACTGTATGTTTTGTATTTAGTGTTTTTGCTATTGTTTGGTAATGCGTATTAAAGTCCTAGTGTTGTATTTCGTGTTTTTAAGAATGTTGTTGCAAATGTAATTTTGTGCATGTTTTTTTACATGTACGTTTGTGCATGTCTACTTGTGCGAGTGTGTTTGTGCATGTTTGTTGATTTGTATTTATGTCCCAGGATTGTAGTTTGTGCTTTCGTGATCCTATTTGCGAATGCACTTTTGCGTGAGTACTTCTGTGCATGCTTTTGTACTTTTACATATGTCCGTATATTTTGTAGCGAGTGTTTATTTGTGCACGTTTCTTGATGCGCATTCGTGTCCTCGAACTGTAGCACGTATTTTCATGATCGCTTTTGGAATCCAATTTTGACCATGTTCGAGTCCGAATTTGGAAATATGACATTAGACAGGAATTGTAGCCAGCTAAAATAGCTTTCTAATGCTGCCGGAACAAGTTGATTTGGAGTCCGGATGAGAAAGTTATGCTCGACTTCGTGGACACTACCGAAGATGTCGAGGGATCCTCTCTTCGAATTTGATTTTATTTTCCTAATTGCAACTCTTTTCTTACTCTTTGAACATTTTTTCTTCATGGACCCCTAATTATAAATTTGAACCTATAAGATACGAAATCCACCAATTAAAACAGAAATATAAATTAATCCATAAAAAAATCCACGTAAACGTAAACGTTGAGTGTTATTTCTACAGTCCACTGTATGTTTTGTATTTAGTGTTTTTGCTATTGTTTGGTAATGCGTATTAAAGTCCTAGTGTTGTATTTCGTGTTTTTAAGAATGTTGTTGCAAATGTAATTTTGTGCATGTTTTTTTACATGTACGTTTGTGCATGTCCACTTGTGCGAGTGTGTTTGTGCATGTTTGTTGATTTGTATTTATGTCCCAGGATTGTAGTTTGTGCTTTCGTGATCCTATTTGCGAATGCACTTTTGCGTGAGTACTTATGTGCATGCTTTTGTACTTTTACATATGTCCGTATATTTTGTAGCGAGTGTTTATTTGTGCACGTTTCTTGATGCGCATTCGTGTCCTCGAACTGTAGCACGTATTTTCATGATCGATTTTGGAATCCAATTTTGACCATGTTCGAGTCCGAATTTGGAAATATGACATTAGACAGGAATTGTAGCCAGCTAAAATAGCTTTCTAATGCTGCCGGAACAAGTTGATTTGGAGTCCGGATGAGAAAGTTATGCTCGACTTCGTGGACACTACCGAAGATGTCGAGGGATCCTCTCTTCGAATTTGATTTTATTTTCCTAATTGCAACTCTTTTCTTACTCTTTGAACATTTTTTCTTCATGGACCCCTAATTATAAATTTGAACCTATAAGATACGAAATCCACCAATTAAAACAGAAATATAAATTAATCCATAAAAAAATCCACGTAAACGTAAACGTTGAGTGTTATTTCTACAGTCCACTGTATGTTTTGTATTTAGTGTTTTTGCTATTGTTTGGTAATGCGTATTAAAGTCCTAGTGTTGTATTTCGTGTTTTTAAGAATGTTGTTGCAAATGTAATTTTGTGCATGTTTTTTTACATGTACGTTTGTGCATGTCCACTTGTGCGAGTGTGTTTGTGCATGTTTGTTGATTTGTATTTATGTCCCAGGATTGTAGTTTGTGCTTTCGTGATCCTATTTGCGAATGCACTTTTGCGTGAGTACTTCTGTGCATGCTTTTGTACTTTTACATATGTCCGTATATTTTGTAGCGAGTGTTTATTTGTGCACGTTTCTTGATGCGCATTCGTGTCCTCGAACTGTAGCACGTATTTTCATGATCGCTTTTGGAATCCAATTTTGACCATGTTCGAGTCCGAATTTGGAAATATGACATTAGACAAAAATTGTAGCCAGCTAAAATAGCTTTCTAATGCTGCCGGAACAAGTTGATTTGGAGTCCGGATGAGAAAGTTATGCTCGACTTCGTGGACACTACCGAAGATGTCGAGGGATCCTCTCTTCGAATTTGATTTTATTTTCCTAATTGCAACTCTTTTCTTACTCTTTGAACATTTTTTCTTCATGGACCCCTAATTATAAATTTGAACCTATAAGATACTAAATCCACCAATTAAAACAGAAATATAAATTAATCCATAAAAAAATCCACGTAAACGTAAACGTTGAGTGTTATTTCTCCACTCCACTGTATGTTTTGTATTTAGTGTTTTTGCTATTGTTTGGTTATGCGTATTAAAGTCCTAGTGTTGTATTTCGTGTTTTTAAGAACGTTGTTGCGAATGTACTTTTGCGCATGTTTTTTTACATGTACGTTTGTGCATGTCCATTTGAGCGAGTGTGTTTGTGCATGTTTGTTGATTTGTATTAGTGTCCCAGGATTGTAGTTTGTGTTTTCGTGATCCTATTTGCGAATGCACTTTTGCGTCAGTACATCTCTGTATGCTTTTGTACTTTTACATATGTGCGTATATTTTATAGCTAGTGTTTTTGTGCACGTTTCTTGATGCGCATTCGTGTCCTCGAACTGTAGCACGTATTTCCATGATCGCTTTTGGAATCAAATTTTGACCATGTTCGAGTCCGAATTTGGAAATATGACATTAGACAGGAATTGTAGCCAACTAATATAGCTTTCTAATGCCGCCGGAACAAGTTGATTTGGAGTCCGGATGAGAAAGTTATGCTCGACTTCGTGGACACTACTGAATATGTCGAGGGATCCTCCCTTCTAATTTGATTTTATTTTCCTAATTGCAACTCTTTTCTTACTCTTTGATCAGTTTTTCTTCATGGACACCTAATTATCAATTTGTACCTATAAGATACTAAATCCACCAATTAAAACAGAAATATAAATTAATCCATAAAAAAATCCACGTAAACGTAAACGTTGAGTGTTATTTCTACACTCCACTGTATGTTTTGTATTTAGTGTTTTTGCTATTGTTTAGTTATGCGTATTAAAGTCCTAGTGTTGTATTTCGTGTTTTTAAGAATGTTGTTGCAAATGTAATTTTGTGCATGATTTTTTACATGTACGTTTGTGCATGTCCATTTGAGCGAGTGTGTTTGTGCATGTTTGTTGATTTGTATTTATGTCCCAGGATTGTAGTTTGTGTTTTCGTGATCCTATTTGCGAATGCACTTTTGCGTGAGTACTTCTGTGCATGCTTTTGTACTTTTACATATGTCCGTATATTTTTTACCGAGTGTTTTTTTGTGCACGTTTCTTGATGCGCATTCGTGTCCTCAAACTGTAGCACGTATTTTCATGATCGCTTTTGGAATCCAATTTTGACCATGTTCGAGTCCGAATTTGGAAATATGACATTAGACAGGAATTGTAGCCAGCTAAAATAGCTTTCTAATGCCGCCGGAACAAGTTGATTTGGAGTCCGGATGAGAGAGTTATGCTTGACTTCGTGGACACTACCGAAGATGTTGAGGGATCCTCTCTTCTAATTTGATTTTATTTTCCTAATTGCAACTCTTTTCTTACTCTTTGATCATTTTTTCTTCATGGACACCTAATTATAAATTTGAACCTATAAGATACTAAATCCACCAATTAAAACAGAAATATAAATTAATCCATAAAAATATCCACGTAAACGTAAACGTTGAGTGTTATTTCTCCACTCCTCTGTATGTTTTGTATTTAGTGTTTTTGCTATTGTTTGGTTATGCGTATTAAAGTCCTAGTGTTGTATTTCGTGTTTATTAAGGACGTTGTTGCGAATGTACTTTTGCGCATGTTTTTTTACATGTACGTTTGTGCATGTCCACTTGTGCGAGTGTGTTTGTGCATGTTTGTTGATTTGTATTAATGTCCCTGGATTGTAGTTTGTGTTTTCGTGATCCTATTTGCGAATGCACTTTTGCGTGAGTACTTTTGTGCATGCTTTTGTACTTTTACATATGTGCTTATATTTTATAGCGAGTGTTTTTGTGCACGTTTCTTGATGCGAATTCGTGTCCTCGAACTGTAGTACGTATTTTAATGATCGCTTTTGGAATCAAATTTTTACCATGTTCGAGTCCGAATTTGGAAATATGACATTAGACACGAAGTGTAGCCAGCAAAAATAGCTTTCTAATGCCGCCGGAACAAGTTGATTTGGAGTCCGGATGAGAAAGTTATGCTCGACTTCGTGGACACTACCGAAGATGTCGAGGGATCCTCTCTTCTAATTTGATTTTATTTTCCTAATTGCAACTCTTTTCTTACTCTTTGATCATTTTTTTCTTCATGGACACCTAATTATCAATTTGTACCTATAAGATACTAAATCCACCAATTAAAACAGAAATATAAATTAATCTATAAAAAAATCCACGTAAACGTAAACGTTGAGTGTTATTTCTACACTCCACTGTATGTTTTGTATTTAGTGTTTTTGCTATTGTTTGGTTATGCGTATTAAAGTCCTAGTGTTGTATTTCGTGTTTTTAAGAATGTTGTTGCAAATGTAATTTTGTGCATGTTTTTTTACATGTACGTTTGTGCATGTCCATTTGAGCGAGTGTGTTTGTGCATGTTTGTTGATTTGTATTTATGTCCCAGGATTGTAGTTTGTGCTTTCGTGATCCTATTTGCGAATGTACTTTTGCGTGAGTACTTCTGTGCATGCTTTTGTACTTTTACATATGTCCGTATATTTTGTAGCGAGTGTTTTTGTGCACGTTTCTTGATGCGCATTCGTGTCCTCGAACTGTAGCACATATTTTCATGATCGCTTTTGGAATCAAATTTTGACCATGTTCGAGTCCGAATTTGGAAATATGACATTAGACAGGAATTGTAGCCAGCTAAAATAGCTTTCTAATGCCGGCGGAACAAGTTGATTTGGAGTCCGGATGAGAAAGTTATGCTCGACTTCGTGGACACTAGCGAAGATGTTGAGGGATCCTCTCTTCTAATTTGATTTTATTTTCCTAATTGCAACTCTTTTCTTACTCTTTGATCATTTTTTCTTCATTGACACCTAATTATAAATTAGTACCTATAAGATACTAAATCCACCAATTAAAACAGAAATATAAATTAATCCATAAAAAAATCCACGTAAACGTAAACGTTGAGTGTTATTTCTACACTCCACTGTATGTTTTGTATTTAGTGTTTTTGCTATTGTTTGGTTATGCGTATTAAAGTCCTAGTGTTGTATTTCGTGTTTTTAAGAATGTTGTTGCAAATGTAATGTTGTGCATGTTTTTTTAAACGTACGTTTGTGCATGTCCATTTGAGCGAGTGTGTTTGTTCATGCTTGTTGATTTGTATTTATGTCCCAGGATTGTAGTTTGTGTTTTCGTGATCATATTTGCGAATGCACTTTTGCGTGAGTACTTCTGTGCATGCTTTTGTACTTTTACATATGTCCGTATATTTTGTAGCGAGTGTTTTTGTGCACGTTTCTTGATGCGCATTCGTGTCCTCGAACTGTAGCACGTATTTTCATGATCGCTTTTGGAATCCAATTTTGACCATGTTCGAGTCCGAATTTGGAAATATGACATTAGACAGGAATTGTAGCCAGCTAAAATAGCTTTCTAATGCCGCCGGAACAAGTTGATTTGGAGTCCGGATGAGAAAGTTATGCTCGACTTCGTGGACACTACCGAAGATGTTGAGGGATCCTCTCTTCTTATTTGATTTTATTTTCCTAATTGCAACTTTTTTCTTCCTCTTTGATCATTTTTTCTTCATGGACACCTAATTATCAATTTGTACCTATAAGATACTAAATCCACCAATTAAAACAGAAATATAATTTAATCCATAAGAAAATCCACGTAAACGTAAACGTTGAATGTTATTTTTTTTTATTTTTTTTTTTAAAGAGCACGACACCCGATGAGGGTGGGGGGTTAGGCTTGAACCCCTACCTGTTTATAAAACCAAATTTAAGAAGTACATAATGAGTTTCGCTCAAATTGCTACTGCCCAACATATGGCTAATAATAGCAATTGACAAACAAAAGACAATAGCTAACTAAGAAAACGTTAAGAATACGGGCAAAATAGGTGGCCTTAATAATAAAAAAAGGACGGGGTGGGAATGATTGTAGAAGGTCGGGGAAGGCCAAGGTAGACCGTTTGCCTCACCACAGCAGCCGAGGCCACTTACTCTTTCGCCAAAAATGAGCGAAACAGGTATAACGGCTGCGAAATATGTGGCACCATTCGGCAAACAGTCTAGTCTTGATAGACCCAAACAATCCATAATCACCCCAACCCTTCCTAACATGTAAAGTTCACAAAAATTCCTAAATTGCCAATAATATAAAAACGTGGAATGCATGGCACCTTTGTGCGAGACTGTCGTCGAAAGGATGGATATCCAAGCTGGTCCATCCGAATCATCTGCCGAATAGGTCGGGGAAGCTCCGCTGTTGTGAAGGTACGAGCCAACTCGGTCTGACACCCTAAGTTAGCTAATGCATCAGCTACTGTATTGCCCTCCCGGTAGATATGTGTAATCATGTACTCCAAAGTAGAAAGAGAGTTCCGGATCGCCGTGAGAGAACTCTGAAGACTCCAATGACCTTGGTTCGTGTGCGAAAGAAGTCGAACAACGACTTGTGCGTCAAGCTCGATCCAAACTCTAGTGAATTGCCTCTGAATAAGTAATCGCAGCCCCGAGGCAAGGGCAACAAGCTCGGCTGCAATACTGCTCGAGGCAGAGATCCTCTCGTGAAATGCAAGTATGGCCTCAGCGTCCGAACCTCTGATAATCCCGCCAATAGCTGCCATCTGGGTGGATGCTCTACGCGCTCCGTCTGTGTTTAGCTTCACCCAACCCGGATCCGGTGGAAGCCAAACAACTCGATGAGGTGTGAGAGTTGGTGTTCTGACTCGGTAATATAGGCCAAGAGACTCAGCCACGTGGGGAATGCCAGTCCAGCTGTCCGCCGAAAGTAAGTTGGTTTGTTGAAGAATCCTGATGTGATGGATGACCCTGTAAATGATGGAAGAAGCCCGAACCGTGATATCCTTTTGCTTGCTGTCATTTCTTGCAATCCATAAGTACCACAAGATCAAGCAAGGCACAATGGTCGTGATGTGTGTGTGGTGTGTGAGTGTGTGCGAAGTGAAGTGCTGCCAATAAAGTAAAATTTGGGGTATGTTCGTAGTGTGTGCAGGTGTATAGCCAAAAAGATAGAAAACATTATGCCTTACCCTCTTAGCCATCGGGCTCTCCACGAAGATATGATCAATCGACTCAACAGAAAGAGACTCGACAGACTGGGATACAAGACTCGACACAGGAAAAGATGGATCTGGACAACAATAACACCTCGAGGCAAGAGAGGTGCCTCGAGACTGAAGTTTGGTATCCACTGGAAGACGCTGAAGAAGGAGACGCCAAAGAAAGATAGAAATTGTAGGAGTAAGACAAGATCCCCAAAATATACGAAGAAGAGGGGTAGGGATATGCTGTTTTCGTATCAAGGCCCAAGCCGAGGTCAAGGAAAACTTGCCATCCGAAGAAGCTCTCCAAATGGGCAAATCACCCGAAGCACCAGAGATTGGGACCGAGCAAATCCTATCAATCCACTCAAAAGGAATATCCTCAGCTAGCTTGTTTCGATCCCACTGACCGTTAATCAAATAATACTCCGCACGAACTGACGTTAGCCGACCACCATCAATAATGCCCGAAAGGGGACCATCGTCAAACCAGTGGTCGTGCCAGAAATAAACATGACCTGGACCAATCCGCCAAAATATTTGAGCTTGGACACGCTCTCGGACACGGCACATGCGCTTCCACACCGTGCTATAGAGTGAAGACACAACGGATGAACCTGGGAACCGATTCCGACAATACTTGTTTTGGAGAAAACGGGCCCAAAGAGAATCCTGAGCACGGAATCGGAACCAGAGCTTGTAAGTGAAGGCGTCAATCACATCCGTCAAACTCCTCAACCCCAAGCCACCCTCACCAACTGGACGACAAATCGTCTCCCAAGCAACCCAATGAGGCCGGTGCTGATTACCATAAGATCCCCAGAGAAATCGGGCCATGCACTGCTCAATCTGCTGAATTATGTACTGCGGAGGTTGAATAACCTGAACAAGATGCAAAGCCATAGTCGAAAGCGTACTCCGGATCAAGGCAAGACGTCCCCCGAAAGCCAAAGCGGTCCGAGCCCAACCCGAAATCCTGGCTTGCATGCGATCAAGCAAAGTGTTAAACAAACTGCCCCGGTCCCTCCCTTTGTATAGTGGAGCTCCAAGATAAATGATAGGAAGATCCTTTCTCGGATAACTGAGAATCCGAGAAATAGTACGAAGACGACCATCAGAACATGCCCTATCAACTGTGAGAGTGCTCTTGTGCACACTAATCAACTGCCCCGAAGTCCGACAATAATGATCGAGAAAATCCCGTAGCTTTTTCAGGCCAAAATTATGGCACGAGGTAAATATCATCACATCATCCGCATAGGCCAAATGGGATATAGGGATGCCTCCCCTTGTAGAATAAAACATGCTTGGGCAACGGTCGTATAGTGGATCGAGACCTCTCGAAAAATACTCAGCCGCAAGTACAAAGAGAGTCGGCGAGAGCGGATCTCCCTGCCTTAGACCACGAGACGAAGTGAAATACGCCGTCAGCTCCCCGTTGATTAGTAAAGAGAAATGGCACGAGGAAACACATCGCCGATTAATATCAACCAAGTTCGCCGAGAAACCCATCAGCTGAAGTACACGAAATAAGAACCGCCATTGAACCCTATCATAAGCCTTTGCCATATCCAGCTTCAAAATAAGATTCAGATTTCGACAACGAACTGATATCGACTGGACCATCTCTTGTGCTAATAAAATATTATCACTAATGTTATTTCTACACTCCACTATATGTTTTGTATTTAGTGTTTTTGCTATTGTTTGGTTATGCGTATTAAAGTCCTAGTGTTGTATTTCGTGTTTTTAAGAACGTTGTTGCGAATGTACTTTTGCGCATGTTTTTTTACATGTACGTTTGTGCATGTCCATTTGAGCGAGTGTGTTTGTACATGTTTGTTAATTTGTATTAATGTCCGAGGATTGCAGTTTGTGTTTTCGTGATCCTATTTGCGAATGCACTTTTGCGTGATACTTCTGTGCATGCTTTTGTACTTTTACATATGTGCGTATATTTTGTAGCGAGTGTTTTTGTGCACGTTTCTTGATGCGCATTCGTGTCCTCGAACTGTAGCACGTATTTCCATGATCGATTTTGGAATCAAATTTTGACCATGTTCGAGTCCGAATTTGAAAATATAACATTAGACAGGAATTGTAGCCCGCTAAAATAGCTTTCCAATGCCGCCGGAACCAGTTGATTTGGAGTCCGGATGAGAAAGTTATGCTCGACTTCGTGGACACTACCGAAGATGTTGAGGGATCCTCTCTTCTAATTTGATTTTATTTTCCTAATTGCAACTCTTTTCTAACTCTTTGATCAGTTTTTCTTCATGGACACCTAATTATCAATTTGTACCTATAAGATACTAAATCCACCAATTAAAACAAAAATATAAATTAATCCATAAAAAAATCCACGTAAACGTAAACGTTGAGTGTTATTTCTACACTCCACTGTATGTTTTGTATTTAGTGTTTTTGCTATTGTTTGGTTATGCGTATTAAAGTCCTAGTGTTGTATTTCGTGTTTTTAAGAATGTTGTTGCAAATGTAATGTTGTGCATGTTTTTTTAAATGTACGTTTGTGCATGTCCATTTGAGCTAGTGTGTTTGTGCATGTTTGTTGATTTGTATTTATGTCCCAGGATTGTAGTTTGTGTTTTAGTGATCCTATTTGCGAATGCACTTTTGCGTGAGTACTTCTGTGCATGCTTTTGTACTTTTACATATGTGCGTATATTTTGTAGCGAGTGTTTTTGTGCACGTTTCTTGATGCGCATTCGTGTCCTCGAACTGTAGCACGTATTTTCATGATTGCTTTTGGAATCAAATTTTGACCATATTCGAGTCCGAATTTGGAAATATAACATTAGACAAGAACTGTAGCCCGCTAAAATAGCTTTCTAATGCCGCCGGAACAATTTGATTTGGAGTCTGGATGAGAAAGTTATGCTCGACTTCGTGGACACTACCGAAGATGTTGAGGGATCCTCTCTTCTAATTTGATTTTATTTTCCTAATTGCAACTCTTTTCTTACTCTTTGATCATTTTTTCTTCTTGCACACCTCATTATCAATTTGTACCTATAAGATACTAAATCCACCAATTAAAAGAGAAACATAAATTAATCCATAAAAAAATCCACGTAAACGTTATCGTTGAGTGTTATTTCTACACTCCACTGCATGTTTTGTATTTAGTGTTTTTGCTATTGTTTGGTTATGCGTATTAAATTCCTAGTGTTGTATTTCGTGTTTTTAAGAACGTTGTTGCGAATGTACTTTTGCGCATGTTTTTTTACATGTACGTTTGTGCATGTCCATTTGAGCGAGTGTGTTTGTACATGTTTGTTAATTTGTATTAATGTCCGAGGATTGCAGTTTGTGTTTTCGTGATCCTATTTGCGAATGCACTTTTGCGTGATACTTCTGTGCATGCTTTTGTACTTTTACATATGTGCGTATATTTTGTAGCGAGTGTTTTTGTGCACGTTTCTTGATGCGCATTCGTGTCCTCGAACTGTAGCACGTATTTCCATGATCGATTTTGGAATCAAATTTTGACCATGTTCGAGTCCGAATTTGAAAATATAACATTAGACAGGAATTGTAGCCCGCTAAAATAGCTTTCCAATGCCGCCGGAACCAGTTGATTTGGAGTCCGGATGAGAAAGTTATGCTCGACTTCGTGGACACTACCGAAGATGTTGAGGGATCCTCTCTTCTAATTTGATTTTATTTTCCTAATTGCAACTCTTTTCTAACTCTTTGATCAGTTTTTCTTCATGGACACCTAATTATCAATTTGTACCTATAAGATACTAAATCCACCAATTAAAACAAAAATATAAATTAATCCATAAAAAAATCCACGTAAACGTAAACGTTGAGTGTTATTTCTACACTCCACTGTATGTTTTGTATTTAGTGTTTTTGCTATTGTTTGGTTATGCGTATTAAAGTCCTAGTGTTGTATTTCGTGTTTTTAAGAATGTTGTTGCAAATGTAATGTTGTGCATGTTTTTTTAAATGTACGTTTGTGCATGTCCATTTGAGCTAGTGTGTTTGTGCATGTTTGTTGATTTGTATTTATGTCCCAGGATTGTAGTTTGTGTTTTAGTGATCCTATTTGCGAATGCACTTTTGCGTGAGTACTTCTGTGCATGCTTTTGTACTTTTACATATGTGCGTATATTTTGTAGCGAGTGTTTTTGTGCACGTTTCTTGATGCGCATTCGTGTCCTCGAACTGTAGCACGTATTTTCATGATTGCTTTTGGAATCAAATTTTGACCATATTCGAGTCCGAATTTGGAAATATAACATTAGACAAGAACTGTAGCCCGCTAAAATAGCTTTCTAATGCCGCCGGAACCAGTTGATTTGGAGTCTGGATGAGAAAGTTATGCTCGACTTCGTGGACACTACCGAAGATGTTGAGGGATCCTCTCTTCTAATTTGATTTTATTTTCCTAATTGCAACTCTTTTCTTACTCTTTGATCATTTTTTCTTCTTGCACACCTCATTATCAATTTGTACCTATAAGATACTAAATCCACCAATTAAAAGAGAAACATAAATTAATCCATAAAAAAATCCACGTAAACGTTATCGTTGAGTGTTATTTCTACACTCCACTGCATGTTTTGTATTTAGTGTTTTTGCTATTGTTTGGTTATGCGTATTAAATTCCTAGTGTTGTATTTCGTGTTTTTAAGAACGTTGTTGCGAATGTACTTTTGCGCATGTTTTTTTACATGTACGTTTGTGCATGTCCATTTGAGCGAGTGTGTTTGTACATGTTTGTTAATTTGTATTAATGTCCGAGGATTGCAGTTTGTGTTTTCGTGATCCTATTTGCGAATGCACTTTTGCGTGATACTTCTGTGCATGCTTTTGTACTTTTACATATGTGCGTATATTTTGTAGCGAGTGTTTTTGTGCACGTTTCTTGATGCGCATTCGTGTCCTCGAACTGTAGCACGTATTTCCATGATCGATTTTGGAATCAAATTTTGACCATGTTCGAGTCCGAATTTGAAAATATAACATTAGACAGGAATTGTAGCCCGCTAAAATAGCTTTCCAATGCCGCCGGAACCAGTTGATTTGGAGTCCGGATGAGAAAGTTATGCTCGACTTCGTGGACACTACCGAAGATGTTGAGGGATCCTCTCTTCTAATTTGATTTTATTTTCCTAATTGCAACTCTTTTCTAACTCTTTGATCAGTTTTTCTTCATGGACACCTAATTATCAATTTGTACCTATAAGATACTAAATCCACCAATTAAAACAAAAATATAAATTAATCCATAAAAAAATCCACGTAAACGTAAACGTTGAGTGTTATTTCTACACTCCACTGTATGTTTTGTATTTAGTGTTTTTGCTATTGTTTGGTTATGCGTATTAAAGTCCTAGTGTTGTATTTCGTGTTTTTAAGAATGTTGTTGCAAATGTAATGTTGTGCATGTTTTTTTAAATGTACGTTTGTGCATGTCCATTTGAGCTAGTGTGTTTGTGCATGTTTGTTGATTTGTATTTATGTCCCAGGATTGTAGTTTGTGTTTTAGTGATCCTATTTGCGAATGCACTTTTGCGTGAGTACTTCTGTGCATGCTTTTGTACTTTTACATATGTGCGTATATTTTGTAGCGAGTGTTTTTGTGCACGTTTCTTGATGCGCATTCGTGTCCTCGAACTGTAGCACGTATTTTCATGATTGCTTTTGGAATCAAATTTTGACCATATTCGAGTCCGAATTTGGAAATATAACATTAGACAAGAACTGTAGCCCGCTAAAATAGCTTTCTAATGCCGCCGGAACCAGTTGATTTGGAGTCTGGATGAGAAAGTTATGCTCGACTTCGTGGACACTACCGAAGATGTTGAGGGATCCTCTCTTCTAATTTGATTTTATTTTCCTAATTGCAACTCTTTTCTTACTCTTTGATCATTTTTTCTTCTTGCACACCTCATTATCAATTTGTACCTATAAGATACTAAATCCACCAATTAAAAGAGAAACATAAATTAATCCATAAAAAAATCCACGTAAACGTTATCGTTGAGTGTTATTTCTACACTCCACTGCATGTTTTGTATTTAGTGTTTTTGCTATTGTTTGGTTATGCGTATTAAATTCCTAGTGTTGTATTTCGTGTTTTTAAGAACGTTGTTGCGAATGTACTTTTGCGCATGTTTTTTTACATGTACGTTTGTGCATGTCCATTTGAGCGAGTGTGTTTGTACATGTTTGTTGATTTGTATTAATGTCCCAGTATTGTAGTTTGTGTTTTCGTGATCTTATTTGTGAATGCACTTTTGCTTGAGTACTTATGTGCATGCTTTTGTACTTTTACATATGTGCGTATATTTTGTAGCGAGTGTTTTTGTGCACGTTTCTTGATGTGCATTCGTGTCCTCGAACTGTAGCACGTATTTTCATGATCGCTTTTGGAATCCAATTTTGACCATGTTCGAGTCCGAATTTGGAAATATGACATTAGACAGGAATTTTAGCCAGCTAAAATAGCTTGCAAATGCCGCAAGAACCAGATGATTTGGGGAGTCCGGATGAGAAAGTTATGCTCGACTTCGTGGACACTACCGAAGATGTTGAGGGATCCTCTCTTCTAATTTGATTTTATTTTCCTAATTGCAACTCTTTTCTTACTCTTTGATCATTTTTTCTTCATGGACACCTAATTATCAATTTGTACTTATAAGATACTAAATCCACCAATTAAAACAGAAATATAAATTAATCCATAAAAAAATCCACGTAAACGTAAACGTTGAGTGTTATTTCTACACTCCACTGTATGTTTTGTATTTAGTGTTTTTGCTATTGTTTGGTTATGCGTATTAAAGTCCTAGTGTTGTATTTCGTGTTTTCAAGAACGTTGTTGCGAATGTACTTTTGCGCATGTTTTTTTACATGTACGTTTGTGCATGTCCATTTGAGCGAGTGTGTTTGTACATGTTTGTTGATTTGTATTAATGTCCCAGGATTGAAGTTTGTGTTTTCATGATCCTATTTGCGAATGCACTTTTGCGTGAGTACTTCTCTGCATGTTTTTTTACATGTACGTTTGTGCATGTCCATTTGAGCGACTGTGTTTGTGCATGTTTGTTGATTTGTATTAATATCCTAGGATTGTAGTTTGTGTTTTCGTGATCCTTTTTGCGAATGCACTTTTGCGTGAGTACTTCTGTGTATGCTTATGTACTTTTATTAATGTGCGTATATTTTGTAGCGAGTGTTTTTGTGCACGTTTCTTGATGCGCATTCGTGTCCTCGAACTGTAGCACGCATTTTGATGATCGCTTTTGGAATCTAATTTTGACCATGTTCGAGTCCGAATTTGGAAATATGACATTAGACAGGGATTGTAGCCAGCTAAAATAGATTTCTAATGCCGCCGGAACTAGTTGATTTGGAGTCCGGATGAGAAAGTTATGCTCCACTTCGTGGGCACTACGGAAGATGTTGAGGGATCCTCTCTTCTAATTTGATTTTATTTTCCTAATTGCAACTCTTTTCTTACTTTTTGATCATTTTTGCTTCATGGACACCTAATTATCAATTTGTACCTAGAAGATACTAAATCCACCAATTAAAACAAAAATATAAATTAATCCACAAAAAAATTCCACGTAAACGTAAACGTTGAGTGTTTTTTCTACACTCCACTGTATCTTTTGTATTTAGTGTTTTTGCTATTGTTTGGTTATGCGTATTAGAGTCCTAGTGTTGTATTTCGTGTTTTTAAGAACGTTGTTGCAAATGTACTTTTGCGCATATTTTTTACATGTACGTTTGTGCATGTCCATTTGAGCGAGTGTGTTTGTGCATGTTTGTTGATTTGTATTAATGTCCCAGGATTGTAGTTTGTGTTTTCGTGATCCTTTTTGCGAATGCACTTTTGCGTGAGTACTTCTGTGCATGCTTTTGTACTTTTACATATGTTCGTATATTTTGTAGCGAGTGTTTTTGTGCACGTTTCTTGATGCGCATTCGTGTCCTGGAACTGTAGCACGTATTTTCATGATCGCTTTTGGAATCCAATTTTGACCATGTTCGAACCGAATTTGGAAATATGACATTAGTTAGGAATTGTAGCCAGCTAAAATAGCTTTCTAATGCCGCCGGAACCAGTTAATTTGGAGCCCGGATGAGAAAGTTATGCTCCACTTCGTGGACACTACCAAAGATGTCGAGGGATCCTTTCTTCTAATTCGATTTTATCTTCCCAATTGCAACTCTTTTCTTACTCTTTGATCATTTTAGCTTCATGGACACCTAATTATCAATTTGTACCTATAAGATACTAAATCCACCAATTAAAACAGAAAAATAAATTAATCCATAAAAAGATCCACGTAAACGTAAACGTTGAGTGTTATTTCTACACTCCAATGTATCTTTTGTATATAGTGTTTTTGCTATTGTTTGGTTATGCGTATTAAAGTCCTAGTGATGTATTTCGTGTTTTTAAGAACGTTGTTGCGAATGTACTTTTGCTCATGTTTTTTTACATGTACGTTAGTGCATGTCCATTTGACCGAGTGTGTTTGTGCATGTTTGTAGATTTGTATTAATGTCCTAGGATTGTAGTTTGTGTTTTCGTGATCCTTTTTGCGAATGCACTTTTGTGTGAGTACTTTTGTGTATGCTTTTGTACTTTTACATATGTGCGTATATTTTGTAGCGAGTGTTTTTGTGCACGTTTCTTGATCCGCATTCGTGTCCTCGAACTGTAGCACGTATTTTCATGATCGCTTTTGGAATCCAATTTTGACCATTTTCGAGTCCGAATTTGGAAATATGACATTAGACAGGACTTACAGCCAGCTAAAATAGCTTTCTAATGCCGCCGGAAACAGTTGATTTGGAGTCCGCATGAGAAAGTTATGCTCGACTTCGTGGACACTACCGAAGATGTTGAGGGATCCTCTCTTCTAATTTGATTTAATTTCCTAATTGCAACTCTTTTCTTACTCTTTGATCATTTTTTCTTCATGGACACCTAATTATCAATTTGTATCTATAAGATACTAAATCCACCAATTAAAACAGAAATATTAATTAATCCATTAAAAAATCCATGTAAACGTAAACGTTGAGTGTTATTTCAACACTCCACTGTATCTTTTGTATTTAGTGTTTTTGCTATTGTTTGGTTATGAGTATTAGAGTCCTAGTGTTGTATTTCATGTTTTTAAGAACGTTGTTGAGAATGTACTTTTGCGCATATTTTTTTACATGTACGTTTGTGCATGTCCATTTGAGCGACTGTGTTTGTGCATGTTTGTTGATTTGTATTAATATCCTAGGATTGTAGTTTGTGTTTTCGTGATCCTTTTTGCGAATGCACTTTTGCGTGAGTACTTATGTGTATGCTTTTGTACTTTTACATATGTGCGTATATTTTGTAACGAGTGTTTTTATGCACGTTTCTTGATGCGCATTCGTGTCCTCGAACTATAGAATGTATTTTCATGATCGCTTTTGGAATCCAATTCTGACCATGTTCGAGTCTGAAATGGAAATATGACATTAAACAGGAATTGTAGCCAGCTAAAATAGCTTTCTAATGCCGCCGGAACAAGTTGATTTGGTGTCCGGATGAGAAAGTTATGCTCGACTTCGTGGAC
This sequence comes from Erythranthe guttata, assembly GCF_056151865.1. Classification (NCBI taxonomy): domain Eukaryota; kingdom Viridiplantae; phylum Streptophyta; class Magnoliopsida; order Lamiales; family Phrymaceae; genus Erythranthe; species Erythranthe guttata. Next base: position 10,447,293 of record NC_142544.1, on the reverse strand, counting down.
ACTCCCGAAGAGGTCGACGGATCCTCTCTTCTAATTTGATTTTATTTTCCTAATTGCAACTCTTTTCTTACTCTTTGATCATTTTTGCTTCATGGACACCTAATTATCAATTTGTACCTATAAAATACTAAATCCACCAATTCAAACAAAAATAAAAATTAATCGATAAAAAATCCACGTAAACGTAAACGTTGAGTGTTATTTCTACACTCCACTATATCTTCTGTATTTAGTGTTTTTTCTATTGTTTGGTTATGCGTACTAAAGTCCTAGTGATGTATTTCGTGTTTTTAAGAACGTTGTTGCGAATGTACTTTTGCGCATATTTTTTTACATGTACGTTTGTGCATGTCCATTTGAGCGAGTGTGTTTGTGCATGTTTGTTGATTTGTATTAATGTCCCAGGATTGTAGTTTGTGTTTTCGTGATCCTTTTTGCGAATGCACTTTTGCGTGAGTACTTATGTGTATGCTTTTGTACTTTTACATATGTGCGTATATTTTGTAACGAGTGTTTTTATGCACGTTTCTTGATGCGCATTCGTGTCCTCGAACTATAGAATGTATTTTTATGATCGCTTTTGGAATCCAATTCTGACCATGTTCGAGTCTGAAATGGAAATATGACATTAAACAGGAATTGTAGCCAGCTAAAATAGCTTTCTAATGCCGCCGGAACAAGTTGATTTGGTGTCCGGATGAGAAAGTTATGCTCGACTTCGTGGACACTCCCGAAGAGGTCGACGGATCCTCTCTTCTAATTTGATTTTATTTTCCTAATTGCAACTCTTTTCTTACTCTTTGATCATTTTTGCTTCATGGACACCTAATTATCAATTTGTACCTTTAAAATACTAAATCCACCAATTCAAACAAAAATAAAAATTAATCGATAAAAAATCCACGTAAACGTAAACGTTGAGTGTTATTTCTACACTCCACTATATCTTCTGTATTTAGTGTTTTTTCTATTGTTTGGTTATGCGTATTAAAGTCCTAGTGATGTATTTCGTGTTTTTAAGAACGTTGTTGCGAATGTACTTTTGCGCATGTTTTTTTACATGTACGTTTGTGCATGTCCATTTGAGCGAGTGTGTTTGTGCATGTTTGTTGATTTGTATTAATGTCCCAGGATTGTAGTTTGTGTTTTCGTGATCCTTTTTGCGAATGCACTTTTGCGTGAGTACTTATGTGCATGCTTTTGTACTTTTACATATGTGCGTATCTTTTGTAGCGAGTGTTTTTGTGCACGTTACTTGATGCGCATTCTTGTCCTGGAACTGTAGCACGTATTTTCATGATCGCTTTTGGAATCCAATTTTGACCATGTTCGAGTCCGAATTTGGAAATATGACATTAGACAGGAATTGTAGACAGCTAAAATAGCTTTCTAATGCCGCCGGTGTTGGGGATCGTGCATGTATACGCAGCGGAATTTAACGCTAATCACATAGTCAACGTACCTTAACGCTTCCGCCATTCATATGGTAATTATCGATTTAATTGAAAAACACGTAAAACCGAAAATTACGAAACATGCTTGTTCATCATTCAATAAAATCGAAACACGTAATCACATATTACTCATATTCATAAATCATAATTCATACAAACATGCTGGAATTAAGTTACGATAGTTTCGATTTATTTACCTCTTGTAGCGTGAGATTTCGACGAATGGAAACCTAAAACCAATCACGTACAAGCTGCGAATTACCAATCCTCGGGGCTGCAATTCACGGCTGGAACAAGCTGATCCAGCAAGCGACGAACGGCAGCAGCAGCGGCGGCGCGTGGCAGTAGCAGCGGCGGCGCGTGAGCGGCGTATCGGCGCGTGCGGCGGTGCCTGGATTCGTCGGGGCAGCAGCTCCTCTCCAATTAGGTTTCACCTCGTATTTTCGACCCACTCGAACTACAGCACTAGATGTAAACGATTTAGATAACAACAAGAATAAAAACGAAGGAAACGAGAGGAGAAAACCGGCGGTTTTCCGGCGGTGGTCGGCGGTGGCGCGGCGGGGCAGCAACGGCCGAAGGGGGCTGAGCGGCTAGGGTTTTGGTGCTGAAAATCTGATCTCAAAATCTTGTTTGAGGTCTATTTATACCTAGGGTTTTCAACCCTAGTGGGCTTAAGTCATTGGGCTTGACCCACTGATGCATTAAGCCCATTCCCTCGTCGGCCTCGTTTCTAATAAACGATCGTCCACAAAATTATAACAAAATTATAGTTGTGACGAGCTCAAAGTCCTCATCGATACGAGTGCCTCTTCGAAATTTCCAATTTCCAAAATTGGAAACTTCCACTTCAGTGGACTTGCTAAATCGGGAAACTTTCCAATTTAGAAAGTTCACTAAATTCCGCATGTCTCTCTTTCTCTACGTTTATTCCGATTCGCAATCCACAATTACGAATCTTGGATTCAATCATATCGACATCCAATCTTTCAAAGATTAACACATTAATCTATGCTTGTTGTTATCAAGGATCTATATTACACGAGAAGTGTGACCCTCAATGGTTCAGGTGTATGCTAGCCGTGGGCTCACAACTCTTTGTGATTCGAACAACACATTGTTCTTATACGAACTCCTCCCAAGAGTCCCGATTAGAGTAAAACTCATTTTACCTAATCCCCGATCAAGTCGGTGCCCAACGAATCAAGATTGGCGTCTAGCAACTACGCATCATGATTCCCTAGATACAAGTGAAGTGCCTGCAAGAACCTTATGATATAGTTAGCGTACAGTACGATCCTTTCGTAGCACATGTCCCGATTGAACTAGAGGCATTGGTTCACCGAGACCTCTTATAAAGTTCAATAACCGTGCGAACGTTCTAGGTATTATAAATCCGTTCGTGTGCGACTTAGGGAAACACATTTCCCTAATCACCCCACTATCAACTCTGGCCTGAGATTCCTTGGATTATAAACCGTCAGAACACACAGGACATCCATGACTACTCAAGCGCTCGAATCCCCTCTTACAATGCACAGACTTCACACTAGATTTCGGATTGCATGAACGTTGGCCCTTGGAGTGGTCCGCGGTGGGACTCAGAGACAGGTCACGATACAATCGGTCCTCTAGTGAAGTCACGATGATGTCTGGGTCTTAAGGACTAATGGTGTACAACTATATATTAGAAACCTATTACTCGATGAATGAGAACCACTTCCAGATTTCTAGGGCGAGGGAGTTCAGTGAACTCATCTAATATGAGCACCCACTCAAGTATGCCGATGTCACAACACCGAGGACTGATGAGACGCAGTACACATACACTAAGTGCTAGTCTCAAAAGGGAAAGGCCGGTATCCTCATTATTGGCGTAACCCATCGACTAGGAACAAGGTTTAACAGTTACATTACATTGCTGAGTTATCTCACGATTCTACTAGATCAACTCACAGTAATAGAGTAACTCGTTAGGACTATATCTATGCTGCTTGCATGGGATAACAGATATAGAATGCCAAATGAAATATTTTATTATTACGAACGAAAAACGATTGTTTTATTACAAAGAAAAAGAGAAGGACCACAACCACAAGTTGGCTTGCCGGTCACCTACTCTAACAGCCGGAACCAGTTAATTTGGAGTCCGGATGAGAAAGTTATGCTCCACTTCGTGGACACTACCGAAGATGTCGAGGGATCCTCTCTTCTAATTTGATTTTATTTTCCTAATTGCAACTCTTTTCTTACTCTTTGATCATTTTAGCTTCATGGACACCTAATTATCAATTTGTACCTATAAGATACTAAATCCACCAATTAAAACAGAAATATTAATTAATCCATAAAAAAATCCATGTAAACGTAAACGTTAAGTGTTATTTCAACACTCCTCTGTATCTTTTGTATTTAGTGTTTTTGCTATTGTTTGGTTATGAGTCTTAGAGTCCTAGTGTTGTATTTCGTGTTTTTAAGAACGTTGTTGAGAATGTACCTTTGCGCATATTGTTTTACATGTACGTTTGTGCATGTCCATTTGAGCGAGTGTGTTTGTGCATGTTTGTTGATTTGTATTAATGTCCTAGGATTGTAGTTTGTGTTTTCGGGATCCTTTTTGCGAATGCACTTTTGCGTGAGTACTTCTGTGTATGCTTTTGTACTTTTACATATGTGCGTATATTTTGTAGAGAGTGTGTTTGGGCACGTTTCTTGATGCGCATTCGTGTCCTCGAACTGTAGCACGTATTTTCATACTCTTTCTTAATTGCAACTCTTTGATCAATCTTTGGTCATTTTAGCTTCATGGACACCTAATTATCAATCTGTACCTATAAGATACTAAATCCACCAATTAAAACAGAAAAATAAATTAATCCATAAGAAGATCCACGTAAACGTAAACGTTGAGTGTTATTTCTACACTTCACTGTATCTTTTGTATTTAGTGTTTTTGCTATTGTTCGGTTATGCGTATTAAAGTCCTAGTGATGTATTTCGAGTTTTTAAGAACGTTGTTGCGAATGTACTTTTGCGCATGTTTTTTTACATGTACGTTTGTGCATGTCTATTTGAGCGAGTGTGTTTGTGCATGTTTGTAGATTTGTATTAATGTCCTAGGATTGTAGTTTGTGTTTTCGTGATCCTTTTTGCGATTGCACTTTTGCGTGAGTACTTTTGTGCATGCTTTTGTACTTTTACTCATGTGCGTATTGTTAGAGTAGGTGACCAACAAGCCAACATGTGGCTGTGGTCTTTCGTATTTATTATTGTAATAAACGAACCTTTATTTGTATTAATGATAAAACACCTTGGCATTCTATATCTTTGTCCCTTTGTCACAAGCATAGATATAGTCCTTACAGTTATTACAAGTACTAGTAATTGATCGTTAGGATCGTGAGATATTTACTCAAGTATTATAACTGTTAAACGTGTTCCTAGTCGAAGGGTTACGCCACTAATGAGGATATCGGCCTTTCCCGTTAAGACTAGCACTTAGTGTATGTGTACTGCATCTCATCAGTAAACGGTATTGTGATATCAGCATGCATAAGTGGGTGCTCGTAAGTTGACGAGTTCACTGAACTCCCTCACCCTAGAAATCTCTAAGTGGTTCCCAATAATCGAGTAGAGATATCTATGGTTTAGTTGTACACCATTAGTCCTTATGACCTAGACATCACCGTGACTTCACTAGAGGACCAGCTGTATCGTGACCTGTCCCTGAGTTCCACCGAGGACCATCCCAAGGGCCAGTGTTCGTGCAGTCCGAAATCTAGTGGGAGGTCTGTGCATTGTAGTCAGGGATTCGATCGCTAGAGTAGTCTTGGATGTCCTGTGTGTTCTGAAAGGTTTGTAATCATTCTAAGTCTCTGGCCAGAGCTGACTAAGTGATGATTAGAGAATTCGATTCTCTAAGTCATGCACGTGACGATTACAACACTTGGAACGATCGCACCGTCATCGAACATATAAAGAGGTCTCGATGAACCAATGCCTCTAGTTCGATCGGGACATATGAATCGAAGGGACTTTACTGTACGTTAACTATATCTGAAGGTTCTTGCAGGCACTTCATTTGTATCTAGGGAATCATGACGCGTAGTTGCTAGACGCCAATCTTGATTCGTTGGGTGATTAAAGTGAAACGAGCTTCATCTTAATTGTAACTCTAAGGGACGAGTTCTGACCGCAAAGAGTTGTGGGCCCACAGCTAGCTTACACCTGAACCATCGAGGGTCACACTGCTCGTGCACATGAGATCTTTGAATAAACGGTCAGAGATAAAATAATTTATCTTTGCATAATTGGAAGTCAATACGATTGAATCCAACATTCGTAATTTGGAATTACGAATGAGAATAAGAAAAGGAAAAGAATAGGCGAACGTGTTAGTGAACTTTCTAAATCGGTAAGTTTCCAAATTTAGAAAATCCACTGAACTAGGGTTTCCACTTTTGGAAAGTTGGAAAATAAGAGATGGCACTCGTAATGACGAGGAAATTATAATGATTCCGAAAATGTAATAGTTGCAATTTTTCGGTCATTGGATTGAGAGAAACGAGCAAGTAAAAGTACTAGCGAACTTAAGCTGTTGGGCCCGGTCCAACTTAAGCCCGCTAGGGTTTTATGCAAGACACTATAAATACAAGATTTATAGGTCTTGCACACACAAGTGAAAACCCTAACCCTAGCAGCCGTCCACCTCTCTCTCTCTCGGCCACTCTCCCCGCGGCCACCACCGCGCCGTCGCCGCTCCTCCGTCGCCGGAATCGGCCATCTATTGGCCGATCCCTTTCGGTACTCTTTTCTTCTTTCTTTTCTTCCGTTAATTCTAACTATTACGTGTCTAGTGCCACGTGTTTAGTAGATCGAAGTATACGAGGTGAAATCCGAGAGGAGGAAGATCGAAGATCGAAGAATCGAAGAGCAGCGCACGAGCCGAAGCCGCACGCTACTCCACGCGCCGCCCCGGAAGACCGCGCGTGAGATTCACGCGCCGCCGTGGCCGTCTCGCCGCTCCTGCCGCTGCACCGCTGCTGCCCCGATTGTACGGATTGGTTTCCATAGCAATCTCGACTTGCTAAGCGCTCCTACCTCACGCTTCAAGAGGTAAACACACGAATCCCTTGTTTCGATTCGTTTACGTTTAAACTATATTTTTCATGTTTGCTTTCGTAGGATTTTATGTGATTATGTGTAATCGTTTCAATCGTTGCAAGCATGTTATTTGGTTTGAACGCGAGCATGTTAATTGATTTAAATTCAGTTAAATTATTTAGCATGTATGTTGTTTTTAATTTCGCTGGAAGCGCAAAGGTACGCTATTAATTGATTTAAATTATCGGGCATGTGCTTATGTGATTTAAAATTCGTTTAATTCGCATAAAATTTTGTTTTCCGCTGCGTACGCGTGCCCGAAACCCAACAGTGGTATCAGAGCTCGTTGCGCAATTAATTGCATCGTTTAATATGCTATGATTTTATGCATGTTCGATTTATTAAAGTAGTGATTGTCGTATTATGTAATTGGGAGTTTTCGTAAGTTTAAAATATTTTTGAAATATTGTTTAGAATTTTTCCAGCTTTAAAATTGTTTAAAATTGGAAAATCGGATCTGAAATTATTTTTAAAACATCGGTTTTTAATTGTTCGGATCGAACCGGTCGAACCGGCCGGTTCGTTGGTTGTGTGCGATCTAGTTGACCGAATCTACGTGGATTCGTGTCGGTCAGACCGGTTCTTGGTCCGACTGACCCGGCCCACTGATTTGGGTCAGCTGGACCGGGCAGAACCGGACCGCTTCGGTCCGAACCGGTCAGACCGGTCGGCCGAACCGGTTCACTGAAAAAAAAAAAAAAAAAAAAAATTCAGATTTCTAAAATTAAACTTAAAACAAATTGATTTTAATTTTCGGAAAATTATTTTCAATTAATCCCAATTAGATAATTGAGTCGACAATCATCTATTTTAGTAAATAGGTGTTAGATTAATTAATTAATTTAAATTGTTAAATTGATTTCAATTAATAGAACACATATATAATATTGATTATAAATTCAACTTAATTAATAGTACCTCAACATTATTTGAATGATTTATACTAGTTGAGGTTCTATAATTATTTTGAAAAACCCAATAATTAATTAATGTAATTAATTATATAATTAGGTCGTATGTTCCTCTTAGGACAATATGCGCTTCCATATACCTTTAGAGAACATAGATGTAGGAATCACATAGACCAATTCAAACCTTCTGATGAGATAAAACATTTTAATAAAAATCCCTCATTCTTAATTTAATTAAGAATCATTTCAAGCTATAAAGAAAAACCCAATCTGATGAGTTATTTCTTTCCTTCTGCCAACGGTTGGATTATATGTAGCCCTTTACTATAGTGCAGTAAGCCGTGTTAGCGGGGAGTGCTGTGGTAGAGTAAGCTGTAATTCAATTGACATAACGATGAAGGTAGCCATAGAAAAGGGTTATGTTGGATTAACGTGGTCGGCTAGATTAACTAGGGACTGCATTAGTTTGGCATAATCAAGTTCTATGAGCATCTTTGATTGGTAGGTTAGACTTGACACACGACGATTTTGATATTCGCGAGATTAACTTAGGTCATTATCAAGTGTGAGGAAAATTAATTTAGGGTCATATTGTGGATATGATTGATTGTGATCTACCTTTGGGCAAATATAATCGGGCTAGATTAACTACGGGTTATATTTGTCTATTGGACCTAAAGCCCATTAAGAAAAATCAGTTTTCTCGTTTGTCTACTAGAGGGAAGTGGAACTCGATAAAATTAGTGGGAGAACAATTAAATAACATAAGTCCAAGCATTTAATTGTAACAATCATTTAACGCGAATCTCTAATAATCCTCTTCTCTATATGTCTCAGATAATTATGTCTAAGAATCCCATAATGTCAATCCTCGACAATAAACTCAATGGCCCTAATTACCTAGATTGGTTGCGTAGTCTTAAGCTTGTACTAACCGTTGAGGGGCGTCTCTATGTTTTGAACGAGAGACTTCCCGCCACTATACCCGACACAGCGACTGATGCTGAGAAAGAAACTTATGAAGTTTGGAAGAAAGATGACACTCATGCTAGGTGCTATATGATAGCCGCCATGGAGCGCGCGCTTGCGAGGAAATATGAGTCTCACTTGCATGCTTTCGATATAAAGGCTCATCTCGACAGCATGTATAGTGAGAATATTAGGGCATCGAGGTACGCTGCAACAAAGGAGTTGATCACAGCGAGACTGCGCGAAGGGACTTCGGTCCACGAGCACTGTCTCAAAATGATCACTCTCCTTGAAAAGCTAGTGAATCTTGATGTCACCCTCCCGGCCGAGCTCTCGTTGGATTTGATCCTGTTGTCTCTTCCTAGTTCCTATGAATCGTTCATAGTGAACTTCAACATGAACAAACTAGATCCTCCCTTGGATGAGTTAATGAACATGTTGGTCAGCTTCGAGTCCACCATTAAGAAAGAGAAGTCTGTTCTCATTGCTGCTACTTCTGGAAAGAAGAGTTCTTTCCAAAAGAAGAGAAAGGAAAGAGTTCCCTTCCCAAACAGCAAGTTCGAAGTGGGTGAAGGTAGTGGGGGCCCCAAAGCAAAGGTTAGCAAACAAGTTGATGATGCTTGCCATCACTGTGGAAAGAAAGGACATTGGCGCCGCAACTGCAAGGCTTACCTAAAGCAGAAAGGTTCTGAAAAGGGTACGTATTTCATTGACGTAAATTTGTCTGTCAACTCTTCTTCTTGGGTATTGGATACGGGCTGTGGCTCACATTTGTGCAATGATTTACAGCTAATGACAAGAAGTCGAAGACTTAGAGCGGGTGAGACCTACCTAAGGATGGGAATGGAGCAAGAGTTGCTGCTGAAGCCATTGGCACAATTTACTTAAATGTTTTGGATTCTAGTTTTCCTATTGTTTTGAACGATTGTTTATTTGTTCCGTCGCTCATTAGAAACCTTATTTCTATTCCTGTATTAGATATTGAAGGTTTTACTTTTGTTTTTGGAAATTCGATTTGCATTATACAAAAGAATGAGAATTTGATTTGCAAAGGACGACTATTATACAACTTGTATGAACTAAATCCAAATGAAATACCTATTAATGTCATATCAGCAAAACGTAAGGAGATAGATCAAAACCCCGCACAACTTTGGCACGCTAGATTAGGTCATGTCTCTTTAAGAAGGATGAACGATTTTGTCAATGAAGGATTGTTCTCTTTGGAGGATGTGAAATCACTACAAACTTGTGAATCTTGTCTTAAAGGGAAAATGACCAAGTCACCCTACACAGGGAAAATGGAACGAGCCGAGGGTCTTTTGGATTTGATCCATACAGACGTATGTGGTCCACTAAGTGTTAGTGCGAAGGGTGGATATAACTACTTCGCCACCTTTACCGACGATTATTCTAGGTATGGGTATGTGTACTTGATGAAGTACAAGTCTGAAACATTTGAAAGGTTCAAAGATTTTAGACATGAAGTAGAAAAGCAACTCGGACGAAGTATTAAGAAGCTGCGATCCGATCGTGGTGGAGACTACTTGAGCATCGAGTTCATTGACTATCTAAAAGAAAATGGGATACAGTCCCAATGGACTCCACCGGGAACTCCTCAACTTAATGGAGTATCCGATCGTCGGAATCGAACTTTATTGGATATGGTTCGATCAATGATGGGGTTCACGAACTTACCGGCATACTTGTGGGGTTATGCACTTCGTACTGCCGCGTATTTGCTGAATAGAGTTAACACCAAAGAAGTTAGATCCACACCTTATGAACTTTGGCATTCCCGGAAACCCAACTACAAACATATTAGGATATGGGGTTGTCCCGCTTATGTGAAGCGATTAGTGGGAGATAAGTTGGATAGTAAATCCGACTTGTGCTATTTTGTGGGGTATCCCGAAGACTCAATGGGATACGAGTTCTACTATGTCAAAGAAGCAAAGACGTTTGTTTCAAGAAATGCCACCTTTTTGGAAAGGGAGTTTCTATCCGATAGAAAAGGCAGCATGATAGAACTTGAAGTAGTTCAAGAACCACAAAGTGAAGTTCAAACGCAAGAGCAAGAAATCGAACCAATACAACAAACCACTCATATACCTCCTGAACCTACGGTACGTAGATCCGAAAGAGTTCGGAAAATGCCGGATAGGTTATTCCTCCTCGAAAATGATGAAGATCATGTTGATCTTGGACGAGATCCAAGAACATTCAATGAGGCCGTATCGGATGCGGACATGGGACATTGGCTAACTGCCATGAAATCCGAAATGGACTCCATGTACTCCAACAAGGTGTGGACCTTGGTAGATCCACCTAAGGGAATTGTTCCTATAGGCTGCAAGTGGATCTATAAGAAGAAAATTGGAGTGGATGGAAAGGTATCGACCTATAAAGCTAGATTGGTAGCGAAAGGTTACACTCAAAGACAAGGCGTTGACTATGAGGAAACTTTTTCGCCAGTCGCGATGCTGAAGTCCATTAGGATTTTGCTGGCCATAGCTGCATGGTACGACTACGTGATATGGCAAATGGATGTGAAGACCGCCTTCCTTAATGGAGATATTGAGGAAGAAATTTACATGGCGCAACCGGAAGGCTTCATATCTTCTGGAAGTGAGCAAAAGGTTTGCAAGCTCCAGCGATCCATTTATGGATTGAAGCAAGCATCCCGTAGTTGGAACATTAGGTTCGACTCAACTATCAAAGAGTTTGATTTTGAGAAGAATCCGGAGGAACCTTGTGTATACAAGAAGGTTAGTGGGAGGGCAGTGATATTTTTAGTGCTTTACGTTGATGACATTCTACTCATTGGGAATGACGTAGGAATGCTGCAACAAACGAAAGCATGGTTGTCCACACGTTTCTCAATGAAGTATTTGGGAGAAGCATCTTATGTATTAGGAATACGCATCTATAGAGATAGAGCGAGAAAAATGCTTGGTTTATCCCAAAGCCTGTACATAGACACCGTTATGAAACGGTTTAGCATGGAAGAATCCAAGAAAGGATTCTTGCCAATGTCCCATGGGGTTCGTCTATCGAAATCTATGTGTCCGCAAACACCTAGTGAAATCGAGGAGATGAAAAGGACGCCCTATGCTTCTGCCATAGGAAGCATAATGTATGGCATGCTATGTACGAGACCCGATATTGCGTATGCTGTGAGTGTCACAAGCAGATATCAGTCTAACCCCGGCCCGGCTCACTGGAAAGCCGTGAAAGATATCCTCAAGTACTTGCGAAGAACTAAGGATATATTTTTGGTCTATGGGGGTACCGAGTTGAAATTAGAGGGTTTTACTGACTCTAGTTTTCAATCGGATGTGGACGACTCAAAGTCGAATTCTGGATTTATATTCACGCTTAATGGTGGTGCCGTGTGTTGGAAGAGTTCCAAGCAAAGCACGACGGCCGATTCCACTACCGAAGCGGAATACATTGCAGCGTCTGAAGCTGCAAAAGAAGGGACTTGGATAAGGAAATTCATCCAAGAGTTGGGTGTCATTCCTGATGCTAGTGATCCAGTACCGTTGTACTGTGATAACACCGGAGCCGTGGCGCAAGCTAAGGAGCCACGATCTCATCAGAAGTCGAAGCATATTCTGAGGAAGTATCACGTGATCCGACAGATCATTGATAGAGGTGAAGTTAAGGTTGAACGAGTCACCTCGGAAGAGAACGTTGCAGACCCCTTCACGAAGCCTTTACCAAGGTCGGTCCATGAGAAACATCGAGAGTCGATGGGATTGCGATTTATGGGTAGTTGGCTTTAGGTCAAGTGGGAGATTGTTAGAGTAGGTGACCAACAAGCCAACATGTGGCTGTGGTCTTTCGAATTTATTATTGTAATAAACGAACCTTTATTCGTATTAATGATAAAACACCTTGGCATTCTATATCTTTGTCCCTTTGTCACAAGCATAGATATAGTCCTTACAGTTATTACAAGTACTAGTAATTGATCGTTAGGATCGTGAGATATTTACTCAAGTATTATAACTGTTAAACGTGTTCCTAGTCGAAGGGTTACGCCACTAATGAGGATATCGGCCTTTCCCGTCAAGACTAGCACTTAGTGTATGTGTACTGCATCTAGGGGTGGAAATCGGAACGAGATTTCCGATTTCCGCCGATTCCGATCCGAATATTTCCGATTTTGGAATGATTTTTCGTAATCCGATTTCCGAAATTCCGATTTCCGAAAATTCCGAAAAAAATCGGATCGGAATCGGAAATTAATATAAAATTTTCGGAATTTCCGAATTCCGATCCAAAAATAATTCCGAAAATTTCCGATTATTTCCGATTATTTCCGAAAATTTCCGATTTTTTTATGTATTTAAAAATTCGTTTATATATATTACATACAGTATAAGGCTAGTGTATAAGGACTGGGCCATAATTTTATTTCAATATATTAACATTTTGACCCATTTAATTTTGGCCCATTTAATTTTGGCCTATTATATAACTAACCCTAATCTCATTAACCTAATTTTTCATTTTCCCTTTTTCTTAACAGCGCAGCTTCAAGATTGCTTCTCTTCCTCTCTTACTTTTTATCCGCCGCTCTGCTTCTTCTTGTCAAGTGGCCGCCGCTCAGCTTCTCTTTGTCAAGTTGCCGTCGCACAGCAGCTCCGCCTCTCCTTGTGAAGCCGCCATCTGCTCTTGGTGCAGTTGTAATCGATCATTATTTTTACTTGAGAACCTTATAGGACATTTCTCGTTTATTTCGATCGACCACAAGATCTCAGCAAATCTGTGGTAAAATTTTAACATATTTGAGAAGTTTTCATTGATGATTGTCAGATTAATGAAAATGTTGAGATCTGTGAAAAATCCGAAAAAATTGTGTTTGTGTATTTTTTGTCGGTTTTTCTGTGTTATTTTTGTTGTTTGTTCAAGAAATTTGCAAAATTTTTGAAAACAAAATCGAAAATGAAAGATTCCGAAAAAATCCGATTTTCCGAAATTTCCGAAAAAATCGGAATCGGATTCTGTTCTTGAATTCCGAAAAAATCGGAATCGGAATCGGAATCGGTATTACGGTTCCGAAAAAAATCAGAAATTTTCCGAAAGCCCCGTATCCGATCCGATCCGTCCGATTTCCACCCCTAACTGCATCTCATCAGTAAACGGTATTGTGATATCGGCATGCATAAGTGGGTGCTCGTAAGTTGACGAGTTCACTGAACTCCCTCACCCTAGAAATCTCTAAGTGGTTCCCAATAATCGAGTAGAGATATCTATGGTATAGTTGTACACCATTAGTCCTTATGACCTAGACATCACCGTGACTTCACTAGAGGACCAGCTGTATCGTGACCTGTCCCTGAGTTCCACCGAGGACCATCCCAAGGGCCAGTGTTCGTGCAGTCCGAAATCTAGTGGGAGGTCTGTGCATTGTAGTCAGGGATTCGATCGCTAGAGTAGTCTTGGATGTCCTGTGTGTTCTGAAAGGTTTGTAATCATTCTAAGTCTCTGGCCAGAGCTGACTAAGTGATGATTAGAGAATTCGATTCTCTAAGTCATGCACGTGACGATTACAACACTTGGAACGATCGCACCGTCATCGAACATATAAAGAGGTCTCGATGAACCAATGCCTCTAGTTCGATCGGGACATATGAATCGAAGGGACTTTACTGTACGTTAACTATATCTGAAGGTTCTTGCAGGCACTTCATTTGTATCTAGGGAATCATGACGCGTAGTTGCTAGACGCCAATCTTGATTCGTTGGGTGATTAAGGTGAAACGAGCTTCATCTTAATTGTAACTCTAAGGGACGAGTTCTGACCGCAAAGAGTTGTGGGCCCACAGCTAGCTTACACCTGAACCATCGAGGGTCACACTGCTCGTGCACATGAGATCTTTGAATAAACGGTCAGAGATAAAATAGTTTATCTTTGCATAATTGGAAGTCAATACGATTGAATCCAACATTCGTAATTTGGAATTACGAATGAGAATAAGAAAAGGAAAAGAATAGGCGAACGTGTTAGTGAACTTTCTAAATCGGGAAGTTTCCAAATTTAGAAAGTCCACTGAACTAGGGTTTCCACTTTTGGAAAGTTGGAAAATAAGAGATGGCACTCGTAATGACGAGGAAATTATAATGATTCCGAAAATGTAATAGTTGCAATTTTTCGGTCATTGGATTGAGAGAAACGAGCAAGTAAAAGTACTAGCGAACTTAAGCTGTTGGGCCCGGTCCAACTTAAGCCCGCTAGGGTTTTATGCAAGACACTATAAATACAAGATTTATAGGTCTTGCACACACAAGTGAAAACCCTAACCCTAGCAGCCGTCCACCTCTCTCTCTCTCGGCCACTCTCCCCGCGGCCACCACCGCGCCGTCGCCGCTCCTCCGTCGCCGGAATCGGCCATCTATTGGCCGATCCCTTTCGGTACTCTTTTCTTCTTTCTTTTCTTCCGTTAATTCTAACTATTACGTGTCTAGTGCCACGTGTTTAGTAGATCGAAGTATACGAGGTGAAATCCGAGAGGAGGAAGATCGAAGATCGAAGAATCGAAGAGCAGTGCACGAGCCGAAGCCGCACGCTACTCCACGCGCCGCCCCGGAAGACCGCGCGTGAGATTCACGCGCCGCCGTGGCCGTCTCGCCGCTCCTGCCGCTGCACCGCTGCTGCCCCGATTGTACGGATTGGTTTCCGTAGCAATCTCGACTTGCTAAGCGCTCCCACCTCACGCTTCAAGAGGTAAACACACGAATCCCTTGTTTCGATTCGTTTACGTTTAAACTATATTTTTCATGTTTGCTTTCGTATGATTTTATGTGATTATGTGTAATCGTTTCAATCGTTGCAAGCATGTTATTTGGTTTAAACGCGAGCATGTTAATTGATTTAAATTCGGTTAAATTATTTAGCATGTATGTTGTGTTTAATTTCGCTGGAAGCGCAAAGGTACGCAATTAATTGATTTAAATTATCGGGCATGTGCTTATGTGATTTAAAATTCGTTTAATTCGCATAAAATTTTGTTTTCCGCTGCGTACGCGTGCCCGAAACCCAACACGTATATTTTGTAGCGAGTGTTTTTGTGCAGGTTTCTTGATGCGCATTCGTGTCCACGAACTGTAGCACGAATTTTCACGATCGCTTTTGGAATCCAATTTTGACCATGTTCGAGTCCGAATTTGGAAATTTGACATTAGACAGCAATTGTAGCCAGCTAAAATAGCTTTCTAATGCCGCCAGAACCAGTTGATTTGGAGTCCGGATGAGAAAGTTATGCTCGACTTCGTGGACACTACCGAAGATGTTGAGGGATCCTCTCTTCTAATTTGATTTTATTTTCCTAATTGCAACTATTTTCTTACTCTTTGATCATTTTTACTTCATGGACACCTAATTATCAATTTCTACCTATAAGATACTAAATCCACCAATTAAAACAAAAATATAAATTAATCCATAAAAAAATCCACGTAAACGTAAACGTTGAGTGTTATTTCTACACTCCACTGTATCTTTTGTATTTAGTGTTTTTGCTATTGTTTGGTTATGCGTATTAAAGTCCTAGTGATGTATTTCGTGTTTTTAAGAACGTTGTTGCGAATGTACTTTTACGCATGTTTTTTTAAATGTACGTTTGTGCATGTCCATTTGAGCGAGTGTGTTTGTGCATGTTTATTGATTTGTATTAATGTCCTAGGATTGTAGTTTGTGATTTCGTGATCCTTTTTGCGAATGCACTTTTGCGTGAGTACTTATGTGCATGCTTTTGTACTTTTACATATGTGCGTATATTTTGTAGGGAGTGTTTTTGTGCACGTTACTTGATGCGCATTCGTGTCCTGGAACTGTAGCACGTATTTTCATGATCGCTTTTGGAATCTAATTTTGACCATGTTCGAGTCCGAATTTGAAAATATGTCATTAGACAGGAATTGTAGCCAGCTAAAATAGCTTTCTAATGCCGCCGGAACCAGTTAATTCGGAGTGCGGATGAGAAAGTTATGCTCCACTTCGTTGACACTACCGAACATGTCGAGGGATCCTCTCTTCTAATTTGATTATATTTTCCTAATTGCAACTCTTTTCTTACTCTTTGATCATTTTAGGTTCATGGACACCTAATTATCAATATGTACCTATAAGATACTAAATCCACCAATTAAAACAGAAAAATAAATTAATCCATAAAAAGATCCACGTAAACGTAAACGTTGAGTGTTATTTCTACACTTCACTGTATCTTTTGTATTTAGTGTTTTTGCTATTGTTTGGTTATGCGTATTAAAGTCCTAGTGATGTATTTCGAGTTTTTAAGAACCTTGTTGCGAATGTACTTTTGCGCATGTTTTTTTACATGTACGTTTGTGCATGTCTATTTGAGCGAGTGTGTTTGTGCATGTTTGTAGATTTGTATTAATGTCCTAGGATTGTAGTTTGTGTTTTCGTGATCCTTTTTGCGATTGCACTTTTGCGTGAGTACTTTTGTGCATGCTTTTGTACTTTTACTCATGTGCGTATATTTTGTAGCGAGTGTTTTTGTGCAGGTTTCTTGATGCGCATTCGTGTCCACGAACTGTAGCACGAATTTTCACGATCGCTTTTGGAATCCAATTTTGACCATGTTCGAGTCCGAATTTGGAAATTTGACATTAGACAGCAATTGTAGCCAGCTAAAATAGCTTTCTAATGCCTCCTGAACCAGTTGATTTGGAGTCCGGATGAGAAAGTTATGCTCGACTTCGTGGACACTACCGAAGATGTTGAGGGATCCTCTCTTCTAATTTGATTTTATTTTCCTAATTGCAACTCTTTTCTTACTCTTTGATCATTTTTACTTCATGGACACCTAATTATCAATTTCTACCTATAAGATACTAAATCCACCAATTAAAAAAAAAATATAAATTAATCCATAAAAAAATCCACGTAAACGTAAACGTTGAGTGTTATTTCTACACTCCACTGTATCTTTTGTATTTAGTGTTTTTGCTATTGTTTGGTTATGCGTATTAAAGTCCTAGTGATTTATTTCGTGTTTTTAAGAACGTTGTTGCGAATGTACTTTTACGCATGTTTTTTTACATGTATGTTTGTGCATGTCCATTTGAGCGAGTGTGTTTGTGCATGTTTGTTGATTTGTATTAATGTCCTAGGATTGTAGTGTAACACCCCACGTTTTCAAAACACGATAATCTCTAGCCACTTAAATACTAAAAATAGGGCTATACATGAATTATTATGTGCCGGATTATTAGATATCGAATTTTATACGTGACCTTATGTGCATATGTGTTTACGGGCGAATTATACATGCATGTTAGGACTTAGCATAATTTCCATAATACATAATATATATGTATGTATATGTGCCGTATTTGTTTGTATTTTAGGGGAGGATTATTAAATAATTATAAAATAAACAAATGATAATCCTAAGCCTAGCCTAACCCCTATTAAGACCAATCTTACACTCCATCTCAAGCATGCCTATTTAGAAGGCCAAGAGTCCCCTTCTCTCCCCCTCATTTCGGCTGCATCAAACCCCCTCTCTCTCCCTTGTTTCCTTCCTTCTTCAAGCCACCATTGCCATCAGCTCCACCAAGCTCGAACCCCTCCCTAAATCAACAAGATTTTTCTCAAGGCAAAGATGAGAATTTCCTATCTCACCCTTGCCCTTGAATACTCCAAGAACACTATAAATACATGGTGCCCCTTCACTAGTGAAAACACTTCTCACCTTGAAATCTATACCGTGTCCTTCCATATCAAAGAAGCTTGGTTTAATCTCAATGCTTGAAGAGGTAAGAGATGCCATTCGAAGTTCTCAAACCCTTCTTTCTTCTTCATTCTTTTTCTTCCTCTAACTCTCGGTTTTTCTTTGAAGGTTCCCTAGAACCTTCCCCTTTTCAGCTAGCTTTTATTTCTTTATATTTTTTAGGTAAGGAATCGAAATCCTTGCTGCAAATGGAGGTATCAAGTATCAAGAACAAAATTTCGAAATTAATTAAAAGACACCCCTAATTCTTGTTTTATGTTGTTCTTGCATTTAATGTTTCCCTTTGTGTTAGTTTATATGAATTATGTTATTGCATGTATGATCAGAGGTCTTAAATCGTAGATTTGAGTTGATGGTTTTCAAGGAAATTTCAGTTATTTCGAAAATTGTGAAGAAAATTAAAATTGGGAAAAGTTTTGGGGTTGCATGTGTAAATCTGCATACTTTTGGGCCAGATCTGTAATTTTGGAGAAGTCAGACTCATATGAGTTTTCAAAATTTGTTTTTGACATTTATTGAACGGAAATTTTAGATTTAAGAAAATTTTGTAAGAAAAGGTAATTTTTGAACTTCTAGTGGTCTTGCATGTATAGATCTAAAGGTCATTAGGGTGAAAAATAGAATTTTCGAAGTTGTTGCATAAATCAAGTTTTTAGTTTCGTTCTTCTGCATATATTGAACAAAGATTTCGGATTTTTGGGGGTTGTTATGAAGAAATGAAATTTGAAATTTTAGTACGGATGCATGTGTAATCCGAAAGATTTTTGGGGCAAATCTGCAATTTTGAGAAGTTAATTTCGAATGGCTTTCCAAATCTGTTTTTCAGCACTTGGTAAAAGACAATTTCAATTTCTAAGAAGTTTTATAAGAAAAAGGATTTTTGGGAATTTCTAAGGGTCATGCATGTATAGATCTAGAGAGTCTAGGGTGAAAAATGTAATTTTCGAAAAATCTGCATAAATAACTTCTAACTGGATTTTTCTGCAATTATTGAAACTTCAGATGTATTAAGGGTTGATTTCATGAAAATATGAATAAGGAACTTTTAGCTTAATTGCATGTGTGAGTTTTGAAACTTTTGGGGTCAAAACTGTAATTTCCAGAGATTTAGGGGCATTGTACTGAATACCCGAAATCTTCTAAGTTAATATGTGTCTTGATCCTAAATTTTCTAGTAAAGAGATTTTGGGATTTAGTACCTTAAGGAGGATATAGGAATTAAATGAACCTTTACTAGCCTTGTGGGGAATTTTGGTTATATGTGAGTAAACATTCATGAATGCATAATTCGATGTGTGATTTATTGTGTGTTATGTGGTTGTTTGTCACTTGATTGATATTTGTGATGTTTTGTGGTGGTTTTAAATTTCTTATGGGTTATTGTGGAATATTGATACCTTTATGTACTCAACCGGAATTCTAAATACTTCGACCATGCCACTTTTGAAATTAAATAAAATAAATTGGGGAGATTAATGAAATACTTAGAAAGGATGAGAAAGGATACGGGGGGCCGGTATTCCAACCATAGATACTACAGTTGGGTGGTTTGATTCCACCAAAAACGGGCTCAGAATAATCTTCTTATTTTCTAAGTAAAGAAGTTAATTTCTCATCGGATCCGATAAAATGAAAAAGCTTTCTTACGTACACGAATTTTGAATGCTAGAAATGTGCATTATATATAACTTCATTTAATTTGTGTGGCTATAACATAATATATGTAGTACGACTATATTTTCAAGTCTCGGTATCTTTCGAGACCCTTACTGATCTTTGTTAGCTCATATAGATATTCTCCGTTTGCAGGTATTAGTGCTACTCACTCCACCGGATTGGACTAGTCGACGGTTCGAGAAGCTGACTCCGTGTTTTTGGCTCGTATGGAGGATCTACTTATAATGCTTGTAGTATTATCTTTTGTGTATATTGTCCTTAGGACAATTACTATTTCCGTAGTAGCTCGTGTGTATTATTATTATCCGTGGTAGAGGAGGCTTAATTCTCCGAATGTGGGCCCCTTTTTGTTAAACTATGGTCCATTACGTAGAATTAATATGTTGTTTTGGATTATGGACTCTAACTCTTTTGTTACTATGTTTTATCAAGGTGACACCACTTATAGTCTATATTATGGATTAATCGAGTAGTTAGATATATGCTCCTCCATCCCACTAAATCACTTCGCCGAAATTTTTTCCGAAGCCATACCCGTCTTTAAGTCTTAGGTCATTAGAAAAAAAAAAATTAATAAAATAAAATAAATAGGCTCGCTAATCCTTGGAGTCTACCCATATATCTAAACCCTTATATAACACACTTAAAGCTTCCGTGCATGGCAAACCCTCTCGGTTTGCTATACGATTACTAGGGGGTGTTACAGACATGGTATCAGAGCAAAATTTGTAGAAACTTTATACGAGCACCGAACCGGAATTCGGAACCCTCGAAGCGTGAAGACTCGGTCTGTCCGGTAATTATGTGCTTACTTGTGTTTTATATTTTTCTATTTGATCTAAATTTTTTGCAACACACACTAAGACATGACAAGAAGACCATCTCGGAACACCGCTAACGTTATTCTCGGTCTCTCCAACCTCATCCGTGAGCAAGCGCAAAATCATCACGATCAAATTCAAGAACTCCTTCAAAGCCGACAAACCCCACCTACACCTCAACCAAATCCCCAAAGCCTATACGAGCGTTTTCTTCGCATGAAACCCTCTGAGTTTCACGGTGATCCCGACCCGGTCGTAGCCGAAGAGTGGATCAAATCCTTGGAAGTAATCTTTGATTACATGCAAATCGATGACCGTGAACGAGTGCACTTTGCCCTCTTTTTACTTCGTAACGAAGCCCGGAACTGGTGGGAGGGAGCTAAGGAAGGTGTCGAACTCGAGAACTTGTCATGGGAGTCATTTAAGGTCCAATTCTTCGAGAAATACTTTTCCAAGGACGTTCGGGCCAACAAACTCAAGGAATTCTTGGAACTCCGCCAAGGGGATCTCACCATGACCGAATACGTTCGGTTATTTGAACGAGGATGCTTGTACGCCCCATTCATCGCCAAGGACGTTGAGGAAAAGAAAAATCACTTCACAAGGGGTTTACAACCCGAAATTCGAAGGGATATCCGCATGTCCGACGCCACTACTTTTCGCCAAATGGTGGACAAGGCACTAACGGCTGCTCAAGACGAAAATGAAATTCAGCAAGGGAAGCGACCCCAGCCACCCACACCACGACCATGGAAGAAGGCCAACTTTGGAAATCACAAATTCAAAGGAAAGAAGGTCCAAAGTCCAAACCCTAAACCAGTAGCACCAACGACCAAGCCAACTTGCTCGAACTGCGGAAAGGCTCACTTTGGGATCTGCGGAAAGGATACCGAGTTGTGTATTCGATGCAAAAAGCCCGGCCATAAGGCGAGAGACTGCCCCAACGCTCAAACTCGAGTTCCAGGCCGCGCGTTTGCCATGACCCGAGAACAAGTGCGTCAAGATCCGACGATGATCGCAGGTACCGTTCTTATTCTTGGAGAACCCGTGTATGCTTTGATTGATTCTGGCTCTACACATTCCTTTATTTCCACCAATGTGTGTGTACGTCTTGGACTAATACCAACTCAAGTAAGCCACGAATATCGCATCTCTATGCCCTCGGGCGAAGAAATGATCACTGACAAAGTAGTGAAGGATTGTCCTATTCAAATTCAATCCCAACCCATGAGGTTCGATCTCATCATCTTAACAATCGAGAACTTTGACCTCGTAATGGGAATGGATTGGTTGACCAAGTTCAAGGCACAAATCAACTGCGCCCTAAAGACCGTAAGCTTTTCTCTCCCAAATCACACCCTCTTAGAGTTTCGAAGCGACACCAAGACTCTAATTCCTATAATATCCGCAATCAAAGCCACCAAACTCATCAACAAGGGACATATCGGGTATCTCGTCCACCTTCTGGAGAGTAGCTCAAAACCTCAACCAGTGATGTCTGAACTTCCCGTTGTTCAAGAATTTCCCGATGTCTTCCCCGATGACCTACTCGGGCTACCGCCCGATCGCGAAATTGAATTCGAAATTCATCTTATTCCGGGAACAGAACCAATCTCAGAGGCTCCGTACCGTATGGCTCCTGTGGAACTCAAAGAATTAAAGAATCAAGTTCAAGAATTACTCGATAAGGGTTACATCCGCCCCAGTCACTCCCCATGGGGAGCCCCGGTACTATTCGTTAAGAAGAAAGACGGATCTTTCCGCCTTTGCATCGACTATCGAGAGCTGAATAAGGTGACCATAAAGAACCAATATCCTCTACCCCGCATCGACGATCTCTTTGACCAACTCCAAGGGTCATCCGTCTTCTCCAAAATCGACCTTCGGTCAGGTTACCACCAGCTTAAAGTCAAAGAAGCTGATATTTCTAAGACTGCTTTCCGAACTCGATACGGCCACTACGAATTCGTAGTAATGCCGTTTGGTTTGACCAACGCCCCCGCCGCTTTTATGGATCTTATGAACCGAGTTTTTCATCAGTACCTCGACAAGTTTGTCATCGTCTTCATCGATGATATTCTTATATACTCCAAAACCCAAGAAGAACATACCTCCCAATTACGAATAGTACTCCAAACACTCCGAGAGCATCAACTCTACGCCAAGTTCAGTAAATGTGAATTTTGGCTATCCCGAGTCACTTTCCTTGGCCATATCATCTCTGCCGAAGGACTTTCCGTCAACCCCGGCAAAATAGACGCAATCTCAACCTGGCCCACTCCAAAGAATGTAAGGGAGATACGAAGTTTCCTTGGCTTAGCCAGATACTATCGCAAATTCGTTCAAGATTTTCAAAAATCGCATCACCCCTCACTCAACTCACAAAGAAAGGAGTCACTTACCAATGGACCCCAGATCGCGAGGACAGTTTCCAAGAACTAAAGAAGCGTTTGACCACCGCTCCAATTCTTTCACTACCAGACGGATCCAGAGGATTTGTGATTTAAAGCGACGCATCCAAGCTCGGACTAGGTGCTGTACTTATGCAAAACGGAAAAGTGATAGCATACGCGTCCCGCCAGCTCAAGGAATACGAGAAGAACTACCCAACTCACGATCTAGAGCTCGCAGCAGTAGTCTTTGCACTTAAAATCTGGCGTCACTACCTATACGGCGATAAGTGCACTGTTTACACCGATCACAAAAGCCTTAAGTATTTCTTCACACAGAAAGAATTAAACATGAGGCAGCGAAGATGGCTCGATCTGGTTAAATATTATGACTGCGAATTCCTATACCACCCCGGGAAGGCGAATGTTGTGGCAGATCCCTTAGTCGGAAGTCGATAAACGCCCTAGTAGTTGAATCAGATTTTCGAGACCGCGTGAGGACAGCTCAAGATCAAGACCCCCAACTTCGGAAAATTCGCACAAATCTCGAAGCAAACCCTAACTTCCGAGTTTCCAAAGACGGATTTCTCCAATTCCAAAACCGCACTTGCATTCCCGACGATGCCGAAATTAGACGACTCATCTTAGCCGAGGCACATCAGACCACATATACATGTCATCCCGGATCAACCAAAATGTACCAAGACTTGAAGAAACTATATTGGTGGCCGGGAATGAAGAAAGATATAGCTCGATTCATTGCCCAATGCCTCACCTGCCAACAAATCAAGACTGAACACCAACGACCCGGAGGATTACTACAACCAAATCAAATCCCCGAATGGAAATGGGAAGTGATAACAATGGACTTTGTTCAAGGATTCCCAAGGACCCAGCGCGGATCTGACTCTATTTGGGTGATTATCGACCGGCTAACCAAATCGGCCCATTTTCTTCCAATCCGCAAGACGTTTAGCCTAGATAAACTCGCAGAACTCTATATGCGAGAAATCGTTCGACTCCACGGAATTCCGACGGCTATTATTTCGGATCGAGACCCACGGTTCACCTCAAAATTCTGGAAAAGTTTGCAAGGAACTCTTGGAACCAAATTATCTTTCAGCATTGCCTTTCATCCCCAAACCGATGGCCAGTCGAAATGCACGATCAAAACCCTTGAGGACCTACTTCGAGCCTGTATACTTGACTTTGGAGGCAACTGGGAATCTCGGCTACCGTTGATCGAATTTGCGTATAATAATAGCTTCCAATCATCAATCGGAATGGCACCATACGAAGCACTTTACGGACGCAAGTGCCGATCTCCCCTCTACTGGGACGAAGTTGGAGAGAGAAAACTTCTCGGACCCGACCTAGTTCAACAAACGGTGAACCTAGTTCGAGACATCCGAGAAAATATGCGAGTTGCCCAAAACCGACAACAAAGCTACGCTAATAATAGAAGGCGAGATTTGGAATTCGAAGTCGGAGGATTAGTATTCCTAAAAGTAGCCCCTTTTAAAGGAATTTTACGATTCGGAAACCGAGGCAAACTATCTCCGCGATATATCGGACCGTTCGAAATACTCGAAAGAATAGGCAGTCGCGCTTACCGTCTAGCACTTCCACCTAATCTATCCCGAATCCATAACGTATTCCACGTCTCCATGCTTCGCAAATACATTTCCAGCCCTGAACACGTCCTCAAAGCTGAACCTATTGAGCTAAATCCAAACCTTTCATACGAAGAAAGACCCCTCCGAATTCTCGACTCCAAAACCAAGACACTTCGAAACCGCGAGATTCACCTAGTCAAAGTACAGTGGCACAACCACACCCCCGAAGAAGCTACATGGGAACGCGAATCAGAAATGAGAAGTCTCTATCCCGAATTATTCGGGACAGGTAACAAATTTTGGGGACAAAATTTTTTAAGGGGGGAAGATTGTAACACCCCACGTTTTCAAAACACGATAATCTCTAGCCACTTAAATACTAAAAATAGGACTATACATGAATTATTATGTGCCGGATTATTAGATATCAAATTTTATACGTGACCTTATGTGCATATGTGTTTACGGGCGAATTATACATGCATGCTAGGACTTAGCATAATTTCCATAATACATAATATATATGTATGTATATGTGCCGTATATGTGTGTATTTTAGGGGAGGATTATTAAATAATTATAAAATAAACAAATGATAATCCTAAGCCTAGCCTAACCCCTATTAAGACCAATCCTACACTCCATCTCAAGCATGCCTATTTAGAAGGCCAAGAGTCCCCTTCTCTCCCCCTCATTTCGGATGCATCAAACCCCCTCTCTCTCCCTTGTTTCCTTCCTTCTTCAAGCCACCATTTCCATCAGCTCCACCAAGCTCGAACCCCTCCCTAAATCAACAAGATTTTTCTCAAGACAAAGATGAGAATTCCCTATCTCACCCTTGCCCTTGAATACTCCAAGAACACTATAAATACATGGTGCCCCTTCACTAGTGAAAACACTTCTCACCTTGAAATCTATACCGTGTCCTTCCATATCAAAGTAGCTTGGTTTAATCTCAATGCTTGAAGAGGTAAGAGCTGCCATTCGAAGTTCTCAAACCCTTCTTTCTTCTTCATTCTTTTTCTTCCTCTAACTCTCGGTTTTTCTTTGAAGGTTCCCTAGAACCTTCCCCTTTTCAGCTAGCTTTTATTTCTGTATATTTTTTAGGTAAGGAATCGAAATCCTTGCTGCAAATGGAGGTATCAAGTATCAAGAACAAAATTTCGAAATTAATTAAAAGACACCCCTAATTCTTGTTTTATGTTGTTCTTGCATTTAATGTTTCCCTTTGTGTTAGTTTATATGATTTATGTTATTGCATGTATGATCAGAGGTCTTAAATGGTAGATTTGAGTTGATGGTTTTCAAGGAAATTTCAGTTATTTCGAAAATTGTGAAGAAAATTAAAATTGGGAAAAGTTTTGGGGTTGCATGTGTTAATCTGCATACTTTTGGGCCAGATATGTAATTTTGGAGAAGTCAGACTCATATGAGTTTTCAAAATTTGTTTTTGACATTTATTGAACGGAAATTTCAGATTTAAGAAAATTTTGTAAGAATAGGTAATTTTTGAACTTCTAGTGGTCTTGCATGTATAGATCTAAAGGTTATTAGGGTGAAAAATAGAATTTTCGAAGTTGTTGCATAAATCAAGTTGTTAGTTTCGTTCTTCTGCATATATTGAACAAAGATTTCGGATTTTTGGGGGTTGTTATGAAGAAATGAAATTTGAAATTTTAGTACGGATGCATGTGTAATCCGAAAGATTTTTGGGGCAAATCTGCAATTTTGAGAAGTTAATTTCGAATGGCTTTCCAAATCTGTTTTTCAGCACTTGGTAAAAGAAAATTTCAATTTCTAAGAAGTTTTGTAAGAAAAAGGATTTTTGGGAATTTCTAAGGGTCATGCATGTATATATCTAGAGAGTCTAGGGTGAAAAATGTAATTTTCGAAAAATCTGCATAAATAACTTCTAACTGGATTTTTCTGCAATTATTGAAACTTCAGATGTATTAAGGGTTGATTTCATGAAAATATGAATTAGGAACTTTTAGCTTACTTGCATGTGTGAGTTTTGAAACTTTTGGGGTCAAAACTGTAATTTCCAGAGATTTAGGGGCATTGTACTGAATACCCGAAATCTTTTAAGTTAATATGTTTCTTGATCCTAAATTTGCTAGTAAAGAGATTTTGGGATTTAGTAGCTTAAGGAGGATATAGGAATTAAATGAACCTTTACTAGCCTTGTGGGGAATTTTGGTTATATGTGAGTAAACATTCATGAATGCATAATTCGATGTGTGATTTATTGTGTGTTATGTGGTTGTTTGTCACTTGATTGATATTTGTGATGTTTTGTGGTGGTTTTAAATTTCTTATGGGTTATTGTGGAATATTGATACCTTTATGTACTCAACCGGAATTCTAAATACTTCGACCATGCCACTTTTGAAATTAAATAAAATAAATTGGGGAGATTAATGAAATACTTAGAAAGGATGAGAAAGGATAGGGGGGCCGGTATTCCAACCATAGATACTACAGTTGGGTGGTTTGATTCCACCAAAAACGGGCTCAGAATAATCTTCTTATTTTCTAAGTAAAGAAGTTAATTTCTCATCGGATTCGATAAAATGAAAAAGCTTTCTTACGTACACGAATTTTGAATGCTAGAAATGTGCATTATATTTAACTTCATTTCATTTGTGTGGCTATAACATAATATATGTAGTACGACTATATTTTCAAGTCTCGGTATCTTTCGAGACCCTTACTGAGCTTTGTTAGCTCATATAGATATTCTCCGTTTGCAGGTATTAGTGCTATTCACTCCACCGGATTGGACTAGTCGACGGTTCGAGAAGCCAACTCCGAGTTTTTGGCTCGTATGGAGGATCTACTTATAATTCTTGTAGTATTATCTTTTGTGTATATTGTCCTTAGGACAATTACTATTTCCGTAGTAGCTCACGTGT
Source organism: Erythranthe guttata (assembly GCF_056151865.1). Classification (NCBI taxonomy): domain Eukaryota; kingdom Viridiplantae; phylum Streptophyta; class Magnoliopsida; order Lamiales; family Phrymaceae; genus Erythranthe; species Erythranthe guttata. The sequence continues at coordinate 10,419,604 of NC_142544.1, read as the reverse complement.
ATTATTATTATCCGTGGTAGAGGAGGCTTAATCCTCCGAATGTGGGCCCCTTTTTGTTAAACTATGGTCCATTACGTAGAATTAATATGTTGTTTTGGATTATGGACTCTAACCCTTTTGTTACTATGTTTTATCAAGGTGACACCACTTATAGTCTATATTATGGATTAATCGAGTAGTTAGATATATGCTCCTCCATCCCACTAAATCACTTCGCCGAAAATTTTTCCGAAGCCATACCCGTCTTTAAGTCTTAGGTCATTAGAAAAAAAAATTAAAAAAAATTCGGCTCGCTAATCCTTGGAGTCTACCCATATATCTAAACCCTTATATGACACACTTAGGTCATTAGAAAGCTTTCGTGATCCTTTTTGCGAATGCACTTTTGCGTGAGTACTTTTATGCATGCTTTTGTACTTTTACTTATGTGCGTATATTTTGTAGCGAGTGTTTTTGTGCACGTTTCTTGATGCGCATTTGTGTCCTCGAACTGTAGCACGTATTTTCATGATTACTTTTGGAATCCAATTTTGACCATGTTCGAGTTTGAATTCGGAAATTTGACATTAGGCAGGAATTGAAGCCAGCTAAAATAGCTTTCTAATGCCGCCAGAACCAGTTGATTTGGAGTCCGGATGAGAAAGTTATACTCGACTTCGTGGACACTACCGAAGATGTTGAGGGATCCTCTCTTTTAATTTGATTTTATTTTCCTAATTGCAACTCTTTTCTTACTCTTTGATCATTTTTGCTTCATGGACACCTAATTATGAATTTGTACCTATAAGATATATAAATCCACCAATTAAAACAAAAATATAAATTAATCCATAAAAAAATCCACGTAAACGTAAACATTGAGTGTTATTTCTACACTCCACTATATCTTTTGTATTTAGTGTTTTTGCTATTGTTTGGTTATGCGTATTAAAGTCCTAGTGTTGTATTTAGTGTTTTAAAGAACGTTGTTGCGAATGTACTTTTGCGCATATTTTTTTACATGTACGTTTGTGCATGTCCATTTGAGCGAGTGAGTTTGTGCATGTTTGTTGATTTGTATTAATGTCCTAGGATTGTAGTTTGGGTTTTCGTGATCCTTTTTGTGAATGCACTTTTGCGTGAGTACTTTTGTGCATGCTTTTGTACTTTTACTTATGTGCGTATATTTTGTAGCGAGTGTTTTTGTGCACGTTTCTTGATTCGCAATCGTGTCCTCGAACTGCAGTACGTATTTTCATGATCGCTTTTGGAATCTAATTTTGACCATGTTCGAGTCTGCATTCGGAAATTTGACATTAGACACGAATTGTAGCCCACTTAAATAGCTTTCTATTGTTGTCGGAACCAGTTGATTTGGAGTCCGGATGAGAAAGTTATGCTCGACTTCGTGGAAACTACCGAAGATGTTGAGGGATCCTCTCTTCTAATTTGATTTTATTTTCCTAATTGCAACTCTTTTCTTACTCTTTGATCATTTTTGCATCATGGACACCTAATTATCAATATGTATCTATAAGATACTAAATCCGCCAATTAAAACAAAAATATAAATTAATCCATAAAAAAATCCAAGTAAACGTAAATGTTGAGTGTTATTTCTACACTCCACTGTATCTTTTGTATCTAGTGTTTTTGCTATTGTTTGGTTATGCGTATTAAAGTCCTAGTGTTGTATTTCATGTTTTTAAGAACGTTGTTGCGAATGCATTTTTGCGCATATTTTTTTACATGTACGTTTGTGCATGTCCATGTGAGCGAGTGTGTTTGTGCATGTTTGTTGATTTGTATTAATGTCCTAGGATTGTAGTTTGTGTTTTCGTGATCCTTTTTGCGAATGCACTTTTGCGTGAGTACTTTTGTGCATGCTTCTGTACTTTTACTTATGTGCAAATATTTTGTAGCGAGTTTTTTTGTGCACGTTTCTTGATGCGCATTCGTGTCCTCGAACTGTAGCACGTATTTTCATGATCGCTCTTCGAATCCTATTTTGACCATGTTCGAGTCCGAATTCGGAAATTTGACATTAGACAGGAATTGTAGCCAGCTAAAATAGCTTTCTAATGCCGCCAGAACCAGTTGATTTGGAGTCCGGCTGAGAAAGTTATGCTCGACTTCGTGGACACTACCGAAGATGTCGAGGGATCCTCTCTTATAATTTGATTTTATTTTCCTAATTGCAAATCTTTTCTTACTCTTTGATCATTTTTTCTTAATGGACACCTAATTATCAAGTTGTACCTATAAGATACTAAATCCACCAATTAAAACAGAAATATAAATTAATCCATAAAAAAATCCACGTAAACGTAAACGTTGAGTGTTATTTCTACACTCCACTGTATCTTTTGTATTTAGTGTTTTTGCTATTGTTTGGTTATGCGTATTAAAGTCCTAGTGTTGTATTTCGTGTTTTTAAGAACGTTGTTGCGAATGTACTTTTGCGCATGTTTTTTTACATGTACGTTTGTGCATGTCCAGTTGAGCGAGTGTGTTTATGCATGTTTGTTGATTTGTATTAATGTCCTAGGATTGTACTTTGTGTTTTCGTGATCCTTATTGCGAATGCACTTTTGCGTGAGTACTTATGTGTATGCTTTTGTACTTTTACATATGTGCGTATATTTTGTAGCAAGTGTTTTTGTGCACGTTTCTTGATGCGCATTCGTGTCCTCAAACTGTAGCACGTATTTTCATGATCGCTTTTGGAATCCAATTTTGACCATGTTCGACTCCGAATTTGGAAATATGACATTAGACAGGAATTGTAGCCAGATAAAATAGCTTTCTAATGCCGCAGGAACCAGTTGATTTGGAGTCCGTATGAGAAAGTTATGCTCGACTTCGTGGACACTACCAAAGATGTGGAGGGATCCTCTCTTCTAATTTGATTTTTTTTTCCTAATTGCAACTCTTTTCTTACTCTTTGATCATTTTTTCTTCTTGGACACCTAATTATCAATTTGTACCTATAAGATACTAAATACACCAATTAAAACAGAAATATAAATTAATCCATAAAAAAATCCACGTAAACGTAAACGTTGAGTGTTATTTCTACACTCCACTGTATGTTTTGTATTTAGTGTTTTTGCTATTGTTTGGTTATGCGTATTAAAGTCCTAGTGTTGTATTTCGTGTTTTTAAGAACGTTGTTGTGAATGTACTTTTGCGCATGTTTTTTTACATGTACGTTTGTGCATGTCCATTTGAGCGAGTGTGTTTGTGCATGTTTGTTGATTTGTATTAATGTCATAGGATTGTAGTTTGTGTTTTCATGATCCTTTTTGCGAATGCACTTTTGCGTGAGTACTTCTGTGTATGCTTTTGTACTTTTACATATGTGCGTATATTTTGTAGCGAGTGTTTTTGTGCACGTTTCTTGATGCACATTCGTGTCCTCGAACTGTAGCACGTATTTTCATGATCGCTTTTGGAATCCAATTTTGACCATGTTCGAGTTCGAATTTTGAAATATGATATTAGACAGGGATTGTAGCCAGCTAAAATAGCTTTCTAATGCCGCCGGAACAAGTTGATTTGGAGTCCGGATGAGAAAGTTATGCTCGACTTCGTGGACACTACCGAAGATGTCGAGGGATCCTCTCATCTAATTTGAATTTATTTTCCTAATTGCAACTCTTTTTTTACTCTGTGATCATTTTTGCTTCATTCACACCTAATTATCAATTTGTACCTATAAGATACTAAATCCACCAATTAAAACAGAAATATAAATTAATCCATAAAAAAATCCACGTAAACGTAAACGTTGAGTGTTATTTCTACACTCCATTGTATCTTTTTTATTTAGTGTTTTTGCTATTGTTTGGTTATGCGTATTAGACTCCTAGTGTTGTATTTCGTGTTTTAAAGAACGTTGTTGCGAATGTACTTTTGCGCATGTTTTTTTACTTGTACGTTTGTGCATGTCTATTTGAGTGAGTGTGTTTGTGCATGTTTGTTGATTTGTATTAATGTCCTAGGATTGTAGTTTGTGTTTTCGTGATCCTTTTTGCGAAAGCACTTTTGCGTGAGTACTTTTGTGCATGCTTTTGTACTTTTACTCATGTGCGTATATTTTGTAGCGAGTGTTTTTGTGCACGTTTCTTAATGCACATTCGTGTCCTCGAATTGTAGCACGTATTTTCATGATCGCTTTTGGAATCTAATTTTGACCATGTTCGAGTCCGAATTTGGAAATATGACATTAGACAGGATTTGTAACCAACTAAAATAGCTTTCTAATGCCGTCGAAACCAGTTGATTTGGAGTCCGGATGAGAAAGTTGTGCTCGACTTCGTGGAAACTACCGAAGATGTTGAGGGATCCTCTCTTCTAATTTCATTTTATTGGTGTTGGTCAATTTTTGTTAGTGTTAGCCAATTTTTGACAGCTTCTATCTTACTCGGATCGAGAGAAATACCATTCTTGGACACGACATGCCCTAGGAATACAACTTGATCAAGCCAAAACTCGCACTTCTTAAATTTAGCATATAGTTGCCGTTCTTTCAATATTTGCAACACCACTCTCAAATGTTCTCTATGTTCGTCTTTATCATGGGAATAGATCAAGATATCATCAATGAACACAATCACAAATTTGTCTAGGAACTCCTTGAACACCCTATTCATCAAATCCATAAAAGCTGAGGGGGCATTTGTTAAGCCAAAGGGCATGACTAGAAATTCATAATGTCCGTACCTTGTTCTAAATGCAGTCTTTTGTATGTCATCCTCCTTTATTTTCAATTGATGATACCCGGAGCGTAAATCGATCTTCGAAAATATTGATGCTCCTTGCAATTGATCAAACAAATCATCTATTCTGGGCAGTGGATATTTGTTCTTGATTGTAAGTTTGTTCAGTTCTCTATAATCGATGCATAAACGTAATGTACCATCTTTCTTTTTCACAAACAAATTCGGTGCTCCCCAAGGAGAATAACTCGGCCGAATAAGACCTTTATGCAACAAGTCTTGTAGTTGAATCTTCAACTCTTTCAGTTCTGTTGGTGCCATTTTGTATGGAGCTTTAGAAATAGGAGTACTTCCGGGCAACGTATCAATAACAAATTCAATTTCTCAATCCGGTGGCAGTCCTGGTAAGTCATCTGGAAATACCTCAAGAAATTGATAAACCACATCCACATCTTGGGGTTGCAATTGTGTTCCTACTGAAGTGTCCATAACATTACCCAAGTATCCAACACAACCCTTACTCATCATCTTTTGAGCCTTCAATGCAGCTATAAATGGTATTGAAGATGAAAGTGAATGACCGCCAAACTCGAAATGTTCTTCACCCGGTGGCTGGAAGATGACAACCTTCCGATTACAATTAATGGTTGCATAATATTTTGTAAGCCAATCCATGCCCAAAATAGTCTCAAAATTTGCGACAGGTAAAACAACAAGATCCGCACAAAGTGTTCTACCACTTATCTGAATAGAACAATGTTTCAACATTTGGTTGGAATTCATCTCTTCCCTGATGGAGTCGTCACACTGTACGTCACATCCAACGTATCTGGTATAATGCCCAATCTCCTCACCAATGAATGTGATGCAAATGAATGAGTAGATCCTGAGTCTATTAATGCAAGTGTTGGAGTTCCTAAAATCAAAATAGTACCTGAGACAACGGATGCATCTACATCAGCTTGTTCTTTAGTCATTGCATACACTCTCGCTTGAACTTTGACTGGTGGGGTGCGACAATCCCTTGCAATATGCCCTGGCTTCTTACACCTAAAGCAACAATTTAAACCGCTATAGCATTCTCCAAAATGATTATTCCCACATGTGGCACACTTGGGCTTTTCAACTATAGTAGAACTTTGTACAACTCTAGGGCGCTTCTCATTTACTTGGCCTGATTTTTGCTCTGGTTTCTTCCATTGAGATTGAGTTCTTTGAGTAAAAGTTTGCCTCTTCTGTTGATGAAATTTCTGAATTTACTTCTCATCAAAGTCAGCCATTAATGCGTTGTCCACCACTTGTCGAAACTCGTTTGGAGAAGAGATCCTTACATCTTTTCTAATAACTGGGTTGAGGCCTCTCATGAAGTGATCCATCTTTTCTTTGTTATCTTTGGCTATGTAAGGTACATACTTGCAACCCTCCTCGAATTTTCGCACGTAGTCACACACGGACCTTTCATTCTGCTTCAATTCTAAGAACTCTTTTACTTTGAGTGACCGGACATCCCTCGTGAAATACTTGTCATAAAAGATTGTTTTGAATGCCTCCCATGTCAACTTCTCCATATCCACTGCAAGTTTTGTACCCTCCCACCAAGTTCTAGCTTCTTTCTTCAATGGGAAAATGGCACAAAGTACTTTCTCGGAATCTTCGATTCGCATGTAATCAAAGATGACATCTAGAGATTTTACCCATTCTTCCGCAACCATAGGATCAGACCCACCATAGAAATCAACCGGTTCCATTTTACGAAATTTCTCATACACGGTAAGAGAGTTATCGTGTCTAGCTTGTGGAGGAGGTTGTTGGTTTTGTTCATGGGTTCGCTGTTGCATATCGAACAATTTTTGTATCTGTTCGCCATCCATTCTAGTCTGTTGCTGAATCAAACCAGCTAAATTATCAACTAAGTTGTAGTCACCCTCGTGGTCGACATTCCCTGTCTTCCTTTTTGGTGTCATTACTTCCTATACATTGCCGAATCTCATCCCATTCATTAGCCAATACTAATGCACAATCATGACAATGGCATACATATGTTAAGATAATCAAACACATAGGTAAATAAGAAGAGAGTTAACCAAGCTTCCCAGCCAAAGTATGTTCATATGCCTTCTTCTATCTTCAGAAAAGATTTTAAACCTCTGCTCTGATACCACAAATGTAACGCCCCACAACCTAACAGCAGAATCCAATCGGATCACCACCATTAAGTTAGGGATGCTACCCTTTTATATATACACTTAAACATTATGGTTTTAATACAAAAATACGTTATATGCTTTGAAAAGAAATCAAACTTTGTACTTTCTCGAAATCTGTACAAATATATACATATTTATTGTTTACAAAATTATATTGTACAAAAACCATAATAGAGCGGCTAACAAAATGAAATCAGAGTTTCTAGCTCGGCTACAAAAATGGCTCGAAGCATGGCATATGAACAAATCTCTGTCTGGCCGCTCTTGGCTAGGTCAACTTCTAAACATGTACATCATTACCTGCATCATAAGAACCTAATGAGCTAATGGCTCAGCAAGTCGAAACTGATGTAATAACAATATATCACATAACACGACATAACACGTTATTCATTCAATATGTACAATATCACATATAACTTCATTCATGATCCTTTTCTTTGAAATCCTTCTCTTTATCGGGTACCCTTGAAGTGTGGTACTTGACTGATAGCAATAGACTTTGATTTTCGGAACCTGTTCATCATATTTGGCCAATAGATAATACGGGGGTTTCCATACCGGCCTTTTGACCTCAGGTATTAGCCGTATTTCATTTCTTTAATTGTGGGTTTTCCATACTGGTCTTTCGACCTCAGGTATTTGCCACCATGTGTTGGGTCCGCCGGTTCCTCCCGCGTCCCTTGCCTACTCGACTATCAATCCAGTACCATACTCCCATTTTCAAAACATATTCTATCATATCACTATGACTCATCAATCATTCAAACATCATGGAGAACACATAGCAAAAGTCACATTAAAACACACATAATTAGGTTCTTACGATGAACAAATGAAAGCTTCAACTTACCTCAAGTCCAATATGGTCTATGAAGTGAATAGATCAGTCTCATATAGATTGTGCTAGATTCCTTGATTATAGATTAATTCAAACTTCAAAACGTAGGATTTTCAGCTAGAAAAGGTGCAGAACTTGTTCTAGCACTACCTCTATGAGTTCTTATGATTGATGTTCTCTTATGTGAGTATGGAAGTGAAGAAATATCAAGAGAAGCTTAAGGAAATAGGTCTGGTCGGTTTTTGGAAGAAGACAAGTGAAATGAAGACCAAAACACAAAGTCTTCACTTATCTACCCATTCCCAACAAGGCCAAATGGAGGATGATGATTGGAAGGCTTATATTTGCTGGATTCTTGTAGTTCCTCCACGTTTTTCTAGCTTGAGATAAGATATGGGCTGATGCTTACTCATTATAATCAAGTGTAAACAATTTGAGAATGGTCTTGTGCAACCTAGTCAACCAACCAATCAAATTGCACCATTTTGCATACTTTTGGTTTTAGTCTAATATGAGTTACTTCAAGTAATTACATATGTAATTAATCATATTAAAATGTAATTGAAATGCAGAACTGCAATTAAAACAAATATATCAGCGTTTAGCACATTGATCCCTTCTTAACCGAGAAACTGAGCTTCTCACTACAATATATCACTTAAGTCTCATGTTAAATCATAAAATAGGAGTTCAATAACATGTATCATGTATCAGCACATTTTAACAAAAGTATTCGATCACGTATTAAAACACAATGAAGGCACATGTGTAGCAAGTAGTCGTGATCATGCATCATGAATGATGAATTATAACTACATGCATTGATGCAATATACTTATTATTGGCCATGTACGGATGATTGGGCATTACACTTTTGTACTTTTCACTACAACACAAATCATCATCCATAGCGTTTGAAAAACGCTATTGTAGGATTGCATAGCGTTTTTGAAAACGCTATGTCTGCCGGAGCTATAATAGGTCTCGATTTTGTTATAGCGTTTTTTCAAAGCTATTATATTTACACGTAATATAGCGTTTTTTATGTGCTATTGTATGGATTTGTACAACTATGATGAAACGCTATTGTAAAGATATGGTAACATTTTGTGCATGCTATTGTATGTCTTTTTGTAGCTTACGTCAAATGCTATTGTAACTCTACTATGGCTTGTCCTAAACGCTATTAAAGATGAGACAAAAAATAAATAAGCTGCTATAAATAATTTATTATAGAATTTTTTAATCGCTTTTATAAATTATTTAAACAACCTTTAATTAGTTTTTAGTTTTTAGTAATAGCATGCATATTGGGCATTCATTAATAATAATAAAAATTATAGAATACCAAGATGATACAGAATAAATAGTTGTCATTACAAATATCTCAACCAAATCGTCAATAGAACACAAAATCTAACATTAATCTTCTAGTATTCATACTCATTAATGAAAAAAGAACAAGACACTGTCGCAACAAAAAAACTAGTTCAGAGTCATCCTTGACTGCATCACCTGTTACCAAAGAAGAGGAGACCAAAAATTACTTAATTAACCTATATAAAATAAACTGACTCTAATATATATGTTGGAAAATAATACAACAAATGTAACATTTTACCGAGCTCTAAACCATAACAACTTTATTGTAACGGCGATGACAACTTCAATTAACTCCATCTCAGATGAAGACCTTCAAAGAGATGCGCATAATTTTGGAATTGTTCATATAGACCAAAAAACTAAAATGAATTACCTATCCCACTCTAATTAGTGGGGGGCAAAACAATTACAGAGATAATTTTTGATGGGCAATAATTCAGAAAATCATGATAGATAAAGAAATTTAAGATCATAAAAGCGGCAGAATATGTTATCACCCTGCTATAAATTTATATTTTTCATATAAACTGATCTCAAACATGATGGCAACACTGAGTTATGAGAAGGAGGGTGTTACCCGTTGAACTAGTTAATATTCACAGGGCATCAAAGCTTGCGGAAAGAAACCTAAACAAACAACTACTTCAATGTACTCTATCGTCTTTAATGATATTCCTGGCAAAAAAAATATGAAAATAAAAAGTAGCCACAATTCCAATTTTAAATTAAAAAAAAAAAAAAAAAAAAAAAAAAAAAAAAAAAAAAAAAAAACAACTCTACATAGAAAATTAAAGCTTGCGACCAAGAATTTTGAATATCAAATTTAGGAGATTCAATTCTACTTCTACATGACAAACCTCAGGGGATCAATAATCAGCATATTAAACTAGACAATGAAGATTAATTCCCAAAGTAAATACCTTTGTAATTGGAATTTATTTCGTCTTGCAAGTTCTAACAACTGAGATTGATATGTGCGGAAGTTAAAACTGCAAAGCAAGAAATAAGAAGTATCTATCAAACATCCAAATACATGCACACTGAGCTAACTAAGATAAAACTAAACTATAAAGTCAACTAGCACACATTACAACATTGCTATGTAAACAAGAAATAAGAAAAAAGAAAATTTGAGGAATAATCACAAATATAAGAATAAAAGAGTAAGCTAGACAAGAAATACAATCACTAGTATATTTGCAGTCCAAGAAAGATATAAACCCACAAGAAGTCTAATATCATAATAAATGAAAATTCAAACTTCATACGAGGATATAAGGCAATAACATTTTGAAAATAAAAAATACGTTTTATCTAATTAATCTTCAAATGCCATATAGAAATCGAAGATAACAATTTTTCCAATTACAGACTCGCATTCGTATATAGATATATACATGTAGTTAACAAATACAGACAAAGGGTAACAATTTCAACATACATAAAAAAGAAAAAAAGAAAAAAAATGAAGATGTCGGACTTGGAAGAAGGACATACTTTTGTTGGCGTCTCTTTCTATTGAAAATTGACAACAACCCAACAATTATAAACATAGAATCTGCAATAGTAAAGAGTAAATTAGTAAACTTAATTAGGGCCTTTTTAAAAAAAAAAAAAAACAAAGGAAAATTAGAAAAGCTAAGAGTGCGATTCCTTATTACGAGTGGAAATTGGAAGGAACCATCAAGATTGCGTCGGAAGATCGGTGCTGGATCGAGAGAGAAGATAATCTAGAAACAGACAATTTTGTGGCTTCCATGGAAATAGAATTCTCCGCGAGACACCTCTGATGACTGCATATGGCGAGAGAACCGTCGGAGAGATTCCGCATATGACTGAAAAGTGGAGATAACAGATGGACCGCCGGCGTTTTTATCTTGAAGAGAAACGGAGAAACAATGTTCTAAAATAAAGGGCTTTTTGACCATAGGAAATTGGGATAGGTGTATGAAGGAAATTTATTATATGCCTAAAATATGTGATGCTTTAGAGTTTCTAGCGGCCCACAAAAGTAAATCAATTTTATAGCGTTTCTATTAGTAATTAAGAGTATCGGAAAAACAATTATAGCACTCTTCGCAAAAGTGCTATAAAAATATGCTATTAAAAGTCATTTTTGTTGTAGTGTTTACTCATGTGCGTATATTTTGTAGCTGGTGTTTTTGTGCACGTTTCTTGATGCGCATTCGTGTCGTCGAACTGTAGCACGTATTTTCATGATCGCTTTTGGAATCCAATTTTGACCATGTTCGAGTCCGAATTTGGAAATATGACATGAGAAAGGAATTGTAGCCAGCTAAAATAGCTTTCTAATGCCGCCGGAACCAGTTGATTTGGAGTCCGGATGAGAAAGTTATGCTCGACTTCATGGAAACTACCGAAGATGTTGAGGGATCCTGTCTTCTAATTTGATTTTATTTTCCTAATTGCAACTCTTTTCTTACTCTTTGATCATTTTTTCTTCATGGACACCTAATTATCAACTTGTACCTATAAGATACTAAATCCACCATTAAAAATAGAAATATAAGATAATCCATAAAAAAATCAACGTAAGCGTAAACGTTGAGTGTTATTTCTACACTCCACTGTATGTTTTGTATTTACTGTTTTTGCTATTGTTTGGTTTTGCGTATTAAAATCCTAGTGTTGTATTTCGTGTTTTTAAGAACGTTGTTGCGAATGTACTTTTGCGCATATTTTTTTATATGTACGTTTGTGCATGTCCATTTGAGCGAGTGTGTTTGTGCATCTAAATTGATTTGTATTAATGTCCTTGGATTGTAGTTTGTTTTTTCATGATGCTTTTTGCGAATGCACTTTCGCGTGAGTACTTTTGTGTTTTCATGATGCTTTTACATATGTGCGTATATTTTGTAGCGAGTGTTTTTGTGCACGTTTCTTGATGCGCCTTCGTGTCCTCGTCCTGTAGCACGTATTTTCATGATCGCTTTTGGAATCCAATTTTGACCATGTTTGAGTCCGAATTTGGAAATTTGACATTATACAGGAATTGTAGCCAGCTAAAATAGCTTTCTAATGCCGCCGGAACCAGTTGACTTGGAGTCCGGATAAGAAAGTTATGCTCGACTTCGTGGACACTACCGAAGATGTTGAGGGATCCTCTCTTCTAATTTTATTTTATTTTCCCAATTGCAACTCTCTTCGTACTCTTTGATCATTTTTGCTTCATGGACACCTAATTATCAATTTGTACCTATAAGATACTAAATCCACCAATTAAAACAAAAATATAAATTAATCCATAAAAAAATCCACGTGAATGTAAACGTTCAGTGTTATTTCTACACTCCACTGTATCTTTTGTATTACGTATTTTTACTATTGTTTGGTTATGCGTATTAAAATCCTAGTGTTGTATATCGTGTTTTTTAGAACGTTGTTGCGAACTTTTGTGCATATTTTTTTACATGTACGTTTGTGCATGTCCATTCGAGCGAGTGTGTTTGTGCATGTTTGTTGATTTGTATTAATGTCTTAGGATTGTAGTTTGTGTTTTCATGACCCTTATTGCGAATGCGCTTTTGCGTGTGTGTTTTTTTGCCTGCTTTTGTACTTTTACTTATGTGCTTATATTTTGTAGCAAGTGTTTTTGTGCATCTTTCTTGATGTGCATTCATGTCCTCGTACTGTAGCACGTATTTTCATGATCGCTCTTGGAATCCAATTTTGACCATGTTCGAGTCCGAATTTGGAAATTTGACATTGGACACGAATTGTAGCCAGCTAAAATACCTTTCTCATGCCGCCAGAACCAGTTGATTTGGAGTCCGGATGAGAAAGTTATGCTCGACTTCGTGGACACTACAGAAGATGTTGAGGGATCCTCTCTTCTAATTTTATTTTATTTTCCTATTTGCAACTCTTTTCGTACTCTTTGATCATTTTTGCTTCATGGACACCTAATTATCAATTTGTACCTATAAGATACTAAATCCACCAATTGAAACAAAAAATGTAAATTAATCCATCCAAAAATCCACGTAAACGTAAACGTTGAGTGTTATTTCTACACTCCAATATATCTTTTGTATTTAGTGATTTTACTATTGTTTGTTATGCGTATTAAAGTTCTAGTGTTGTATTTCGTGTTTTTAAGAACGTTGTTGAGAATGTACTTTTGCGCATATTTTTTTACATGTACGTTTGTGCATGTCCATTTGAGCGAGTGTGTTCTTGCTTGTTTGTTGATTTGTATTAATGTCCTAGGATTGTAGTTTATGTTGTCGTGATCCTTTTTGCGAAGGCACTTTTGCGTGAGAACTTTGGTGCATGCTTTTGTACTTTTGCTTATGTGCGTATATTTTGTAGCGAGTGTGTTTTTGCACGTTTCTTGATGCGCATTCGTGTCCTCGAACTATAGCATGTATTTTCATGATCGCTTTTGGAATCCAATTTTGACCATGTTCGTGTCCGAATTTGGAAATTTGACATTAGACAGGAATTGTAGCCAGCTAGAATAGCTTTCTAATGCCGCCAGAACCAGTTGATTTGGAGTCCGGATGAGAAAGTTATGCTCGACTTCGTGGACACTACCGAAGATGTTGAGGGATCCTCTCTTCTAATTTGATTTTATTTTCCTAATTGCATCTCTTTTCTTACTCTTTGACCATTTTTGCTTCATGAACACCTAATTGTCAATTTGTACCTATAAGATACTAAATCCACCAATTAAAACAAAAATATAAATTAATCCATAAAAAAATCCACGTAAACGTAAACGTTGAGTGTTATTTCTACACGCCACTGTATCTTTTGAATTTAGTGTTTTTGCTATTGTTTGGTTATGCGTATTAAAGTCCTTGTGTTGTATTTCATGTTTTTAAGAAAGTTGTTGCGAATATACTTTTGCGCATATTTTTTTATATGTACGTTTGTGCATGTCCATTTGAGCGAGTGTGTTTGTGCATCTTTATTGATTTGTATTAATGTCCTAGGATTGTAGTTTGTGTTTTCATGATGCTTTTTGCAAATGCACTTTCGCGTGAGTACTTTTGTGCATACTTTTGTACCTTTACATATTGCGTATATTTTCTAGCGAGTGTTTTTGTGCACGTTTCTTGATGTGCATTCCTGTCCTCGTACTGTAGCACGTATTTTCATGATCGCTTTTGGAATCCAATTTTTACCATGTTTGAGTCCGAATTTGGAAATTTGACACTAGACGGGAATTGTAGCCAGCTAAAATAGCTTTCTAATGCCAGCGGAACCAGTTGATTTGGAGTATGGATGAGAAAGTTATGCTCGACTTCGTGGACTCTACCGATGATGTTGAGGGATCCTCTGTTCTAATTTGATTTTATTTTCCTAATTGCAACTCTTTTCTTACTCTTTAATCATTTTTGCTTCATGGACACCTAATTATCAATTTGTACCTATAAGATACCAAAATCAACCAATTAAAACAAAAATATAATTTAATCCATAAAAAAATCCACGTAAACGTTCAGTGTTATTTCTACACGCCACTGTATCTTTTGTATTTAGTGTTTTTGCTATTGTTTGGTTATGCGTATTAAAGTCCTAGTGTTGTATTTCGTGTTTTTAAGAACGTTGTTGCGAATGAACTTTTGCGCATATTTTTTTACATGTACGTTTGTGAATGTCCTTTTGGGCGAGTGTGTTTGTGCGTTGTTGATTTGTATTAATGTCGTAGGATTGTAGTTTGTGTTTTCATGATCATTTTTGCGAATGCACTTTTGCGTGAGTACTTTTGTGCATGCTTTTGTACTTTTACTTATGTGCGTATATTTTGTAGCGAGTGTTTTTGTGCACGTTCTTGATGCGCATTCGTGTCCTCGAGCTGTAGCACGTATTTTCATGATCACTTTTGGAATCCAATTTTGACCAAGTTCGAGTCCGAATTCGGAAATTTGACATTAGACAGGAATTCTAGCCAGCTAAAATAGCTTTCTAATGCCGCGGGAACTAGTTGATTTGGAGTAAAGATGAGAAAGTTATGCTCGACTTCGTGGACACTACCGAAGATGTTGAGGGATCCTCTCTTCTAATTTGATTTTATTTTCCTAATTGCAACTCTTTTCTTACTCTTTGATCATTTTTGCTTCATGGACACCTAATTATCAATTTGTACCTATAAGATACCAAAATCAACCAATTAAAACAAAAATATAAATTAATCCATAAAAAAATCCACGTAAACGTAAACGTTCAGTATTATTTCTACACGCCACTGTATCTATTTTATTTAGTGTTTTTGCTATTGTTTGGTTATGCGTATTAAAGTCCTAGTGTTATATTTCGTGTTTGTAGGAACGTTTGTGCGAATGTACTTTTGCGCATATTTTTTTACATGTACGTTTGTGCATGTCCATTTGAGCGAGTGTGTTTGTGCATGTTTGTTGATTTGTATTAATGTCCTAGGATTGTAGTTTGTGTTTTCATTATCCTTTTTGCGAATGCACTTTTGCGTGAGTACTTTTGTGCATGCTTTTGTACTTTTACTTATGTGCGTTTATTTTGTAGCCAGTGTTTTTGTGCACGTTTCTTGATGTGCATTCGTGTCCTCGTATTGTAGCACGTATTTTCATGATCGCTTTTGGAATCCAATTTTGACCATGTTCGAGTCCGAATTTGGAAATTTGACATTGGACAGGAATTGTAGCCAGCTAAAATAGCTTTCTAATGCCGCCAGAACCAGTTGATTTGGAGTACGGATGAGAAAGTTATGCTCGACTTCGTGGACACTACTGAAGATGTTTAGGGATCCTCTGTTCTAATTTGATTTTATTTTCCTAATTGCATCTCTTTTCTTACTCTTTGATCATTTTTGCTTCATGGACACGTATTTAACAATTTGTACCTATAAGATACCAAAATCAACCAATTAAAACAAAAATATAAATTAATCCATAAAAAAATCCACGTAAACGTAAACGTTGAGTGTTATTTCTACACGCCACTGTATCTTTTGTATTTAGTGTTTTTGCTATTGTTTGGTTATGCGTATTAAAGTCCTAGTGTTGTATTTCGTGTTTTTAAGAAAGTTGTTGCGAATGTACTTTTGCGCATATTTTTTTACATGTACGTTTGTGCATGTCCATTTGAGCGAGTGTGTTTGTGCATGTTTGTGGATTTGTATTAATGTCCTAGGATTATAGTTTGTGTTTTCATGATCCTTTTTGCGAATGCACGTTTGCGTGAGTACTTTTGTGCAAGCTTTTGTACTTTTACTTATGTGCGTATATTTTGTAGTGAGTGTTTTTGTGCACATTACTTGATGTGCATTCCTGTCCTCGTACTGTAGCACGTATTTTCATGATCGCTTTTGGAATCGAATTTTGACCATGTTCGATTCCGATTTTGGAAACTTGACATTAGACGGGAATTGTAGCCAGCTAAAATAGCTTTCTAATGCCAGCGGAACCAATTGATTTGGAGTACGGATGATAAAGTTATGCTCGACTTCGTGGACACTACCGAAGATGTTGAGGGATCCTCTCTTCTAATTTGATTTTATTTTCCTAATTGCATCTCTTTTCTTACTCTTTGATCATTTTTGCTTCATGGACACCTAATTATCAATTTGTACCTATAAAATACTAAATCAACTGATACGAACCACGCCAACCATGTGACGAGACCCGATATCAATACTTCGGATATCAAATCCTGGACCGTCCAAAGAAGGAATCAAAGGGTGGAACCGCGACCCGTTGCCTATAAGGAGGCAAGAACCTTGGTATGTGAAGACGCCACAATCGATTGCGGAAGATCGATTGATAAGTCTGGGTGAACAAACGGAATCCACCGAAATGTTCGAACGGTTCATAAAGAACCAACCGTGAATATTCTCAATTAAATCATCAAAATTCGTCCATTAAAATCAGCCAAATTGGCTACATATATATAAGATCTAAAAAGACTCCTTTTTCACAAGGAAAAGGACTCTTACCTAATCTATAATAAGGAAACTAATAAATAAGAAAATCCTAGCCATAACTAACTCTAAAATAATACAAATATATTAAACCTAATATAAAAACGTAATTAAATAAAATCTAAACTCCAAATATCAAGTCGACGACACGAACATTCTTCATAACCCGAGTAGACATTTGGCTGTACACGTGTCTTGACTTCAAGCTCGATTTCTGATGTCTTCCACTCCGAATCTCTCTCGCATTAAAACATAAAAGTTTTAGATCTTGAAGTTGGCTTTCTGTAGCAATTCAAATCACCTTAATTGGACTTCAGATGAGAAAGTAATGAGTCAAATTGTGTACTCTGCCAGAATTATACGGGACTTCCGGGATGAATGAAATTCGACTTGTCCAACGAATTTCCCTCTTCCTTGTCTTCCAATTCTTCGTGTTGGATGTAGTTAGGATCATATCATACTCCCTTTCTTCAAAAGAATTCGTCCTCGAATTCGATTCCTTTGAATGAGCGTGTAGTATTGAAAGCGAATCCATGAGGCAGAAAGTTCTTCACTGTATTTGGAACTTTTTTTTTCCTTTTACGAACAATTAATAATGAAATTCCCCATCCAATTAACAAGATTAAATTTTCCTTGTTAGCACTCCGACCTAACGTTTATATAGAAACGCAAACCGAAAGTATGGAACAACCAACTTGACCCAATGGCTATATAGAACCACGAACCAAAGTTATAATGTTGACGCCACAAGAAAGAAACTTAATAGAGTTCACGAGATTAATGAATAACAAAACACACTCGTTCTTTCATTTTTCTTTTTATTTTTTTATTTTTTTTTCTGGACTCTAAACAAAACTAAAGTTAGACTCAAAGAAATTTACAAATAAATTTCGAATTTTTTAATTTTTTTTGGTTTATGGACTCTAAATAAACAAAACCAAAGACTACTAGACTCAACAATAATAGACAAGAAACGAAAACAAAACAAAGACACGAAAACAAAGACTGACTAAAAAATAAAGATAAAGGATAGGCGAAACCTTCTTAGGAAGATGGCTGTGATTACCAAATGATATGAACCACGCCAACATCGTGACGAGACCCGATATCAATACTTCGGATATCAAATCCCGGACCGTCCTAAAGAAGGAATCAAAAGAGGGTGGAACCGCGACCCGTTGCCTATAAAGAGACAAGAACATTGGTATGTGAAGACGCCACAATCGATTGCGGAAGATCGATTGATAAGTCAGGGTGAACAAACGGAATCCACCGAAATGTTCGAACAGTTCTTAAAGAACCAAAGAGAATAAACTCCATTTAATCATTAAAATTCGTCCCTTAATATCAGCCAAATTGGCTACATATATATATAAGATCTAAAAAGACTCCTTTTTCACAAGGAAAAGGACTCTTACCTAATCTATAATAAGGAAACTAATAAATAAGAAAATCCTAGCCATAACTAACTCTAAAATAATATAAATATATTAAACCTAATATAAAAACGTAATTAAATAAAATCTAAACTCCAATTATCAAGTCGACGACATGAACATTCTTCATAACCCGAGTAGACATTTGGCTGTGCACGTGTCTTGACTTCAACCTCGATTTCTGACCTCTTCCACTCCGAATCTCTCTCGCATTAAAACAGAAACGTTTTAGATCTTGAAGTTGGCTTTCCGTAGCAATTCGAATCACCTTAATTGGACTTCAGATGAGAAAGAAATGAGCCAAATAGTGTACTCTGCCAGAATTATACGGGACTTCCGGGATGAATGAAATTCGACTTGTCCAACGAATTTCCCTCTGCCTTGTCTTCCAATTCTTCGTGTTTGATGTAGTTAGGATCATATCATCAACCAATTAAAACAAAAATATAAATTAATCTATAAAAAAATCCACGTAAACGTAAACGTTGAGTGTTATTTCTACACGCCACTGCATCTTTTGTATTTAGTGTTTTTGCTATTGTTTGGTTATGCGTATTAAAGTCCTAGTGTTGTTTATGTGTTTTTAAGAACGTTGTTGCGAATGTACTTTTGCGCATATTTTTTTACATGTTTGTTTGTGCATGTCTATTTGAGCGAGAGTGTTTGTGCATGTTTGTTGATTTGTATTAATGTCCTAGGATTGTAGTTTGTGTTTTCATGATCCTTTTTGTGAATGCACTTTTGCGTGAGTACTTTTGTGCATGCTTTTGTACTTTTACTTATGTGCGTTTATTTTGTAGCGAGTGTTTTTGTGCACGTTTCTTGATGTGCATTCGTGTCCTCGTACTGTAGCACGTATTTTCATGATCGCTTTTGGAATCCAATTTTGACAATGTTCGAGTCCGAATTTGGAAATTTGACATTAGACAAGAATTGTAGCCAGCTAAAATAGCTTTCTAATGCCGCCGGAACCAGTTGATTTGGAGTCCGGATGAGAAAGTTATGCTCGACTTCGTGGACAGTCTTGAAGATGTTGAGGGATCCTCTGTTCTAATTTGATTTTATTTTCCTAATTGCATCTCTTTTCTTACTCTTTGATCATTTTTGCTTCATGGACACCTAATTATCAATTTGTACCAATAAGATACCAAAATCAACCAATTAAAACAAAAATATAAATTAATCCATAAAAAAATCCACGTAAACGTAAACGTTGAGTGTTATTTCTACACGCCACTGTATCTTTTGTATTTAGTGTTTTTGCTATTGTTTGGTTATGCGTATTAAAGTCCTAGTGTTGTATTTCGTGTTTTTAAGAACGTTGTTGCGAATGTACTTTTGTGCATTTTTTTTACATGTACATTTGTGCATGTCCATTTGAGCGAGTGTGTTTGTGCATGTTTGTTGATTTGTATTAATGTCCTAGGATTGTAGTTTGTGTTTTCATGATCCTTTTTGCGAATGCACTTTTGCGTGAGTACTTTAGTGCATGCTTTTGTACTTTTACTTATGTGCGTATATTTTGTAGCGAGTGTTTTTGTGCACGTTTCTTGATGTGCACTCGTGTCCTCGTACTGTAGCACGTATTTTCATGATCGCTTTTGGAATCCAATTTGACCATGTTCGAGTCCGAATTTGGAAATTTGAGATTAGACAGGAATTGTAGCCAGCTAAAATAGCTTTCTAATGCCGCAGGAACCAGTTGATTTGGAGTACGGATGAGAAAGTTATGCTCGACTTCGTGGACACTACTGACGATGTTGAGAGATCCTCTGTTCTAATATGATTTTATTTTCCTAATTGCATCTCTTTTCTTACTCTTTGATCATTTTTTGCTTCATGGACACCTAATTATCAATTTGTACCTATTAGATACTTAATCAACCAATTAAAACAAAAATACAAATAATCAATAAAAAAATCCACGTAAACGTAAACGTTGAGTGTTATTTCTACACGCCACTGTATCTTTTGTATTTAGTGTTTTTGCTATTGTTTGGTTATGCGTATTAAAGTGCTAGTGTTGTATTTCGGGTTTTTAAGAACGTTGTTGCGAATGTACTTTTGCGCATATTTTTTTACATGTACGTTTGTGCATGTCCATTTGAGCGAGTGTGTTCTTGCTTGTTTGTTGATTTGTATTAAGGTCCTAGGATTGTAGTTTGTTTGTGTTTTCATGATCCTTTTTGCGAATGCACTTTTGCGTGAGTACTTTTGTGCATGCTTTGGTACTTTTACTTATGCGCGTATATTTTGTCGTGAGTGTTTGTGTGCACGTTTCTTGATGCGCATTCGTGTCCTTCAACTGTAGCACGTATTTTCATGATCGCTTTTGGAATCCAAGTTTGACCATGTTCGAGTCCGAATTTTGAAATGTGACATTAGACAGGAATTGTAGCCAGCATATATAGCTTTCTAATGCCGCCGCAACTAGTTGATTTGTAGTCCGGATGAGAAAGTTATGCTCGACTTCGTGGACACTACTGAAGATGATGAGGGATCCTCTCTTCTAATTTGATTTTATTTTCCTAATTGCATCTGTTTTCTTACTCGTTGATCATTTTTGCTTCATGGACACCTAATTATCAATTTGTACCTATAAGATACTAAATCCACCAATTAAAAAAAATATAAATTAATGCATAAAAAAATCCACGTAAACGTAAACAATGAGTGTTTTTTCTACACGCCACTTTATCTTTTGTATTTAGTGTTTTTGCTATTGTTTGGTTATGCGTATTATAGTCCTAGTGTTGTATTTCGTGTTTTTAAGAACTTTGTTGCGAATGCACTTTTGCGCATATTTTTTTACATGTACGTTTGTGCAGGTCCATTTGAGCGAGTGTATTTGTGCATGTTTGTTGATTTGTATTAATGTCCTAGGATTGTAGTTTGTGTTTTCATGATCCTTTTTGCGAATAGACTTTTGCGTGAGTACTTTTGTGCATGCTTTTGTACTTTTACTTATGTGCGTATATTTTGTAGCGAGTGTTTTTGTGCACGTTTCTTGATGTGCACTCGTGTCCTCGTACTGTAGCACGTATTATCATGATCGGGTTTGGAATCCAATTTTGACCATGTTTGAGTCCGAATTTGGAAATTTGAGATTAGACAGGAATTGTAGCCAGCTAAAATAGCTTTCTAATGCCGCAAGAACCAGTTGATTTGGAGTACGGATGAGAAAGTTATGCTCGACTTCGTGGACACTACCGACGATGTTGAGAGATCCTCTGTTCTAATATGATTTTATTTTCCTAATTGCATCTCTTTTCTTACTCTTTGATCATTATTTGCTTCATGGACACCTAATTATCAATTTGTACCTATTAGATACTTAATCAACCAATTAAAACAAAAATATAAATAATCAATAAAAAAATCCACGTAAACGTAAACGTTAAGTGTTATTTCTACACGCCACTGTATCTTTTGTATTTAGTGTTTTTGCTATTGTTTGGTTATGCGTATTAAAGTGCTAGTGTTGTATTTCGTGTTTTTAAGAACGTTGTTGCGAATGTACTTTTGCGCATATTTTTTTACATGTACTTTTGTGCATGTCCATTTGAGCGAGTGTGTTCTTGCTTGTTTGTTGATTTGTATTAAGGTCCTAGGATTGTAGTTTGTTTGTGTTTTCATGATCCTTTTTGCGAATGCACTTTTGCGTGAGTACTTTTGTGCATGCTTTTGTACTTTTACTTATGCGCGAATATTTTGTCGTGAGTGTTTGTGTGCACGTTTCTTGATGCGCATTCGTGTCCTTCAACTGTAGCACGTATTTTCATGATCGCTTTTGGAATCTAATTTTGACCATGTTCGAGTCCGAATTTGGAAATTTGACATTAGACAAGAATTGTAGCCAGCATATATAGCTTTCTAATGCCGCCGCAACTAGTTGATTTGGAGTCCGGATGAGAAAGTTATGCTCGACTTCGTGGACACTACCGAAGATGATGAGGGATCCTCTCTTCTAATTTTATTTTATTTTTCTAATTGCATCTGTTTTCTTACTCTTTGATCATTTTTGCTTCATGGACACCTAATTATCAATTTGTACCTATAAGATACTAAATCCACCAATTAAAAAAATATATAAATTAATGCATAAAAAAATCCACGTAAACGTAAACAATGAGTGTTGTTTCTACACGCCACTGTATCTTTTGTATTTAGTGTTTTTGCTATTGTTTGGTTATGCGTATTAAAGTCCTAGTGCTGTATTTCGTGTTTTTAAGAACTTTGTTGCGAATGCAGTTTTGCGCATATTTTTTTACAAGTACGTTTGTGCAGGTCCATTTGAGCGAGTGTGTTTGTGCATGTTTGTTGATTTGTATTAATCTCCTAGGATTGTAATTTGTGTTTTCATGATCCTTTTTGCGAATGCACTTTTGCGTGAGTACTTTTGTGCATGCTTTTGTACTTTTACTTATGTGCGTATATTTTGTAGCTAGTATTTTTGTGCACATTTCTTGATGCGCATTCGTGTCCTCGAACTATAGCACGTATTTTCATGATCGCAATCCAATTTTGACAATGTTCGAGTCCGAATTTGGAAATTTGACATTAGACAGGAATTGTAGCCAGCTAAAATAGCTTTCTAATGCCGCCACAACCAGTTGATTTGGAGTCCGGATGAGAAAGTTATGCTCGACTTCGTGGACACTACCGAAGATGTTGAGGGATCCTCTCTACTAATTTTATTTTATTTTCCTAATTGCAACTCTTTTCTTACTCTTTGATCAGTTTTGGTTCATGGACACCTAATTATCACTTTTGTGCATGCTTTTGTACTTTTACTTATGTGCGTATATTTTGTAACGAGTGTTTTTGTGCACGTTTCTTGATGCGCATTCGTGTCCTCGTTTCGTAGCACGTATTTTAATGATCGCTTTTGGAATCCAATTTTGACCATGTTCGAGTCCGAATTTGGAAATTTGACAGTAGACACGAATTGTAGCCAGCTAAAATAGCTTTCTAATGCCGCCATAACCAGTTGATTTGGAGTCCGGATGAGAAAGTTATGCTCGACTTCGTGGACACTACCGAAGATGTTGAGGGATCATCTCTTCTAATTTCATTTTATTTTCCTAATTGCAACTCTTTTCGTACTCTTTGATCATTTTTGCTTCATGGACACGTAATTATCAATTTGTACCTATAAGATACTAAATCCACCAATTAAAAGAAAAATATAAATTAATCCGTAAAAAAATCCACGTAAACGTAAACGTTCAGTGTTATTTCTACACTCCACTGTATCATTTGTAATTAGTGTCTTTGCTATTGTTTGGTTCGCGTATTAAAGTCCTAGTGTTGTATTTCGTGTTTTTAAGAACGTTGTTGCGAATGCACTTTTGCGCATATTTTTTTACATGTACGTTTGTGCATGTCCATTTGAGCGAGTGTGTTTGTGCATGTTTGTTGATTTGTATTAATGTCCTAGGATTGTAGTTTGTGTTTTCATGATCCTTTTTGCGAATGCACTTTTGCGTGAGTACTTTTGTGCATGCTTTTGTACTTTTACTTATGTGCGTATATTTTGTAGCGAGTGTTTTTGTGCACGTTTCTTGATGCGCATTCGTGTCCTCGAACTGTAGCACGTATTTTCATGATCGCTTTTGGAATCAAATTTTGACCATGTTCGTATCCGAATTTGGAAATTTGACATTAGACAGGAATGTTAGCCAGCTAAAATTGCTTTCTAATGCCGCCGGAACCAGTTGATTAGGAGTACGGATGAGAAAGTTATGCTCGACTTCGTGGACACTACCGAAGATGTTGAGGGATCCTCTGTTCTAATTTGATTTTATTTTCCTAGTTGCATCTGTTTTCTTACTCTTAGATCATTTTTGCTTTGTGGACACCTAATTATAAATTTGTACATATAAGATACTTAATCCACAAATTCAAACAGAAATATAAATCAATCCATAAAAAAATCCAAGTAAACGTAAAGGTTGAGTGTTATTTCCACACTCCACTGTATCTTTTGTATCTAGTGTTTTTGCTATTGTTTGGTTATGCGTATTAAAGTCCTAGTGTTGTATTTCGTGTTTTTAAGAACGTTGTTGCGAATGCACTTTTGCGCATGTTTTTTTATATATACGTTTGTGCATGGCCATTTGAGCGAGTGTGTTTGTGCATGTTTGTTGATATGTATTAATGTCCTAGGAATGTAGTTTGTGTTTTCATGATCCTTTTTGCGAATGCGGTTTTGCGTGAGTTCTTTTGTGCATGCTTTTGTACTTTTAATTATGTGCGTATATTTTGTAGCGAGTGTTTTTGTGCACGTTTCTTGATGCGCATTCATGTCCTCGAACTGTAGCACGTATTTTCATGATTGCTTTTGGATTCCAATTTTGACCATGTTCGAGTCCGAATTTGGAAATTTGACATTGGACAGGAATTGTAGCAAGCTAAAATAGCTTTCTAATGGCGCCGGAACCAGTTGATTTAGAGTCCGAATGAGAAAGTTATGGTCGACTTCGTGGACACTACCGAAGATGTTGAGGGATCCTCTCTTCTAATTTGATTTTATTTTCCTAATTGCAACTCTTTTCTTACTCTTTGATCATTTTTGCTTCATGGACACCTAATTATGAATTTGTACCTATAAGATACTAAATCCACCAATAGAAATAGAAATAGAAATTAATCCATAAAAAATCCACGTAAACGTAAACGTTGAGTGTTATTTCTACACTCCACTTTATCTTTTGTATTTAGTGTCTTCGCTGATGTTTGGTTATGCGAATTAAAGTCCCAGTGTTGTATTCCGTGTTTTTAAGAACGTAGTTGCGAATGCAATTTTGCGCATGTTTTTTTACATGTACTTTGTGCATGTCCATTTGAGTGAGTGTGTTCTTGCATGTTTGTCGATTTGTATTAGTGTCCTAGGATTGTAGTTTGTGTTTTCATGATCCTTTTTGCGAATGCACTTTTGCGTGAGTACTTTTGTGTATGCTTTTGTACTTTTACTTATGTGCGTATCTTTTTTAGCGAGTGTTTTTGTGCACCTTTCTTGATGCGCATTCGTGTCCTCGAACTGTAGCACGTATTTTCATGATCGCTTTTGAAATCCAATTTTGACTATGTTCGTGTCCGAAATTGGAAATTTGACATTAGACAGGAATGTTAGCCAGCTAAAATTGCTTTCTAATGCCGCCAGAACCAGTTTATTTTGAGTCCGGATGAGAAAGTTATGCTCGACTTCGTGGACACTACCGAAGATGTTGAAGGATCCTCTCTTCTAATTTGATTTTATTTTCCTAATTGCAACTCTTTTCTTACTCTTTGATCATTT
The DNA here is from genome assembly GCF_056151865.1 of Erythranthe guttata. Taxonomy (NCBI): domain Eukaryota; kingdom Viridiplantae; phylum Streptophyta; class Magnoliopsida; order Lamiales; family Phrymaceae; genus Erythranthe; species Erythranthe guttata. Next base: position 10,393,816 of record NC_142544.1, on the reverse strand, counting down.
TTGCTTCGTGGAAACCTAATCATCAATTTGTACCTATAAGACACTAAATCCACCAATTAAAACAGAAATGTAAATTAATCCATAAAAAAATCCACGTAAACTTAAACGTTGAGTGTCATTCCTACACTCCACTGTATCTTTTGTATTTAGTGTTTTTGCTATTGTTTGGTTATGTGTATTAAAGTCCTACTCTTGTACTTTGTGTTTCTAAGAACGTTGTTGTGAATGCACTTTTGCGCATGCTTTCTAATGCCGCCAAACCCAGTTGATTTGGAGTCCGGATGAGAAAGTTATGCTCGACTTCGTGGACACTACTGAAGATGTTGAGGGATCCTCTCTTCTAATTTGAATTTATTTTCCTAATTGCAACTCTTTTCTTACTCTTTGATCATTTTTGCTTCAGGGACACCTAATTATCAATTTGTACCTATAAGACACTAAATCCACGAATTAAAACAGAAATATAAATTAATCCATAAAAAAATCCACGTAAATGTAAACGTGGTGTTATTTCTACACTCCACTGTATATTTTGTATTTAGTGTTTTTACTATTGTTTGGTTATGCATATTAAAGTCCGAACTGTAGCACGTATTTTCATTATCGCTTTTGGAATCTTATTTTGACCATGTTCGAGTCCGAATTTGGAAATTTGACATTAGACAGGAATTGTAGCTAGCTAAAATAGCTTTCTAATGCCGCTTGAACCATTTGATTTGGAGCCGGATGAGAAAGTTATACTCGACTTCGCGGACACTTCCGAAGATGTTGAGGGATCCTCTGTTCTAATTTGATTTTATTTTCCTAGTTGCATCTGTTTTCTTACTCTTAGATCCTTTTTGCTTTGTGGACACCTAATTATCAATTTGTACCTTTAAGATATCAATTTGTACCTTTAAGATAGAGAGGGAGTTGAGAGGGCTGCCCCCTTTGCGGTTCGGGAGCTAGAAGCTTGATTTCTGTTCTTTTTGGAGGGAGACACATGCTGATTTTTTTTGGACATGGATAAGGCCTCCATATCATCTAAATCCGCTGCTTGATCATCGGCAATAGTATCTATAGGGTCTGGACTCATCGATTGTTTGGTGTTAGAAGTATTTTTTCGGCCCTTTTTCGAAGATTTTGGAACATGTTTGGAAGCAACATCCGGTTGAATATGAGCAGCCTCTATATCCTCTTGAACCCCACTCTCCAACAATTCAAAGGGGTTGTAATGCTCAAAATCTCCTTCACTAATATTATCGGCAGTAGTCCGCACAATAGCTTGAGAAAAACTAGGATTTTCAGTTGATTTTGTCCCCGATGTTTTAGGAATATCCATGTTTTCAACAACAACATTTTTCCTCTTTTCAACTCGTCGCCAAACTTGTTTTTCCTTTGGTGGGGCTGTGGGTTTGGGAATCCGTTGTGGCGGTGGTGGAAAATCCGGTTTTTTAGCATTTCCATTCATATAACAATTTTCAACCGAGTGACCAAGGTGAGAACAAAACGTGCAGAATTTTGGGACGTTCTCGTAGTTTACCGGCAAGGAAATCATCTCAATATCATCATAGCCAGTCATCACCGGAATTTGTTCAACCCTCGGTTTCAAGAGATCAATTTCGACGCAAAATCGAGCAACAGATAGCTTCTTTGGACAGGAATTGTAGCCAGCTAAAATAGCTTTCTAATGGCGCCGGAACCAGTTGATTTAGAGTCCGGATGAGAAAGTTATGCTCGACTTCGTGGACACTACCGAAGATGTTGAGGGATCCTCTCTTCTAATTTGATTTTATTTTCCTAATTGCAACTCTTTTCTTACTCTTTGATCATTTTTGCTTCAAGGACACCTAATTATCAATTTGTACCTATAAGATACTAAATCCACCAATTGAAATAGAAATATAAATTAATCCATAAAAAATCCACGTAAACGTAAACGTTGAGTGTTATTTCTACACTCCACTTTATCTTTTGTATTTAGTGTCTTTGCTGATGTTTGGTTATGCGTATTAAAGTCCCAGTGTTGTATTCCGTGTTTTTAAGAACGTAGTTGCGAATGCAATTTTGCGCATGTTTTTTTACATGTACTTTGTGCATGTCCATTTGAGTGAGTGTGTTCTTGCATGTTTGTCGATTTGTATTAGTGTCCTAGGATTGTAGTTTGTGTTTTCATGATCCTTTTTGCGAATGCACTTTTGCGTGAGTACTTTTGTGTATGCTTTTGTACTTTTACTTATGTGCGTATCTTTTTTAGCGAGTGTTTTTGTGCACCTTTCTTGATGCGCATTCGTGTCGTCGAACTGTAGCACGTATTTTCATGATCACTTTTGAAATCCAATTTTGACCATGTTCGTGTCCGAATTTGGAAATTTCACATTAGACAGGAATGTTAGCCAGCTAAAATTGCTTTCTAATGCCGCCAGAACCAGTTGATTTGGAGTCCGGATGAGAAAGTTATGCTCGACTTCGTGGACACTACCGAAGATGTTGAGGGATCCTCTCTTCTAATTTGATTTTATTTTCCTAATTGCAACTCTTTTCTTACTCTTTGATCATTTTTGCTTCGTGGAAACCTAATCATCAATTTGTACCTATAAGACACTAAATCCACCAATTAAAACAAAAATGTAAATTAATCCATAAAAAAATCCACGTAAACTTAAACGTTGAGTGTCATTTCTACACTCCACTGTATCTTTTGTATTTAGTGTTTTTGCTATTTTCATGATCCTTTTTGCGAATGCACTTTTGCGTCAGTACTTTTGTGCATGCTTTTGTACTTTTACTTATGTGCGTATATTTTGTAGCGAGTGTTTTTCTGCACTCTTCTTGTTGCGCATTCATGTCCTCGAACTGTAGCACGTATTTTCATGATCGCTTTAGGAATCCAATTTTGACCATGTTCGAGTCCGAATTTGGAAATTTGACATTAGACAGGAATTGTAGCCAGCTAAAATAGCTTTCTAATGCCGCCGGAACCAGATGATTTGGAGTCCAGATGAGAAAGTTATGCTCGACTTCGTGGATGCTACCGAAGATGTTGAGGGATCCTCTCTTCTAATTTGATTTTATTTTCCTAATTGCAACTCTTTTCTTACTCTATGATCATTTTTGCTTGGTCGACACTTAATTATCAATTTGTACATATAGAATACTAAATCCACCAATTATAACAGAAATATAAATTAATCCATAAAATAATCCACGTAAACTTAAACGTTGAGTGTTATTTCTTAACTCCACTGTATCTTTTGTATCTAGTGTTTTTGCTATTGTTTGGTTATGAGTATTAAAGTCCTAGTGTTGTATCTCGTGTTTTTAAGAAGGTTGTTGCGAATGCACTTTTGCGCATGTTTTTTTACATGTACGTTTGTGCATGTCCATTTGAGCGAGTGTGTTTGTGCATGTTTGTTGAATTGTATTAGTGTCCTAGGATTGTAGTTTGTGTTTTCATGATCCTTTTTGCGAATGCACTTTTGCGTGAGTACTTTTGTGCATGTTTTGTACTTTTACTTATGTGTGTATCTTTTGTAGCGAGTGTTTTTGTACACGTTTCTTGATTCGCATTCATGTCCTCGAACTGTAGCACGTATTTTCATGATCGCTTTTGGAATCCAATATTGACCATGTTCGAGTCCGAATTTGGAAATTTGACATTAGACAGGAATTGTAGCCAGCTAAAATAGCTTTCTAATGCCGCCGGAAACAGTTGATTTGGAGTCCGGATGAGAAAGTTATGCTCGACTTCGTGGACACTACAGAAGATGTTGAGGGATCCTCTCTTCTAATTTGATTTTATTTTCCTAATTGCAACTCTTTTCTTTCTCTTTGATCATTTTTGCTTTGTGGACACTTCATTATCAATTTGTACATATAGAATACTAAATCCACCAATTATAAAAGAAATATAAATTAATCCATAAAATAATCCACGTAAACGTAAACGTTGAGTGTTATTTCTAAACTCCACTGTATCTTTTGTATCTAGTGTTTTTGCTATTGTTTGGTTATGCGTATTAAAGTCCTAGTGTTGTATTTCGTGTTTTTAAGAACGTTGTTGCGAATGCACTTTTGCGCATGTTTTTTTACATGTACGTTTGTGCATGTCCATTTGAGCGAGTGTGTTTGTGCATGTTTGTTGATTTGTATTAATGTCCTAGGATTGTAGTTTGTGTTTTCATGATCCTTTTTGCGAATGCACTTTTGCGTGAGTACTTTTGTGCATGCTTTTGTACTTTTACTTATGTGCGTATATTTTGTAGCGAGTGTTTTTGTGCACGTTTCTTGTTGCGCATTCATGTCCTCGAACTGTAGCACGTATTTTCATGATCGCTTTAGAATCCAATTTTGACCATGTTCGAGTCCGAATTTGGAAATTTGACACTAGACAGGAATTGTAGCCAGCTAAAATAGCTTTCTAATGCCGCCGGAACCAGATGATTTGGAGTCCGGATGAGAAAGTTATGCTCGACTTCGTGGACACTACCGAAAATGTTGAGGGATCCTCTCTTCTAATTTGATTTTATTTTCCTAATTGCAACTCTTTTCTTACTCTTTGATCATTTTTGCTTCATGGACACTTAGTTATCAATTTGTACCTATAGAATACTAAATCCACCAATTAAAACAGAAATATAAATTAATCCATAAAAAAATCCACGTAAACTTAAACGTTGAGTGTTATTTCTACACTCCACTGTATCTTTTGTATCTAGTGTTTTTGCTATTGTTTGGTTATGCGTATTAAATCCTAGTGTTGTATTTCGTGTTTTTAAGAAGTTGTTGCGAATGCACTTTTGCGCATGTTTTTTTACATGTACGTTTGTGCATGTCCATTTGAGCGAGTGTGTTTGTGCATGTTTGTTGAATTGTATTAATGTCCTAGGATTGTAGTTTGTGTTTTCATGATCCTTTTTGCGAATGCACTTTTGCGTGAGTACTTTTGTGCATGTTTTTGTACTTTTACTTATGTGTGTTCTTTTGTAGCGAGTGTTTTTGTACACGTTTCTTGATGCGCATTCATGTCCTCGAACTGTAGCACGTATTTTCATGATCGCTTTTGGAATCCAATTTTGACCATGTTCGAGTCCGAATTTGGAAATTTGACATTAGACAGGAATTGTAGCCAGCTAAAATAGCTTTCTAATGCCGCCGGAACCAGTTGATTTGGAGTCCGCATGAGAAAGTTATGCTCGACTTTGTGGACACTACCGAAGATGTTGAGGGATCCTCTCTTCTAATTTGATTTTATTTTCCTAATTGCAACTCTTTTCTTACTCTTTGGTCATTTTTGCTTCATGGACACCTAATTATCAATTTGTAACTATATGATACTCAATCCACCAATTAAAACAGAAATATAAATTAATCATAAAAAAATCCACGTAAACGTAAACGTTGAGTGTTATTTCTACACTCCACTGTATCTTTTGTATTTAGTGTTTTTGCTATTGTTTGGTTATGCGTATTCAAGTCCTAGTGTTGTATTTCGTGTTTTGAAGAACGTTGTTGCGAATGTACTTTTGCGCATGTTTTTTTACATGTACGTGTTTGCATGTCCATTTGAGCGAGTGTGTTTGTGCATGTTTGTTGATTTGTATTAATGTCCTAGGATTGTAGTTTGTGTTTTCGTGATCCTTTTTGCGAATGCACTTTTGCGTGAGTACTTTTGTGCATGCTTTTGTACTTTTACTTATGTGCGTATATTTTGTAGCGAGTGTTTTTCTGCACGCTTCTTGTTGCGTATTCATGTCCTCGAACTGTAGCACGTATTTTCATGATCGCTTTAGGAATCCAATTTTGACCATGTTCGAGTCCGAATTTGGAAATTTGACATTAGACACGAATTGTAGCCAGCTAAAATTGCTTTCTAATGCCGCCGGAACCAGATGATTTGGAGTCCAGATGAGAAAGTTATGCTCGACTTCGTGGACACTACCGAAGATGTTGAGGGATCCTCTCTTCTAATTTGATTTTATTTTCCTAATTGCAACTCTTTTCTTACTCTTTGATCATTTTTGCTTTGTGGACACTTAATTATCAATTTGTACCTATAGAATACTAAATCCACCAATTAAAAAGAAATATAAATTAATCCATAAAATAATCCACGTAAACGTAAACGTTGAGTGTTATTTCTACACTCCACTGTATCTTTTGTATCTAGTGTTTTTGCTATTGTTTGGTTATGCGTATTAAAGTCCTAGTGTTGTATTTCGTGTTTTTAAGAACGTTGTTGCCAATGCACTTTTGCGCATGTTTTTTTACATGTACGTTTGTGCATGTCCATTTGAGCGAGTGTGTTTGTGCATGTTTGTTGTATTGTATTAATGTCCTAGGATTGTAGTTTGTGTTTTCATGATCCTTTTTGCGAATGCACATTTGCGTGAGTACTTTTGTGCATGTTTTTGTACTTTTACTTATGTGCGTATCTTTTGTAGCGAGTGTTTTTGTGCACGTTTCTTGATGCGCATTCATGTCCTCGAACTGTAGGACGTATTTTCATGATCGCTTTTGGAATCCAATTTTGACCATGTTCGAGTCCGAATTTGGAAATTTGACATTAGACAGGAATTGTAGCCAGCTAAAATAGCTTTCTAATGCCGCCGGAACCAGTTGATTTGGAGTCCGGATGAGAAAGTTATGCTCGACTTCGTGGACACTACCGAAGATGTTGAGGGATCCTCTCTTCTAATTTGATTTTATTTTCCTAATTGCAACTCTTTTCTTACTCTTTGATCATTTTTGCTTCATGGACACCTAATTATCAATTTGTACCTATATGATACTAAATCCACCAATTAAAACAGAAATATAAATTAATCAATAAAAAAATCCACGTAAACGTAAACGTTGAGTGTTATTTCTACACTCCACTGTATCTTTTGTATTTAGTGTTTTTGCTATTGTTTGGTTATGCGTATTAAAGTCCTAGTGTTGTATTTCGTGTTTTTAAGAACGTTGTTGCGAATGCACTTTTGCGCATGTTTTTTTACATGTACGTTTGTGCATGTCCATTTGAGCGAGTGTGTTTGTGCATGTTTGTTGATTTGTATTAATGTCCTAGGATTGTAGTTTGTGTTTTCATGATCCTTTTTGCGAATGCACTTTTGCGTGAGTACTTTTGTGCATGCTTTTGTACTTTTACTTATGTGCGTATATTTTGTAGCGAGTGTTTTTGTGCACGTTTCTTGATGCGCATTCATGTCCTCGAACTGTAGCACGTATTTTCATGATCGCTTTTGGAATCCAATTTTGACCATGTTCGAGTCCGAATTTGGAAATTTGACATTAGACAGGAATTGTAGCCAGCTAAAATAGCTTTCTAATGCCGCCGGAACCAGTTGATTTGGAGTCCGGATGAGAAAGTTATGCTCGACTTCGTGGACACTACCGAAGATGTTGAGGGATCCTCTCTTCTAATTTGATTTTATTTTCCTAATTGCAACTCTTTTCTTACTCTTTGATCATTTTTGCTTCATGGACACCTAATTATCAATTTGTACCTATAGAATACTAAATCCACCAATTAAAACAGAAATATAAATTAATCCATAAAAAAATCCACGTAAACGTAAACGTTGAGTGTTATTTCTACACTCCACTGTATCTTTTGTATCTAGTGTTTTTGCTATTGTTTGGTTATGCGTATTAAAGTCCTAGTGTTGTATTCGTGTTTTTAAGAACGTTGTTGCGAATGCACTTTTGCGCATGTTTTTTTACATGTACGTTTGTGCATGTCCATTTGAGCGAGTGTGTTTGTGCATGTTTGTTGATTTGTATTAATGTCCTAGGATTGTAGTTTGTGTTTTCATGATCCTTTTTGCGAATGCACTTTTGCGTGAGTACTTTTGTGCATGCTTTTGTACTTTTACTTATGTGCGTATCTTTTGTAGCGAGTGTTTTTGTGCACGTTTCTTGATGCGCATTCGTGTCCTCGAACTGTAGCACGTATTTTCATGATCGCTTTTGGAATCCAATTTTGACCATGTTCGAGTCCGAATTTGGAAATTTGACATTAGACAGGAATTGTAGCCAGCTAAAATAGCTTTCTAATGCCGCCGGAACCAGTTGATTTGGAGTCCGGATGAGAAAGTTATGCTCGACTTCGTGGACACTACCGAAGATGTTGAGGGATCCTCTCTTCTAATTTGATTTTATTTTCCTAATTGCAACTCTTTTCTTACTCTTTGATCATTTTTGCTTCATGGACACCTAATTATCAATTTGTACCTATAGATACTAAATCCACCAATTAAAACAGAAATATAAATTAATCCATAAAAAAATCCACGTAAACGTAAACGTTGAGTGTTATTTCTACACTCCACTGTATCTTTTGTATTTAGTGTTTTTGCTGTTGTTTGGTTATGCGTATTAAAGTCCTAGTGTTGTATTTCGTGTTTTTAAGAACGTTGTTGCGAATGCACTTTTGCGCATGTTTTTTTACATGTACGTTTGTGCATGTCCATTTGAGCGAGTGTGTTTGTGCATGTTTGTTGATTTGTATTAATGTCCTAGGATTGTAGTTTGTGTTTTCATGATCCTTTTTGCGAATGCACTTTTGCGTGAGTACTTTTGTGCATGCTTTTGTACTTTTACTTATGTGCGTATATTTTGTAGCGAGTGTTTTTGTGCACGTTTCTTGATGCGCATTCGTGTCCTCGAACTGTAGCACGTATTTTCATGATCGCTTTTGGAATCCAATTTTGACCATGTTCGAGTCCGAATTTGGAAATTTGACATTAGACAGGAATTGTAGCCAGCTAAAATAGCTTTCTAATGCCGCCGGAACCAGTTGATTTGGAGTCCGGATGAGAAAGTTATGCTCGACTTCGTGGACACTACCGAAGATGTTGAGGGATCCTCTCTTCTAATTTGATTTTATTTTCCTAATTGCAACTCTTTTCTTACTCTTTGATCATTTTTGCTTCATGGACACCTAATTATCAATTTGTACCTATAGAATACTAAATCCACCAATTAAAACAGAAATATAAATTAATCCATAAAAAAATCCACGTAAACGTAAACGTTGAGTGTTATTTCTACACTCCACTGTATCTTTTGTATTTAGTGTTTTTGCTGTTGTTTGGTTATGCGTATTAAAGTCCTAGTGTTGTATTTCGTGTTTTTAAGAACGTTGTTGCGAATGCACTTTTGCGCATGTTTTTTTACATGTACGTTTGTGCATGTCCATTTGAGCGAGTGTGTTTGTGCATGTTTGTTGATTTGTATTAATGTCCTAGGATTGTAGTTTGTGTTTTCATGATCCTTTTTGCGAATGCACTTTTGCGTGAGTACTTTTGTGCATGCTTTTGTACTTTTACTTATGTGCGTATCTTTTGTAGCGAGTGTTTTTGTGCACGTTTCTTGATGCGCATTCGTGTCCTCGAACTGTAGCACGTATTTTCATGATCGCTTTTGGAATCCAATTTTGACCATGTTCGAGTCCGAATTTGGAAATTTGACATTAGACAGGAATTGTAGCCAGCTAAATAGCTTTCTAATGCCGCCGGAACCAGTTGATTTGGAGTCCGGATGAGAAAGTTATGCTCGACTTCGTGGACACTACCGAAGATGTTGAGGGATCCTCTCTTCTAATTTGATTTTATTTTCCTAATTGCAACTCTTTTCTTACTCTTTGATCATTTTTGCTTCATGGACACCTAATTATCAATTTGTACCTATAGAATACTAAATCCACCAATTAAAACAGAAATATAAATTAATCCATAAAAAAATCCACGTAAACGTAAACGTTGAGTGTTATTTCTACACTCCACTGTATCTTTTGTATCTAGTGTTTTTGCTGTTGTTTGGTTATGCGTATTAAAGTCCTAGTGTTGTATTTCGTGTTTTTAAGAACGTTGTTGCGAATGCACTTTTGCGCATGTTTTTTTACATGTACGTTTGTGCATGTCCATTTGAGCGAGTGTGTTTGTGCATGTTTGTTGATTTGTATTAATGTCCTAGGATTGTAGTTTGTGTTTTCATGATCCTTTTTGCGAATGCACTTTTGCGTGAGTACTTTTGTGCATGCTTTTGTACTTTTACTTATGTGCGTATCTTTTGTAGCGAGTGTTTTTGTGCACGTTTCTTGATGCGCATTCGTGTCCTCGAACTGTAGCACGTATTTTCATGATCGCTTTTGGAATCCAATTTTGACCATGTTCGAGTCCGAATTTGGAAATTTGACATTAGACAGGAATTGTAGCCAGCTGAAATAGCTTTCTAATGCCGCCGGAACCAGTTGATTTGGAGTCCGGATGAGAAAGTTATGCTCGACTTCGTGGACACTACCGAAGATGTTGAGGGATCCTCTCTTCTAATTTGATTTTATTTTCCTAATTGCAACTCTTTTCTTACTCTTTGATCATTTTTGCTTCATGGACACCTAATTATCAATTTGTACCTATAGATACTAAATCCACCAATTAAAACAGAAATATAAATTAATCCATAAAAAAATCCACGTAAACGTAAACGTTGAGTGTTATTTCTACACTCCACTGTATCTTTTGTATCTAGTGTTTTTGCTGTTGTTTGGTTATGCGTATTAAAGTCCTAGTGTTGTATTTCGTGTTTTTAAGAACGTTGTTGCGAATGCACTTTTGCGCATGTTTTTTACATGTACGTTTGTGCATGTCCATTTGAGCGAGTGTGTTTGTGCATGTTTGTTGATTTGTATTAATGTCCTAGGATTGTAGTTTGTGTTTTCATGATCCTTTTTGCGAATGCACTTTTGCGTGAGTACTTTTGTGCATGCTTTTGTACTTTTACTTATGTGCGTATATTTTGTAGCGAGTGTTTTTGTGCACGTTTCTTGATGCGCATTCGTGTCCTCGAACTGTAGCACGTATTTTCATGATCGCTTTTGGAATCCAATTTTGACCATGTTCGAGTCCGAATTTGGAAATTTGACATTAGACAGGAATTGTAGCCAGCTAAAATAGCTTTCTAATGCCGCCGGAACCAGTTGATTTGGAGTCCGGATGAGAAAGTTATGCTCGACTTCGTGGACACTACCGAAGATGTTGAGGGATCCTCTCTTCTAATTTGATTTTATTTTCCTAATTGCAACTCTTTTCTTACTCTTTGATCATTTTTGCTTCATGGACACCTAATTATCAATTTGTACCTATAGATACTAAATCCACCAATTAAACAGAAATATAAATTAATCCATAAAAAAATCCACGTAAACGTAAACGTTGAGTGTTATTTCTACACTCCACTGTATCTTTTGTATCTAGTGTTTTTGCTGTTGTTTGGTTATGCGTATTAAAGTCCTAGTGTTGTATTTCGTGTTTTTAAGAACGTTGTTGCGAATGCACTTTTGCGCATGTTTTTTTACATGTACGTTTGTGCATGTCCATTTGAGCGAGTGTGTTTGTGCATGTTTGTTGATTTGTATTAATGTCCTAGGATTGTAGTTTGTGTTTTCATGATCCTTTTTGCGAATGCACTTTTGCGTGAGTACTTTTGTGCATGCTTTTGTACTTTTACTTATGTGCGTATATTTTGTAGCGAGTGTTTTTGTGCACGTTTCTTGATGCGCATTCGTGTCCTCGAACTGTAGCACGTATTTTCATGATCGCTTTTGGAATCCAATTTTGACCATGTTCGAGTCCGAATTTGGAAATTTGACATTAGACAGGAATTGTAGCCAGCTAAAATAGCTTTCTAATGCCGCCGGAACCAGTTGATTTGGAGTCCGGATGAGAAAGTTATGCTCGACTTCGTGGACACTACCGAAGATGTTGAGGGATCCTCTCTTCTAATTTGATTTTATTTTCCTAATTGCAACTCTTTTCTTACTCTTTGATCATTTTTGCTTCATGGACACCTAATTATCAATTTGTACCTATATGATACTAAATCCACCAATTAAAACAGAAATATAAATTAATCCATAAAAAAATCCACGTAAACGTAAACGTTGAGTGTTATTTCTACACTCCACTGTATCTTTTGTATTTAGTGTTTTTGCTATTGTTTGGTTATGCGTATTAAAGTCCTAGTGTTGTATTTCGTGTTTTTAAGAACGTTGTTGCGAATGCACTTTTGCGCATGTTTTTTTACATGTACGTTTGTGCATGTCCATTTGAGCGAGTGTGTTGTGCATGTTTGTTGATTTGTATTAATGTCCTAGGATTGTAGTTTGTGTTTTCATGATCCTTTTTGCGAATGCACTTTTGCGTGAGTACTTTTGTGCATGCTTTTGTACTTTTACTTATGTGCGTATATTTTGTAGCGAGTGTTTTTGTGCACGTTTCTTGATGCGCATTCGTGTCCTCGAACTGTAGCACGTATTTTCATGATCGCTTTTGGAATCCAATTTTGACCATGTTCGAGTCCGAATTTGGAAATTTGACATTAGACAGGAATTGTAGCCAGCTAAAATAGCTTTTTAATGCCGGCGGAACCAGTTGATTTGGAGTCCGGATGAGAAAGTTATGCTCGACTTCGTGGACACTACCGAAGATGTTGAGGGATCCTCTCTTCTAATTTGATTTTATTTTCCTAATTGCAACTCTTTTCTTACTCTTTGATCATTTTTGCTTCATGGACACCTAATTATCAATTTGTACCTATATGATACTAAATCCACCAATTAAAACAGAAATATAAATTAATCCATAAAAAAATCCACGTAAACGTAAACGTTGAGTGTTATTTCTACACTCCACTGTATCTTTTGTATTTAGTGTTTTTGCTATTGTTTGTTTATGCGTATTAAAGTCCTAGTGTTGTATTTCGTGTTTTTAAGAACGTTGTTGCGAATGTACTTTTGCGCATATTTTTTTACATGTACGTTGTGTTTGTGCATGTTTGTTGATTTGTATTAATGTCCTAGGATTGTAGTTTGTGTTTTCATGATCCTTTTTGCGAATGCACTTTTGCGTGAGTACTTTTGTGCATCCTTTTGTACTTTTACTTATGTGCGTATATTTTGTAGCGAGTGTTTTTGTGCACGTTTCTTGATGCGCATTCGTGTCCTCGAACTGTAGCACGTATTTTCATGATCGCTTTTGGAATCCAATTTTGACCATGTTCGAGTCCGAATTTGGAAATTTGACATTAGACAGGAATTGTAGCCAGCTAAAATAGCTTTCTAATGCCGCCGGAACCAGTTGATTTGGAGTCCGGATGAGAAAGTTATGCTCGACTTCGTGGACACTACCGAAGATGTTGAGGGATCCTCTCTTCTAATTTGATTTTATTTTCCTAATTGCAACTCTTTTCTTACTCTTTGATCATTTTTGCTTCATGGACACCTAATTATCAATTTGTACCTATAGATACTAAATCCACCAATTAAAACAGAAATATAAATTAATCCATAAAAAAATCCACGTAAACGTAAACGTTGAGTGTTATTTCTACACTCCACTGTATCTTTTGTATCTAGTGTTTTTGCTATTGTTTGGTTATGCGTATTAAAGTCCTAGTGTTGTATTCGTGTTTTTAAGAACGTTGTTGCGAATGCACTTTTGCGCATATTTTTTTACATGTACGTTTGTGCATGTCCATTTGAGCGAGTGTGTTTGTGCATGTTTGTTGATTTGTATTAATGTCCTAGGATTGTAGTTTGTGTTTTCATGATCCTTTTTGCGAATGCACTTTTGCGTGAGTACTTTTGTGCATGCTTTTGTACTTTTACTTATGTGCGTATATTTTGTAGCGAGTGTTTTTGTGCACGTTTCTTGATGCGCATTCGTGTCCTCGAACTGTAGCACGTATTTTCATGATCGCTTTTGGAATCCAATTTTGACCATGTTCGAGTCCGAATTTGGAAATTTGACATTAGACAGGAATTGTAGCCAGCTAAATTGCTTTCTAATGCCGCCGGAACCAGTTGATTTGGAGTCCGGATGAGAAAGTTATGCTCGACTTCGTGGACACTACCAAAGATGTTGAGGGATCTCTCTTCTAATTTGATTTTATTTTCCTAATTGCAACTCTTTTCTTACTCTTTGATCATTTTTGCTTCATGGACACCTAATTATCAATTTGTACCTATAGATACTAAATCCACCAATTAAAACAGAAATATAAATTAATCCATAAAAAAATCCACGTAAACGCGTTGAGTGTTATTTCTACACTCCACTGTATCTTTTGTATTTAGTGTTTTTGCTGTTGTTTGGTTATGCGTATTAAAGTCCTAGTGTTGTATTTCGTGTTTTTAAGAACGTTGTTGCGAATGCACTTTTGCGCATGTTTTTTTACATGTACGTTTGTGCATGTCCATTTGAGCGAGTGTGTTTGTGCATGTTTGTTGATTTGTATTAATGTCCTAGGATTGTAGTTTGTGTTTTCATGATCCTTTTTGCGAATGCACTTTTGCGTGAGTACTTTTGTGCATGCTTTTGTACTTTTACTTATGTGCGTATATTTTGTAGCGAGTGTTTTTGTGCACGTTTCTTGATGCGCATTCGTGTCCTCGAACTGTAGCACGTATTTTCATGATCGCTTTTGGAATCCAATTTTGACCATGTTCGAGTCCGAATTTGGAAATTTGACATTAGACAGGAATTGTAGCCAGCTAAAATAGCTTTCTAATGCCGCCGGAACCAGTTGATTTGGAGTCCGGATGAGAAAGTTATGCTCGACTTCGTGGACACTACCGAAGATGTTGAGGGATCCTCTCTTCTAATTTGATTTTATTTTCCTAATTGCAACTCTTTTCTTACTCTTTGATCATTTTTGCTTCATGGACACCTAATTATCAATTTGTACCTATAGATACTAAATCCACCAATTAAAACAGAAATATAAATTAATCCATAAAAAAATCCACGTAAACGTAAACGTTGAGTGTTATTTCTACACTCCACTGTATCTTTTGTATTTAGTGTTTTTGCTATTGTTTGGTTATGCGTTTAAAGTCCTAGTGTTGTATTTCGTGTTTTTAAGAACGTTGTTGCGAATGCACTTTTGCGCATGTTTTTTTACATGTACGTTTGTGCATGTCCATTTGAGCGAGTGTGTTTGTGCATGTTTGTTGATTTGTATTAATGTCCTAGGATTGTAGTTTGTGTTTTCATGATCCTTTTTGCGAATGCACTTTTGCGTGAGTACTTTTGTGCATGCTTTTGTACCTTTACTTATGTGCGTATATTTTGTAGCGAGTGTTTTTGTGCACGTTTCTTGATGCGCATTCGTGTCCTCGAACTGTAGCACGTATTTTCATGATCGCTTTTGGAATCCAATTTTGACCATGTTCGAGTCCGAATTTGGAAATTTGACATTAGACAGGAATTGTAGCCAGCTAAAATAGCTTTCTAATGCCGCCGGAACCAGTTGATTTGGAGTCCGGATGAGAAAGTTATGCTCGACTTCGTGGACACTACCGAAGATGTTGAGGGATCCTCTCTTCTAATTTGATTTTATTTTCCTAATTGCAACTCTTTTCTTACTCTTTGATCATTTTTGCTTCATGGACACCTAATTATCAATTTGTACCTATAGATACTAAATCCACCAATTAAAACAGAAATATAAATTAATCCATAAAAAAATCCACGTAAACGTAAACGTTGAGTGTTATTTCTACACTCCACTGTATCTTTTGTATCTAGTGTTTTTGCTGTTGTTTGGTTATGCGTATTAAAGTCCTAGTGTTGTATTTCGTGTTTTTAAGAACGTTGTTGCGAATGCACTTTTGCGCATGTTTTTTTACATGTACGTTTGTGCATGTCCATTTGAGCGAGTGTGTTTGTGCATGTTTGTTGATTTGTATTAATGTCCTAGGATTGTAGTTTGTGTTTTCATGATCCTTTTTGCGAATGCACTTTTGCGTGAGTACTTTTGTGCATGCTTTTGTACTTTTACTTATGTGCGTATATTTTGTAGCGAGTGTTTTTGTGCACGTTTCTTGATGCGCATTCGTGTCCTCGAACTGTAGCACGTATTTTCATGATCGCTTTTGGAATCCAATTTTGACCATGTTCGAGTCCGAATTTGGAAATTTGACATTAGACAGGAATTGTAGCCAGCTAAAATAGCTTTCTAATGCCGCCGGAACCAGTTGATTTGGAGTCCGGATGAGAAAGTTATGCTCGACTTCGTGGACACTACCGAAGATGTTGAGGGATCCTCTCTTCTAATTTGATTTTATTTTCCTAATTGCAACTCTTTTCTTACTCTTTGATCATTTTTGCTTCATGGACACCTAATTATCAATTTGTACCTATAGATACTAAATCCACCAATTAAAACAGAAATATAAATTAATCCATAAAAAAATCCACGTAAACGTAAATTGAGTGTTATTTCTACACTCCACTGTATCTTTTGTATTTAGTGTTTTTGCTATTGTTTGGTTATGCGTATTAAAGTCCTAGTGTTGTATTTCGTGTTTTTAAGAACGTTGTTGCGAATGCACTTTTGCGCATGTTTTTTTACATGTACGTTTGTGCATGTCCATTTGAGCGAGTGTGTTGTGCATGTTTGTTGATTTGTATTAATGTCCTAGGATTGTAGTTTGTGTTTTCATGATCCTTTTTGCGAATGCACTTTTGCGTGAGTACTTTTGTGCATGCTTTTGTACTTTTACTTATGTGCGTATCTTTTGTAGCGAGTGTTTTTGTGCACGTTTCTTGATGCGCATTCGTGTCCTCGAACTGTAGCACGTATTTTCATGATCGCTTTTGGAATCCAATTTTGACCATGTTCGAGTCCGAATTTGGAAATTTGACATTAGACAGGAATTGTAGCCAGCTGAAATAGCTTTCTAATGCCGCCGGAACCAGTTGATTTGGAGTCCGGATGAGAAAGTTATGCTCGACTTCGTGGACACTACCGAAGATGTTGAGGGATCCTCTCTTCTAATTTGATTTTATTTTCCTAATTGCAACTCTTTTCTTACTCTTTGATCATTTTTGCTTCATGGACACCTAATTATCAATTTGTACCTATAGATACTAAATCCACCAATTAAAACAGAAATATAAATTAATCCATAAAAAAATCCACGTAAACGTAAACGTTGAGTGTTATTTCTACACTCCACTGTATCTTTTGTATTTAGTGTTTTTGCTATTGTTTGGTTATGCGTATTAAAGTCCTAGTGTTGTATTTCGTGTTTTTAAGAACGTTGTTGCGAATGCACTTTTGCGCATATTTTTTTACATGTACGTTTGTGCATGTCCATTTGAGCGAGTGTGTTTGTGCATGTTTGTTGATTTGTATTAATGTCCTAGGATTGTAGTTTGTGTTTTCATGATCATTTTTGCGAATGCACTTTTCCGTGAGTACTTTTGTGCATGCTTTTGTACTTTTACTTATGTGCGTATATTTTGTAGCGAGTGTTTTTGTGCACGTTTCTTGATGCGCATTCGTGTCCTCGAACTGTAGCACGTATTTTCATGATCGCTTTTGGAATCCAATTTTGACCATGTTCGAGTCCGAATTTGGAAATTTGACATTAGACAGGAATTGTAGCCAGCTAAAATAGCTTTCTAATGCCGCCGGAACCAGTTGATTTGGAGTCCGGATGAGAAAGTTATGCTCGACTTCGTGGACACTACCGAAGATGTTGAGGGATCCTCTCTTCTATTTGATTTTATTTTCCTAATTGCAACTCTTTTCTTACTCTTTGATCATTTTTGCTTCATGGACACCTAATTATCAATTTGACCACAATTAAAGAGAATTATGTGCATGTTTGTTGATTTGTTTAATGGTCCTTGGATTGTAGTTTGTGTTTTCGTGATCCTTTTGCGAAAGCACTTTGGCATGTACTTTTGTGCTTGCTTTTGTACTTTTACTTATGTGCGTATATTTTGTAGCGAGTTGTTTTTTGTGCACGTTTCTTGATGCGCATTCGTGTGCCTCGAAATGTAGCACGTATTTTCATGATCGCTTTTGGAATCCAATTTTGACCATGTTCGAGTCCGAATTTGGAAATTTGATATAGACAAGAATTATAGCCAGCTAAAATAGCTTTCTAATGCGGCCGGAACAAGTTGATTTGGAGTCCGGATGAGAAAGTTATGCTCGACTTCGTGGACACTACCGAAGATGTTGTGGGATCCTCTCTTCTCTACTTTGATTTTATTTTCCTAATTGCAACTCTTTTCTTACTCTTTGATCATTTTTGCTTCATGGACACCTAATTATCAATTTGTACCTACAAGATACTAAATCCACCAATTAAAACAAAAAAATAAATTAATCCATAAAAAAATCCACGTAAACGTAAACGTTGAGTGTTATTTCTACACTCCACTGTATCTTTTGTATTTAAGTTTTTGCTATTGTTTTGGTATGCGTATTAAAGTCCTAGTGTTGTATTTCGTGTTTTTAAGAACGTTGTTGCGAATGTACTTTTGCGCATGTTTTTTTACATGTACGTTGTGCATGTCCATTTGAGCGAGTGTGTTTGTGCATGTTTGTTGATTTGTATTAATGTCCTAGGATTTAGTTTGTGTTTTCATGATCCTTTTTGCGAATGCAATTTTCCGTGAGTACTTTTGTGCATGCTTTTGTACTTTTACTTATGTGCGTATATTGTAGCGAGTGTTTTTGCACACGTTTCTTGATGCGCATCCGTTGTGTCCTCGAACTGATCGCTTTTGGAATCAAATTTTGACTATGTTCGTGTCCGAATTTGGAAATTTGACATTAGCAGGAATTGTAGCCAGCTAAAATACCTTTCTAATGCCGCTGGAACCAGTTGATTTGGAGTCCGGATGAGAAAGTTATGCTCGACTTCGTGGACACTACCGAAGATGTTGAGGGATCCTCTCTTCTAATTTGATTTTATTTTCCTAATTGCAACTCTTTTCTTACTCTTTGATCATTTTTGCTTCATGGACACGTAATTATCAATTCGTACCTATAAGATACTAAATCCACCAATTAAAACAGAAATATAAATTAATCCATAAAAATCCACGTAAACGTAAACGTTGAGTGTTATATCTACACTCCACTGTATCTTTTGTTTTAGTGTTCTTGCTATTGTTTGGTTATGCGTATTAAAGTCCTAGTGTTGTATTCGTATTGTTTTAAGTACGTTGTTGCGAATGCATTTTGTGCATGTCCATTTGAGCGAGTGTGTTTGTGCATGTTTGTTGATTTGTATTAATGTCCTAGGATTGTAGTTTGTGTTTTCGTGATCCTTTTTGCGAAATGCATTTTGCGTGAGTACTTTTGTGCATGCTTTTGTACTTTTACTTATGTGCGTATATTTTGTAGCGAGTGTTTTTGTGCACGTTTCTTGATGCGCATTCGTGTCCTCGAACTGTTGCACGTATTTTCATGATCGCTTTTGGAATCCAATTTTGACCATGTTCGAGTCCGAATTTGGAATTTGACATTAGACAGGAATTGTAGCCAGCTAAAATAGCTTTCTAATGCTGCTTGAACTAGTTGATTTGGAGTCCGGATGAGAAAGTTATGCTCGACTTCGTGGACACTACCGAAGATGTTGAGGGATCCTCTCTTCTAATTTGATTTTATTTTCCTAATTGCAACTCTTTTCTTACTCTTTGATCATTTTTGCTTCATGGACACCTAATTATCAATTTGTACCTATAAGATACTAAATCCACCAATTAAACAAATATAAATTAATCCTTAAAAAATCCACGTAAACGTAAACGTTGAGTGTTATTTCTACACTCCACTGTATTTTGGTTTTAGTGTTTTTGCTGTTGTTTGGTTATGCGTATTTAAGTCCTAGTGTTGTATTTCGTGTTTTTAAGAACGTTGTTGCGAATGTACTTTTGCGCATGTTTTTTTACATGTACGTTTGTGCATGTCCATTTGAGCGAGTGTGTTTGTGCATGTTTGTTGATTTGTATTAATGTCCTAGGATTGTAGTTTGTGTTTTGTGATCCTTTTTGCGAATGCACTTTTGCGTGAGTACTTTTGTGCATGCTTTTGTACTTTTACTTATGTGCGTATTTTTTGTAGCGAGTGTTTTTGTGCACGTTTCTTGATGCGCATTCGTGTCCTCGAACTGTAGCACGTATTTTCATGATCGCTTTTGGAATCCAATTTTGACCATGTTCGAGTCCGAATTGGAAATTTGAAATTAGACAGGAATTGTAGCCAGCTAAAATAGCTTTCTAATGCCGCCGGAATCAACTGATTTGGAGTCCGGATGAGAAAGTTATGCTCGACTTCGTGGACACTACCGAAGATGTTGAGGGATCCTCTCTTCTAATTTGATTTTATTTTCCTAATTGCAACTCTTTTCTTACTCTTTGATCATTTTTGCTTCATGGACACCTAATTATCAATTTGTACCTATAAGATACTAAATCCACCAATTAAAACAGAAATATAAATTAATCCATAAAAAAAATCCACGTAAACGTAAACATTTAGTGTTATTTCTACACTACACTGTATCTTTTGTATTTAGTGTTCTTGCTATTGTTTGGTTATGCGTATTAAAGTCTAGTGTTGTATTTCGTGTTTTTAAGTACGTTGTTGCGAATGCACTTTTGCGCATGATTTTTTACATGTACGTTTGTGCATGTTATTTGAGCGAGTGTGTTTGTGCATGTTTGTGATATGTATTAATGTCCTAGGAATGTAGTTTCTGTTTTCATGATCCTATTTGCGCATGTGTTTTTTTACATGTACGTTTGTGCATGTCCATTTGAGCGAGTGTGTTTGTGCATGTTTGTTGATTTGTATTAATGTCCTAGATTGTAGTTTGGGTTTTCATGATCCTTTTTGCGAGTGCAATTATCCGTGAGTACTTTTGTGCATGCTTTTGTACTTTTACTTATGTACGTATATTTTCTAGCAGTGTTTTTGCGCACGTTTCTTGATGCGCATTCATGTCCTCGAACTGTAGCACGTATTTTCATGATCGCTTTTGGAATCCAATTTTGACCATGTTCGAGTCCGAATTTGGAAATTTGACATTAGACAGGAATTGTAGCCAGCTAAAATAGCTTTCGAATGCCGCTGGAACCAGTTGATTTGGAGTCCGGATGAGAAAGTTATGCTCGACTTCGTGGACACTACCGAAGATGTTGAGGGATCTTCTCTTCTAATTTGATTTTATTTTCCTAATTGCATCTCTTTTCTTACTCTTTGATCATTTTGCTTCATGGACACCTAATTATCAATTTGTACCTATAAGATACTAAATCCACCAATTAGAACAAAATATAAATTAATCCATAAAAAAAATCCACGTAAACGTAAACGTTGAGTGTTATTTCCACACTCCACTATATCTTTTGTTTTTAGTGTTTTTGCTATTGTTTGGTTATGCGTATTAAATCCTAGTGTTGTATTTCGTGTTTTTAAGAACGTTGTTGCGAATGTACTTTTGCGCATGTTTTTTTACATGTACGTTTGTGCATGTCCATTTGAGCGAGTGTGTTTGTGCATGTTTGTTGATTTGTATTAATGTCCTAGGATTGTAGTTTGTGTTTTCATGATCCTTTTGCGAATGCACTTTAGCGTGAGTACTTTTGTGCGTGCTTTTGTACTTTTACTTATGTGCGTATATTTTGTAGCGAGTGTTTTTGTGCACGTTTCTTGATGCGCATTCGTGTCCTCGAATGTAGCACGTATTTTCATGATCGCTTTTGGAATCCAATTTTGACCATGTTCGAGTCCGAAATTGGAAATTTGAATTAGACAGGAATTGTAGCCAGCTAAAATAGCTTTCTAATGTCGCCGGAACCAGTTGATTTTGGAGTCCGGATGAGAGAGTTATGCTCGACTTCGTGGCCACTACCGAAGATGTTGAGGGATTCTCTCTTCTAATTTATTTTATTTTCCTAATTGCAACTTTTTTTCACTCTTTGATCATTTTGCTTCATGGACACCTAGTTATCAATTTGTACCTATAAGATACTAAATCCACCAATTAAAAAAAAAATATAAATTAATCCATAAAAAAATCCACGTAAACGTAAAGGTTGAGTGTTATTTCTACACTCCACTGTATACTTTTGTATTTAGTGTTTTTGCTATTGTTTGGTTATGCGTATTAAAGTCCTAGTGTTGTATTTCGTGTTTTTAAGAAAGTTGTTGCGAATGTACTTTTGCGCATTTTTTACATGTACGTTGTGCATGTCCATTTGAGCGAGTGTGTTTGTGCATGTTTGTTGATTTGTATTAATGTCCTAGGATTGTAGTTTGTGTTTTCATGATCCTTTTTGCGAATGCACTTTTGCCGTGAGTACTTTTGTGCATGCTTTTGTACTTTTACTTATGTGCGTATTTTTGTAGCGAGTGTTTTTGTGCACGTTTCTTGATGCGCATTCGTGTCTTTTGTACTTTTACTTATTTGCGTATATTTTGTAGCGAAGTTTTTGTGCACGTTTCTTCATGCCATTCGTGTCCTCGAACTATAGCACGTATTTTCATGATCGCTTTTGGAATCCAATTTTGACCATGTTGGAGTCCGAATTTGGAAATTTGACATTAGACAGAATTGTAGCCAGCTAAAATAGCTTTCTAATGCCGCCGGAACCAGTCGATTTGGAGTCCGGATGAGAAAGTTATGCTCGACTTCGTGGACACTACCGAAGATGTTGAGGATCCTCTCTTCTAATTTGATTTTATTTTCCTAATTGCAACTCTTTTCTTACTCTTTGATCATTTTTGCTTCAGGGACACCTAATTATCAATTTGTACCTATAAGATACTAAATCCACCAATTAAAACAAAAATATAAATTAATCCATAAAAAAATCCACGTAAACGTAAACGTTGAGTGTTATTTCTACACTCCACTGCATGTTTTGTATTTAGTGTTTTTGCTATTGTTTGGTTATGCGTATTAAAGTCCTAGTGTTCAATTTCGTGTTTTAAGAACGTTGTTGCGAATGTACTCTTGCGCATATTTTTTTACATGTACGTTTGTGCATGTCCATTTGAGCGAGTGTGTTTGTGCAGGTTTGTTGATTTGTATTAATGTCCTAGGATTGTAGTTTGTGTTTTCTTGATCCTTTTTGCGAATGCACTTTTGCGTGAGTACTTTTGTGCATGCTTTTGTACTTTTACTTATGTGCGTATATTTTGTAGCGAGAGTTTTTGTGCACGTTTCTTCATGCGCATTCGTGTCCTCGAACTATAGCACGTATTTTCATGATCGCTTTTGGAATCCAATTTTGACCATGTTGGAGTCCGAATTTGGAAATTTGACATTAGACAGGAATTGTAGCCAGCTAAAATAGCTTTCTAATGCCGCCGGAACCAGTCGATTTGGAGTCCGGATGAGAAAGTTATGCTCGACTTCGTGGACACTACCGAAGATGTTGAGGGATCCTCTCTTCTAATTTGATTTTATTTTCCTAATTGCAACTCTTTTCTTACTCTTTGATCATTTTTGCTTCATGGACACCTAATTATCAATTTGTACCTATAAGATACTAAATCCACCAATTAAAACAAAAATATAAATTAATCCATAAAAAAATCCACGTAAACGTAAACGTTGAGTGTTATTTCTACACTCCACTGCATGTTTTGTATTAGTGTTTTTGCTATTGTTTGGTTATGCGTATTAAAGTCCTAGTGTTCAATTTCGTGTTTTTAAGAACGTTGTTGCGAATGTACTCTTGCGCATATTTTTTTACATGTACGTTTGTGCATGTCCATTTGAGCGAGTGTGTTTGTGCAGGTTTGTTGATTTGTATTAATGTCCTAGGATTGTAGTTTGTGTTTTCTTGATCCTTTTTGCGAATGCACTTTTGCGTGAGTACTTTTGTGCATGCTTTTGTACTTTTACTTATGTGCGTATATTTTGTAGCGAGAGTTTTTGTGCACGTTTCTTCATGCGCATTCGTGTCCTCGAACTATAGCACGTATTTTCATGATCGCTTTTGGAATCCAATTTTGACCATGTTGGAGTCCGAATTTGGAAATTTGACATTAGACAGGAATTGTAGCCAGCTAAAATAGCTTTCTAATGCCGCCGGAACCAGTCGATTTGGAGTCCGGATGAGAAAGTTATGCTCGACTTCGTGGACACTACCGAAGATGTTGAGGGATCCTCTCTTCTAATTTGATTTTATTTTCCTAATTGCAACTCTTTTCTTACTCTTTGATCATTTTTGCTTCATGGACACCTAATTATCAATTTGTACCTATAAGATACTAAATCCACCAATTAAAACAAAAATATAAATTAATCCATAAAAAAATCCACGTAAACGTAAACGTTGAGTGTTATTTCTACACTCCACTGCATGTTTTGTATTTAGTGTTTTTGCTATTGTTTGGTTATGCGTATTAAAGTCCTAGTGTTCAATTTCGTGTTTTTAAGAACGTTGTTGCGAATGTACTCTTGCGCATATTTTTTTACATGTACGTTTGTGCATGTCCATTTGAGCGAGTGTGTTTGTGCAGGTTTGTTGATTTGTATTAATGTCCTAGGATTGTAGTTTGTGTTTTCTTGATCCTTTTTGCGAATGCACTTTTGCGTGAGTACTTTTGTGCATGCTTTTGTACTTTTACTTATGTGCGTATATTTTGTAGCGAGAGTTTTTGTGCACGTTTCTTCATGCGCATTCGTGTCCTCGAACTATAGCACGTATTTTCATGATCGCTTTTGGAATCCAATTTTGACCATGTTGGAGTCCGAATTTGGAAATTTGACATTAGACAGGAATTGTAGCCAGCTAAAATAGCTTTCTAATGCCGCCGGAACCAGTCGATTTGGAGTCCGGATGAGAAAGTTATGCTCGACTTCGTGGACACTACCGAAGATGTTGAGGGATCCTCTCTTCTAATTTGATTTTATTTTCCTAATTGCAACTCTTTTCTTACTCTTTGATCATTTTTGCTTCAGGGACACCTAATTATCAATTTGTACCTATAAGATACTAAATCCACCAATTAAAACAAAAATATAAATTAATCCATAAAAAAATCCACGTAAACGTAAACGTTGAGTGTTATTTCTACACTCCACTGCATGTTTTGTATTTAGTGTTTTTGCTATTGTTTGGTTATGCGTATTAAAGTCCTAGTGTTCAATTTCGTGTTTTTAAGAACGTTGTTGCGAATGTACTCTTGCGCATATTTTTTTACATGTACGTTTGTGCATGTCCATTTGAGCGAGTGTGTTTGTGCAGGTTTGTTGATTTGTATTAATGTCCTAGGATTGTAGTTTGTGTTTTCTTGATCCTTTTTGCGAATGCACTTTTGCGTGAGTACTTTTGTGCATGCTTTTGTACTTTTACTTATGTGCGTATATTTTGTAGCGAGAGTTTTTGTGCACGTTTCTTCATGCGCATTCGTGTCCTCGAACTATAGCACGTATTTTCATGATCGCTTTTGGAATCCAATTTTGACCATGTTGGAGTCCGAATTTGGAAATTTGACATTAGACAGGAATTGTAGCCAGCTAAAATAGCTTTCTAATGCCGCCGGAACCAGTCGATTTGGAGTCCGGATGAGAAAGTTATGCTCGACTTCGTGGACACTACCGAAGATGTTGAGGGATCCTCTCTTCTAATTTGATTTTATTTTCCTAATTGCAACTCTTTTCTTACTCTTTGATCATTTTTGCTTCAGGGACACCTAATTATCAATTTGTACCTATAAGATACTAAATCCACCAATTAAAACAAAAATATAAATTAATCCATAAAAAAATCCACGTAAACGTAAACGTTGAGTGTTATTTCTACACTCCACTGCATGTTTTGTATTTAGTGTTTTTGCTATTGTTTGGTTATGCGTATTAAAGTCCTAGTGTTCAATTTCGTGTTTTTAAGAACGTTGTTGCGAATGTACTCTTGCGCATATTTTTTTACATGTACGTTTGTGCATGTCCATTTGAGCGAGTGTGTTTGTGCAGGTTTGTTGATTTGTATTAATGTCCTAGGATTGTAGTTTGTGTTTTCTTGATCCTTTTTGCGAATGCACTTTTGCGTGAGTACTTTTGTGCATGCTTTTGTACTTTTACTTATGTGCGTATATTTTGTAGCGAGAGTTTTTGTGCACGTTTCTTCATGCGCATTCGTGTCCTCGAACTATAGCACGTATTTTCATGATCGCTTTTGGAATCCAATTTTGACCATGTTGGAGTCCGAATTTGGAAATTTGACATTAGACAGGAATTGTAGCCAGCTAAAATAGCTTTCTAATGCCGCCGGAACCAGTCGATTTGGAGTCCGGATGAGAAAGTTATGCTCGACTTCGTGGACACTACCGAAGATGTTGAGGGATCCTCTCTTCTAATTTGATTTTATTTTCCTAATTGCAACTCTTTTCTTACTCTTTGATCATTTTTGCTTCATGGACACCTAATTATCAATTTGTACCTATAAGATACTAAATCCACCAATTAAAACAAAAATATAAATTAATCCATAAAAAAATCCACGTAAACGTAAACGTTGAGTGTTATTTCTACACTCCACTGCATGTTTTGTATTTAGTGTTTTTGCTATTGTTTGGTTATGCGTATTAAAGTCCTAGTGTTCAATTTCGTGTTTTTAAGAACGTTGTTGCGAATGTACTCTTGCGCATATTTTTTTACATGTACGTTTGTGCATGTCCATTTGAGCGAGTGTGTTTGTGCAGGTTTGTTGATTTGTATTAATGTCCTAGGATTGTAGTTTGTGTTTTCTTGATCCTTTTTGCGAATGCACTTTTGCGTGAGTACTTTTGTGCATGCTTTTGTACTTTTACTTATGTGCGTATATTTTGTAGCGAGAGTTTTTGTGCACGTTTCTTCATGCGCATTCGTGTCCTCGAACTATAGCACGTATTTTCATGATCGCTTTTGGAATCCAATTTTGACCATGTTGGAGTCCGAATTTGGAAATTTGACATTAGACAGGAATTGTAGCCAGCTAAAATAGCTTTCTAATGCCGCCGGAACCAGTCGATTTGGAGTCCGGATGAGAAAGTTATGCTCGACTTCGTGGACACTACCGAAGATGTTGAGGGATCCTCTCTTCTAATTTGATTTTATTTTCCTAATTGCAACTCTTTTCTTACTCTTTGATCATTTTTGCTTCATGGACACCTAATTATCAATTTGTACCTATAAGATACTAAATCCACCAATTAAAACAAAAATATAAATTAATCCATAAAAAAATCCACGTAAACGTAAACGTTGAGTGTTATTTCTACACTCCACTGCATGTTTTGTATTTAGTGTTTTTGCTATTGTTTGGTTATGCGTATTAAAGTCCTAGTGTTCAATTTCGTGTTTTTAAGAACGTTGTTGCGAATGTACTCTTGCGCATATTTTTTTACATGTACGTTTGTGCATGTCCATTTGAGCGAGTGTGTTTGTGCAGGTTTGTTGATTTGTATTAATGTCCTAGGATTGTAGTTTGTGTTTTCTTGATCCTTTTTGCGAATGCACTTTTGCGTGAGTACTTTTGTGCATGCTTTTGTACTTTTACTTATGTGCGTATATTTTGTAGCGAGAGTTTTTGTGCACGTTTCTTCATGCGCATTCGTGTCCTCGAACTATAGCACGTATTTTCATGATCGCTTTTGGAATCCAATTTTGACCATGTTGGAGTCCGAATTTGGAAATTTGACATTAGACAGGAATTGTAGCCAGCTAAAATAGCTTTCTAATGCCGCCGGAACCAGTCGATTTGGAGTCCGGATGAGAAAGTTATGCTCGACTTCGTGGACACTACCGAAGATGTTGAGGGATCCTCTCTTCTAATTTGATTTTATTTTCCTAATTGCAACTCTTTTCTTACTCTTTGATCATTTTTGCTTCATGGACACCTAATTATCAATTTGTACCTATAAGATACTAAATCCACCAATTAAAACAAAAATATAAATTAATCCATAAAAAAATCCACGTAAACGTAAACGTTGAGTGTTATTTCTACACTCCACTGCATGTTTTGTATTTAGTGTTTTTGCTATTGTTTGGTTATGCGTATTAAAGTCCTAGTGTTCAATTTCGTGTTTTTAAGAACGTTGTTGCGAATGTACTCTTGCGCATATTTTTTTACATGTACGTTTGTGCATGTCCATTTGAGCGAGTGTGTTTGTGCAGGTTTGTTGATTTGTATTAATGTCCTAGGATTGTAGTTTGTGTTTTCTTGATCCTTTTTGCGAATGCACTTTTGCGTGAGTACTTTTGTGCATGCTTTTGTACTTTTACTTATGTGCGTATATTTTGTAGCGAGAGTTTTTGTGCACGTTTCTTCATGCGCATTCGTGTCCTCGAACTATAGCACGTATTTTCATGATCGCTTTTGGAATCCAATTTTGACCATGTTGGAGTCCGAATTTGGAAATTTGACATTAGACAGGAATTGTAGCCAGCTAAAATAGCTTTCTAATGCCGCCGGAACCAGTCGATTTGGAGTCCGGATGAGAAAGTTATGCTCGACTTCGTGGACACTACCGAAGATGTTGAGGGATCCTCTCTTCTAATTTGATTTTATTTTCCTAATTGCAACTCTTTTCTTACTCTTTGATCATTTTTGCTTCATGGACACCTAATTATCAATTTGTACCTATAAGATACTAAATCCACCAATTAAAACAAAAATATAAATTAATCCATAAAAAAATCCACGTAAACGTAAACGTTGAGTGTTATTTCTACACTCCACTGCATGTTTTGTATTTAGTGTTTTTGCTATTGTTTGGTTATGCGTATTAAAGTCCTAGTGTTCAATTTCGTGTTTTTAAGAACGTTGTTGCGAATGTACTCTTGCGCATATTTTTTTACATGTACGTTTGTGCATGTCCATTTGAGCGAGTGTGTTTGTGCAGGTTTGTTGATTTGTATTAATGTCCTAGGATTGTAGTTTGTGTTTTCTTGATCCTTTTTGCGAATGCACTTTTGCGTGAGTACTTTTGTGCATGCTTTTGTACTTTTACTTATGTGCGTATATTTTGTAGCGAGAGTTTTTGTGCACGTTTCTTCATGCGCATTCGTGTCCTCGAACTATAGCACGTATTTTCATGATCGCTTTTGGAATCCAATTTTGACCATGTTGGAGTCCGAATTTGGAAATTTGACATTAGACAGGAATTGTAGCCAGCTAAAATAGCTTTCTAATGCCGCCGGAACCAGTCGATTTGGAGTCCGGATGAGAAAGTTATGCTCGACTTCGTGGACACTACCGAAGATGTTGAGGGATCCTCTCTTCTAATTTGATTTTATTTTCCTAATTGCAACTCTTTTCTTACTCTTTGATCATTTTTGCTTCATGGACACCTAATTATCAATTTGTACCTATAAGATACTAAATCCACCAATTAAAACAAAATATAAATTAATCCATAAAAAAATCCACGTAAACGTAAACGTTGAGTGTTATTTCTACACTCCACTGCATGTTTTGTATTTAGTGTTTTTGCTATTGTTTGGTTATGCGTATTAAAGTCCTAGTGTTCAATTTCGTGTTTTTAAGAACGTTGTTGCGAATGTACTCTTGCGCATATTTTTTTACATGTACGTTTGTGCATGTCCATTTGAGCGAGTGTGTTTGTGCAGGTTTGTTGATTTGTATTAATGTCCTAGGATTGTAGTTTGTGTTTTCTTGATCCTTTTTGCGAATGCACTTTTGCGTGAGTACTTTTGTGCATGCTTTTGTACTTTTACTTATGTGCGTATATTTTGTAGCGAGAGTTTTTGTGCACGTTTCTTCATGCGCATTCGTGTCCTCGAACTATAGCACGTATTTTCATGATCGCTTTTGGAATCCAATTTTGACCATGTTGGAGTCCGAATTTGGAAATTTGACATTAGACAGGAATTGTAGCCAGCTAAAATAGCTTTCTAATGCCGCCGGAACCAGTCGATTTGGAGTCCGGATGAGAAAGTTATGCTCGACTTCGTGGACACTACCGAAGATGTTGAGGGATCCTCTCTTCTAATTTGATTTTATTTTCCTAATTGCAACTCTTTTCTTACTCTTTGATCATTTTTGCTTCATGGACACCTAATTATCAATTTGTACCTATAAGATACTAAATCCACCAATTAAAACAAAAATATAAATTAATCCATAAAAAAATCCACGTAAACGTAAACGTTGAGTGTTATTTCTACACTCCACTGCATGTTTTGTATTTAGTGTTTTTGCTATTGTTTGGTTATGCGTATTAAAGTCCTAGTGTTCAATTTCGTGTTTTTAAGAACGTTGTTGCGAATGTACTCTTGCGCATATTTTTTTACATGTACGTTTGTGCATGTCCATTTGAGCGAGTGTGTTTGTGCAGGTTTGTTGATTTGTATTAATGTCCTAGGATTGTAGTTTGTGTTTTCTTGATCCTTTTTGCGAATGCACTTTTGCGTGAGTACTTTTGTGCATGCTTTTGTACTTTTACTTATGTGCGTATATTTTGTAGCGAGAGTTTTTGTGCACGTTTCTTCATGCGCATTCGTGTCCTCGAACTATAGCACGTATTTTCATGATCGCTTTTGGAATCCAATTTTGACCATGTTGGAGTCCGAATTTGGAAATTTGACATTAGACAGGAATTGTAGCCAGCTAAAATAGCTTTCTAATGCCGCCGGAACCAGTCGATTTGGAGTCCGGATGAGAAAGTTATGCTCGACTTCGTGGACACTACCGAAGATGTTGAGGGATCCTCTCTTCTAATTTGATTTTATTTTCCTAATTGCAACTCTTTTCTTACTCTTTGATCATTTTTGCTTCATGGACACCTAATTATCAATTTGTACCTATAAGATACTAAATCCACCAATTAAAACAAAAATATAAATTAATCCATAAAAAAATCCACGTAAACGTAAACGTTGAGTGTTATTTCTACACTCCACTGCATGTTTTGTATTTAGTGTTTTTGCTATTGTTTGGTTATGCGTATTAAAGTCCTAGTGTTCAATTTCGTGTTTTTAAGAACGTTGTTGCGAATGTACTCTTGCGCATATTTTTTTACATGTACGTTTGTGCATGTCCATTTGAGCGAGTGTGTTTGTGCAGGTTTGTTGATTTGTATTAATGTCCTAGGATTGTAGTTTGTGTTTTCTTGATCCTTTTTGCGAATGCACTTTTGCGTGAGTACTTTTGTGCATGCTTTTGTACTTTTACTTATGTGCGTATATTTTGTAGCGAGAGTTTTTGTGCACGTTTCTTCATGCGCATTCGTGTCCTCGAACTATAGCACGTATTTTCATGATCGCTTTTGGAATCCAATTTTGACCATGTTGGAGTCCGAATTTGGAAATTTGACATTAGACAGGAATTGTAGCCAGCTAAAATAGCTTTCTAATGCCGCCGGAACCAGTCGATTTGGAGTCCGGATGAGAAAGTTATGCTCGACTTCGTGGACACTACCGAAGATGTTGAGGGATCCTCTCTTCTAATTTGATTTTATTTTCCTAATTGCAACTCTTTTCTTACTCTTTGATCATTTTTGCTTCATGGACACCTAATTATCAATTTGTACCTATAAGATACTAAATCCACCAATTAAAACAAAAATATAAATTAATCCATAAAAAAATCCACGTAAACGTAAACGTTGAGTGTTATTTCTACACTCCACTGCATGTTTTGTATTTAGTGTTTTTGCTATTGTTTGGTTATGCGTATTAAAGTCCTAGTGTTCAATTTCGTGTTTTTAAGAACGTTGTTGCGAATGTACTCTTGCGCATATTTTTTTACATGTACGTTTGTGCATGTCCATTTGAGCGAGTGTGTTTGTGCAGGTTTGTTGATTTGTATTAATGTCCTAGGATTGTAGTTTGTGTTTTCTTGATCCTTTTTGCGAATGCACTTTTGCGTGAGTACTTTTGTGCATGCTTTTGTACTTTTACTTATGTGCGTATATTTTGTAGCGAGAGTTTTTGTGCACGTTTCTTCATGCGCATTCGTGTCCTCGAACTATAGCACGTATTTTCATGATCGCTTTTGGAATCCAATTTTGACCATGTTGGAGTCCGAATTTGGAAATTTGACATTAGACAGGAATTGTAGCCAGCTAAAATAGCTTTCTAATGCCGCCGGAACCAGTCGATTTGGAGTCCGGATGAGAAAGTTATGCTCGACTTCGTGGACACTACCGAAGATGTTGAGGGATCCTCTCTTCTAATTTGATTTTATTTTCCTAATTGCAACTCTTTTCTTACTCTTTGATCATTTTTGCTTCATGGACACCTAATTATCAATTTGTACCTATAAGATACTAAATCCACCAATTAAAACAAAAATATAAATTAATCCATAAAAAAATCCACGTAAACGTAAACGTTGAGTGTTATTTCTACACTCCACTGCATGTTTTGTATTTAGTGTTTTTGCTATTGTTTGGTTATGCGTATTAAAGTCCTAGTGTTCAATTTCGTGTTTTTAAGAACGTTGTTGCGAATGTACTCTTGCGCATATTTTTTTACATGTACGTTTGTGCATGTCCATTTGAGCGAGTGTGTTTGTGCAGGTTTGTTGATTTGTATTAATGTCCTAGGATTGTAGTTTGTGTTTTCTTGATCCTTTTTGCGAATGCACTTTTGCGTGAGTACTTTTGTGCATGCTTTTGTACTTTTACTTATGTGCGTATATTTTGTAGCGAGAGTTTTTGTGCACGTTTCTTCATGCGCATTCGTGTCCTCGAACTATAGCACGTATTTTCATGATCGCTTTTGGAATCCAATTTTGACCATGTTGGAGTCCGAATTTGGAAATTTGACATTAGACAGGAATTGTAGCCAGCTAAAATAGCTTTCTAATGCCGCCGGAACCAGTCGATTTGGAGTCCGGATGAGAAAGTTATGCTCGACTTCGTGGACACTACCGAAGATGTTGAGGGATCCTCTCTTCTAATTTGATTTTATTTTCCTAATTGCAACTCTTTTCTTACTCTTTGATCATTTTTGCTTCAGGGACACCTAATTATCAATTTGTACCTATAAGATACTAAATCCACCAATTAAAACAAAAATATAAATTAATCCATAAAAAAATCCACGTAAACGTAAACGTTGAGTGTTATTTCTACACTCCACTGCATGTTTTGTATTTAGTGTTTTTGCTATTGTTTGGTTATGCGTATTAAAGTCCTAGTGTTCAATTTCGTGTTTTTAAGAACGTTGTTGCGAATGTACTCTTGCGCATATTTTTTTACATGTACGTTTGTGCATGTCCATTTGAGCGAGTGTGTTTGTGCAGGTTTGTTGATTTGTATTAATGTCCTAGGATTGTAGTTTGTGTTTTCTTGATCCTTTTTGCGAATGCACTTTTGCGTGAGTACTTTTGTGCATGCTTTTGTACTTTTACTTATGTGCGTATATTTTGTAGCGAGAGTTTTTGTGCACGTTTCTTCATGCGCATTCGTGTCCTCGAACTATAGCACGTATTTTCATGATCGCTTTTGGAATCCAATTTTGACCATGTTGGAGTCCGAATTTGGAAATTTGACATTAGACAGGAATTGTAGCCAGCTAAAATAGCTTTCTAATGCCGCCGGAACCAGTCGATTTGGAGTCCGGATGAGAAAGTTATGCTCGACTTCGTGGACACTACCGAAGATGTTGAGGGATCCTCTCTTCTAATTTGATTTTATTTTCCTAATTGCAACTCTTTTCTTACTCTTTGATCATTTTTGCTTCAGGACACCTAATTATCAATTTGTACCTATAAGATACTAAATCCACCAATTAAAACAAAAATATAAATTAATCCATAAAAAAATCCACGTAAACGTAAACGTTGAGTGTTATTTCTACACTCCACTGCATGTTTTGTATTTAGTGTTTTTGCTATTGTTTGGTTATGCGTATTAAAGTCCTAGTGTTCAATTTCGTGTTTTTAAGAACGTTGTTGCGAATGTACTCTTGCGCATATTTTTTTACATGTACGTTTGTGCATGTCCATTTGAGCGAGTGTGTTTGTGCAGGTTTGTTGATTTGTATTAATGTCCTAGGATTGTAGTTTGTGTTTTCTTGATCCTTTTTGCGAATGCACTTTTGCGTGAGTACTTTTGTGCATGCTTTTGTACTTTTACTTATGTGCGTATATTTTGTAGCGAGAGTTTTTGTGCACGTTTCTTCATGCGCATTCGTGTCCTCGAACTATAGCACGTATTTTCATGATCGCTTTTGGAATCCAATTTTGACCATGTTGGAGTCCGAATTTGGAAATTTGACATTAGACAGGAATTGTAGCCAGCTAAAATAGCTTTCTAATGCCGCCGGAACCAGTCGATTTGGAGTCCGGATGAGAAAGTTATGCTCGACTTCGTGGACACTACCGAAGATGTTGAGGGATCCTCTCTTCTAATTTGATTTTATTTTCCTAATTGCAACTCTTTTCTTACTCTTTGATCATTTTTGCTTCAGGACACCTAATTATCAATTTGTACCTATAAGATACTAAATCCACCAATTAAAACAAAAATATAAATTAATCCATAAAAAAATCCACGTAAACGTAAACGTTGAGTGTTATTTCTACACTCCACTGCATGTTTTGTATTTAGTGTTTTTGCTATTGTTTGGTTATGCGTATTAAAGTCCTAGTGTTCAATTTCGTGTTTTTAAGAACGTTGTTGCGAATGTACTCTTGCGCATATTTTTTTACATGTACGTTTGTGCATGTCCATTTGAGCGAGTGTGTTTGTGCAGGTTTGTTGATTTGTATTAATGTCCTAGGATTGTAGTTTGTGTTTTCTTGATCCTTTTTGCGAATGCACTTTTGCGTGAGTACTTTTGTGCATGCTTTTGTACTTTTACTTATGTGCGTATATTTTGTAGCGAGAGTTTTTGTGCACGTTTCTTCATGCGCATTCGTGTCCTCGAACTATAGCACGTATTTTCATGATCGCTTTTGGAATCCAATTTTGACCATGTTGGAGTCCGAATTTGGAAATTTGACATTAGACAGGAATTGTAGCCAGCTAAAATAGCTTTCTAATGCCGCCGGAACCAGTCGATTTGGAGTCCGGATGAGAAAGTTATGCTCGACTTCGTGGACACTACCGAAGATGTTGAGGGATCCTCTCTTCTAATTTGATTTTATTTTCCTAATTGCAACTCTTTTCTTACTCTTTGATCATTTTTGCTTCAGGGACACCTAATTATCAATTTGTACCTATAAGATACTAAATCCACCAATTAAAACAAAAATATAAATTAATCCATAAAAAAATCCACGTAAACGTAAACGTTGAGTGTTATTTCTACACTCCACTGCATGTTTTGTATTTAGTGTTTTTGCTATTGTTTGGTTATGCGTATTAAAGTCCTAGTGTTCAATTTCGTGTTTTTAAGAACGTTGTTGCGAATGTACTCTTGCGCATATTTTTTTACATGTACGTTTGTGCATGTCCATTTGAGCGAGTGTGTTTGTGCAGGTTTGTTGATTTGTATTAATGTCCTAGGATTGTAGTTTGTGTTTTCTTGATCCTTTTTGCGAATGCACTTTTGCGTGAGTACTTTTGTGCATGCTTTTGTACTTTTACTTATGTGCGTATATTTTGTAGCGAGAGTTTTTGTGCACGTTTCTTCATGCGCATTCGTGTCCTCGAACTATAGCACGTATTTTCATGATCGCTTTTGGAATCCAATTTTGACCATGTTGGAGTCCGAATTTGGAAATTTGACATTAGACAGGAATTGTAGCCAGCTAAAATAGCTTTCTAATGCCGCCGGAACCAGTCGATTTGGAGTCCGGATGAGAAAGTTATGCTCGACTTCGTGGACACTACCGAAGATGTTGAGGGATCCTCTCTTCTAATTTGATTTTATTTTCCTAATTGCAACTCTTTTCTTACTCTTTGATCATTTTTGCTTCAGGGACACCTAATTATCAATTTGTACCTATAAGATACTAAATCCACCAATTAAAACAAAAATATAAATTAATCCATAAAAAAATCCACGTAAACGTAAACGTTGAGTGTTATTTCTACACTCCACTGCATGTTTTGTATTTAGTGTTTTTGCTATTGTTTGGTTATGCGTATTAAAGTCCTAGTGTTCAATTTCGTGTTTTTAAGAACGTTGTTGCGAATGTACTCTTGCGCATATTTTTTTACATGTACGTTTGTGCATGTCCATTTGAGCGAGTGTGTTTGTGCAGGTTTGTTGATTTGTATTAATGTCCTAGGATTGTAGTTTGTGTTTTCTTGATCCTTTTTGCGAATGCACTTTTGCGTGAGTACTTTTGTGCATGCTTTTGTACTTTTACTTATGTGCGTATATTTTGTAGCGAGAGTTTTTGTGCACGTTTCTTCATGCGCATTCGTGTCCTCGAACTATAGCACGTATTTTCATGATCGCTTTTGGAATCCAATTTTGACCATGTTGGAGTCCGAATTTGGAAATTTGACATTAGACAGGAATTGTAGCCAGCTAAAATAGCTTTCTAATGCCGCCGGAACCAGTCGATTTGGAGTCCGGATGAGAAAGTTATGCTCGACTTCGTGGACACTACCGAAGATGTTGAGGGATCCTCTCTTCTAATTTGATTTTATTTTCCTAATTGCAACTCTTTTCTTACTCTTTGATCATTTTTGCTTCAGGACACCTAATTATCAATTTGTACCTATAAGATACTAAATCCACCAATTAAAACAAAAATATAAATTAATCCATAAAAAAATCCACGTAAACGTAAACGTTGAGTGTTATTTCTACACTCCACTGCATGTTTTGTATTTAGTGTTTTTGCTATTGTTTGGTTATGCGTATTAAAGTCCTAGTGTTCAATTTCGTGTTTTTAAGAACGTTGTTGCGAATGTACTCTTGCGCATATTTTTTTACATGTACGTTTGTGCATGTCCATTTGAGCGAGTGTGTTTGTGCAGGTTTGTTGATTTGTATTAATGTCCTAGGATTGTAGTTTGTGTTTTCTTGATCCTTTTTGCGAATGCACTTTTGCGTGAGTACTTTTGTGCATGCTTTTGTACTTTTACTTATGTGCGTATATTTTGTAGCGAGAGTTTTTGTGCACGTTTCTTCATGCGCATTCGTGTCCTCGAACTATAGCACGTATTTTCATGATCGCTTTTGGAATCCAATTTTGACCATGTTGGAGTCCGAATTTGGAAATTTGACATTAGACAGGAATTGTAGCCAGCTAAAATAGCTTTCTAATGCCGCCGGAACCAGTCGATTTGGAGTCCGGATGAGAAAGTTATGCTCGACTTCGTGGACACTACCGAAGATGTTGAGGGATCCTCTCTTCTAATTTGATTTTATTTTCCTAATTGCAACTCTTTTCTTACTCTTTGATCATTTTTGCTTCATGGACACCTAATTATCAATTTGTACCTATAAGATACTAAATCCACCAATTAAAACAAAAATATAAATTAATCCATAAAAAAATCCACGTAAACGTAAACGTTGAGTGTTATTTCTACACTCCACTGCATGTTTTGTATTTAGTGTTTTTGCTATTGTTTGGTTATGCGTATTAAAGTCCTAGTGTTCAATTTCGTGTTTTTAAGAACGTTGTTGCGAATGTACTCTTGCGCATATTTTTTTACATGTACGTTTGTGCATGTCCATTTGAGCGAGTGTGTTTGTGCAGGTTTGTTGATTTGTATTAATGTCCTAGGATTGTAGTTTGTGTTTTCTTGATCCTTTTTGCGAATGCACTTTTGCGTGAGTACTTTTGTGCATGCTTTTGTACTTTTACTTATGTGCGTATATTTTGTAGCGAGAGTTTTTGTGCACGTTTCTTCATGCGCATTCGTGTCCTCGAACTATAGCACGTATTTTCATGATCGCTTTTGGAATCCAATTTTGACCATGTTGGAGTCCGAATTTGGAAATTTGACATTAGACAGGAATTGTAGCCAGCTAAAATAGCTTTCTAATGCCGCCGGAACCAGTCGATTTGGAGTCCGGATGAGAAAGTTATGCTCGACTTCGTGGACACTACCGAAGATGTTGAGGGATCCTCTCTTCTAATTTGATTTTATTTTCCTAATTGCAACTCTTTTCTTACTCTTTGATCATTTTTGCTTCATGGACACCTAATTATCAATTTGTACCTATAAGATACTAAATCCACCAATTAAAACAAAAATATAAATTAATCCATAAAAAAATCCACGTAAACGTAAACGTTGAGTGTTATTTCTACACTCCACTGCATGTTTTGTATTTAGTGTTTTTGCTATTGTTTGGTTATGCGTATTAAAGTCCTAGTGTTCAATTTCGTGTTTTTAAGAACGTTGTTGCGAATGTACTCTTGCGCATATTTTTTTACATGTACGTTTGTGCATGTCCATTTGAGCGAGTGTGTTTGTGCAGGTTTGTTGATTTGTATTAATGTCCTAGGATTGTAGTTTGTGTTTTCTTGATCCTTTTTGCGAATGCACTTTTGCGTGAGTACTTTTGTGCATGCTTTTGTACTTTTACTTATGTGCGTATATTTTGTAGCGAGAGTTTTTGTGCACGTTTCTTCATGCGCATTCGTGTCCTCGAACTATAGCACGTATTTTCATGATCGCTTTTGGAATCCAATTTTGACCATGTTGGAGTCCGAATTTGGAAATTTGACATTAGACAGGAATTGTAGCCAGCTAAAATAGCTTTCTAATGCCGCCGGAACCAGTCGATTTGGAGTCCGGATGAGAAAGTTATGCTCGACTTCGTGGACACTACCGAAGATGTTGAGGGATCCTCTCTTCTAATTTGATTTTATTTTCCTAATTGCAACTCTTTTCTTACTCTTTGATCATTTTTGCTTCATGGACACCTAATTATCAATTTGTACCTATAAGATACTAAATCCACCAATTAAAACAAAAATATAAATTAATCCATAAAAAAATCCACGTAAACGTAAACGTTGAGTGTTATTTCTACACTCCACTGCATGTTTTGTATTTAGTGTTTTTGCTATTGTTTGGTTATGCGTATTAAAGTCCTAGTGTTCAATTTCGTGTTTTTAAGAACGTTGTTGCGAATGTACTCTTGCGCATATTTTTTTACATGTACGTTTGTGCATGTCCATTTGAGCGAGTGTGTTTGTGCAGGTTTGTTGATTTGTATTAATGTCCTAGGATTGTAGTTTGTGTTTTCTTGATCCTTTTTGCGAATGCACTTTTGCGTGAGTACTTTTGTGCATGCTTTTGTACTTTTACTTATGTGCGTATATTTTGTAGCGAGAGTTTTTGTGCACGTTTCTTCATGCGCATTCGTGTCCTCGAACTATAGCACGTATTTTCATGATCGCTTTTGGAATCCAATTTTGACCATGTTGGAGTCCGAATTTGGAAATTTGACATTAGACAGGAATTGTAGCCAGCTAAAATAGCTTTCTAATGCCGCCGGAACCAGTCGATTTGGAGTCCGGATGAGAAAGTTATGCTCGACTTCGTGGACACTACCGAAGATGTTGAGGGATCCTCTCTTCTAATTTGATTTTATTTTCCTAATTGCAACTCTTTTCTTACTCTTTGATCATTTTTGCTTCATGGACACCTAATTATCAATTTGTACCTATAAGATACTAAATCCACCAATTAAAACAAAAATATAAATTAATCCATAAAAAAATCCACGTAAACGTAAACGTTGAGTGTTATTTCTACACTCCACTGCATGTTTTGTATTTAGTGTTTTTGCTATTGTTTGGTTATGCGTATTAAAGTCCTAGTGTTCAATTTCGTGTTTTTAAGAACGTTGTTGCGAATGTACTCTTGCGCATATTTTTTTACATGTACGTTTGTGCATGTCCATTTGAGCGAGTGTGTTTGTGCAGGTTTGTTGATTTGTATTAATGTCCTAGGATTGTAGTTTGTGTTTTCTTGATCCTTTTTGCGAATGCACTTTTGCGTGAGTACTTTTGTGCATGCTTTTGTACTTTTACTTATGTGCGTATATTTTGTAGCGAGAGTTTTTGTGCACGTTTCTTCATGCGCATTCGTGTCCTCGAACTATAGCACGTATTTTCATGATCGCTTTTGGAATCCAATTTTGACCATGTTGGAGTCCGAATTTGGAAATTTGACATTAGACAGGAATTGTAGCCAGCTAAAATAGCTTTCTAATGCCGCCGGAACCAGTCGATTTGGAGTCCGGATGAGAAAGTTATGCTCGACTTCGTGGACACTACCGAAGATGTTGAGGGATCCTCTCTTCTAATTTGATTTTATTTTCCTAATTGCAACTCTTTTCTTACTCTTTGATCATTTTTGCTTCATGGACACCTAATTATCAATTTGTACCTATAAGATACTAAATCCACCAATTAAAACAAAAATATAAATTAATCCATAAAAAAATCCACGTAAACGTAAACGTTGAGTGTTATTTCTACACTCCACTGCATGTTTTGTATTTAGTGTTTTTGCTATTGTTTGGTTATGCGTATTAAAGTCCTAGTGTTCAATTTCGTGTTTTTAAGAACGTTGTTGCGAATGTACTCTTGCGCATATTTTTTTACATGTACGTTTGTGCATGTCCATTTGAGCGAGTGTGTTTGTGCAGGTTTGTTGATTTGTATTAATGTCCTAGGATTGTAGTTTGTGTTTTCTTGATCCTTTTTGCGAATGCACTTTTGCGTGAGTACTTTTGTGCATGCTTTTGTACTTTTACTTATGTGCGTATATTTTGTAGCGAGAGTTTTTGTGCACGTTTCTTCATGCGCATTCGTGTCCTCGAACTATAGCACGTATTTTCATGATCGCTTTTGGAATCCAATTTTGACCATGTTGGAGTCCGAATTTGGAAATTTGACATTAGACAGGAATTGTAGCCAGCTAAAATAGCTTTCTAATGCCGCCGGAACCAGTCGATTTGGAGTCCGGATGAGAAAGTTATGCTCGACTTCGTGGACACTACCGAAGATGTTGAGGGATCCTCTCTTCTAATTTGATTTTATTTTCCTAATTGCAACTCTTTTCTTACTCTTTGATCATTTTTGCTTCATGGACACCTAATTATCAATTTGTACCTATAAGATACTAAATCCACCAATTAAAACAAAAATATAAATTAATCCATAAAAAAATCCACGTAAACGTAAACGTTGAGTGTTATTTCTACACTCCACTGCATGTTTTGTATTTAGTGTTTTTGCTATTGTTTGGTTATGCGTATTAAAGTCCTAGTGTTCAATTTCGTGTTTTTAAGAACGTTGTTGCGAATGTACTCTTGCGCATATTTTTTTACATGTACGTTTGTGCATGTCCATTTGAGCGAGTGTGTTTGTGCAGGTTTGTTGATTTGTATTAATGTCCTAGGATTGTAGTTTGTGTTTTCTTGATCCTTTTTGCGAATGCACTTTTGCGTGAGTACTTTTGTGCATGCTTTTGTACTTTTACTTATGTGCGTATATTTTGTAGCGAGAGTTTTTGTGCACGTTTCTTCATGCGCATTCGTGTCCTCGAACTATAGCACGTATTTTCATGATCGCTTTTGGAATCCAATTTTGACCATGTTGGAGTCCGAATTTGGAAATTTGACATTAGACAGGAATTGTAGCCAGCTAAAATAGCTTTCTAATGCCGCCGGAACCAGTCGATTTGGAGTCCGGATGAGAAAGTTATGCTCGACTTCGTGGACACTACCGAAGATGTTGAGGGATCCTCTCTTCTAATTTGATTTTATTTTCCTAATTGCAACTCTTTTCTTACTCTTTGATCATTTTTGCTTCAGGACACCTAATTATCAATTTGTACCTATAAGATACTAAATCCACCAATTAAAACAAAAATATAAATTAATCCATAAAAAAATCCACGTAAACGTAAACGTTGAGTGTTATTTCTACACTCCACTGCATGTTTTGTATTTAGTGTTTTTGCTATTGTTTGGTTATGCGTATTAAAGTCCTAGTGTTCAATTTCGTGTTTTTAAGAACGTTGTTGCGAATGTACTCTTGCGCATATTTTTTTACATGTACGTTTGTGCATGTCCATTTGAGCGAGTGTGTTTGTGCAGGTTTGTTGATTTGTATTAATGTCCTAGGATTGTAG
This sequence comes from Erythranthe guttata, assembly GCF_056151865.1. NCBI lineage: Eukaryota > Viridiplantae > Streptophyta > Magnoliopsida > Lamiales > Phrymaceae > Erythranthe > Erythranthe guttata. The sequence goes on along the minus strand of NC_142544.1, from coordinate 10,351,990 downwards.
TTTGTGTTTTCTTGATCCTTTTTGCGAATGCACTTTTGCGTGAGTACTTTTGTGCATGCTTTTGTACTTTTACTTATGTGCGTATATTTTGTAGCGAGAGTTTTTGTGCACGTTTCTTCATGCGCATTCGTGTCCTCGAACTATAGCACGTATTTTCATGATCGCTTTTGGAATCCAATTTTGACCATGTTGGAGTCCGAATTTGGAAATTTGACATTAGACAGGAATTGTAGCCAGCTAAAATAGCTTTCTAATGCCGCCGGAACCAGTCGATTTGGAGTCCGGATGAGAAAGTTATGCTCGACTTCGTGGACACTACCGAAGATGTTGAGGGATCCTCTCTTCTAATTTGATTTTATTTTCCTAATTGCAACTCTTTTCTTACTCTTTGATCATTTTTGCTTCATGGACACCTAATTATCAATTTGTACCTATAAGATACTAAATCCACCAATTAAAACAAAAATATAAATTAATCCATAAAAAAATCCACGTAAACGTAAACGTTGAGTGTTATTTCTACACTCCACTGCATGTTTTGTATTTAGTGTTTTTGCTATTGTTTGGTTATGCGTATTAAAGTCCTAGTGTTCAATTTCGTGTTTTTAAGAACGTTGTTGCGAATGTACTCTTGCGCATATTTTTTTACATGTACGTTTGTGCATGTCCATTTGAGCGAGTGTGTTTGTGCAGGTTTGTTGATTTGTATTAATGTCCTAGGATTGTAGTTTGTGTTTTCTTGATCCTTTTTGCGAATGCACTTTTGCGTGAGTACTTTTGTGCATGCTTTTGTACTTTTACTTATGTGCGTATATTTTGTAGCGAGAGTTTTTGTGCACGTTTCTTCATGCGCATTCGTGTCCTCGAACTATAGCACGTATTTTCATGATCGCTTTTGGAATCCAATTTTGACCATGTTGGAGTCCGAATTTGGAAATTTGACATTAGACAGGAATTGTAGCCAGCTAAAATAGCTTTCTAATGCCGCCGGAACCAGTCGATTTGGAGTCCGGATGAGAAAGTTATGCTCGACTTCGTGGACACTACCGAAGATGTTGAGGGATCCTCTCTTCTAATTTGATTTTATTTTCCTAATTGCAACTCTTTTCTTACTCTTTGATCATTTTTGCTTCAGGACACCTAATTATCAATTTGTACCTATAAGATACTAAATCCACCAATTAAAACAAAAATATAAATTAATCCATAAAAAAATCCACGTAAACGTAAACGTTGAGTGTTATTTCTACACTCCACTGCATGTTTTGTATTTAGTGTTTTTGCTATTGTTTGGTTATGCGTATTAAAGTCCTAGTGTTCAATTTCGTGTTTTTAAGAACGTTGTTGCGAATGTACTCTTGCGCATATTTTTTTACATGTACGTTTGTGCATGTCCATTTGAGCGAGTGTGTTTGTGCAGGTTTGTTGATTTGTATTAATGTCCTAGGATTGTAGTTTGTGTTTTCTTGATCCTTTTTGCGAATGCACTTTTGCGTGAGTACTTTTGTGCATGCTTTTGTACTTTTACTTATGTGCGTATATTTTGTAGCGAGAGTTTTTGTGCACGTTTCTTCATGCGCATTCGTGTCCTCGAACTATAGCACGTATTTTCATGATCGCTTTTGGAATCCAATTTTGACCATGTTGGAGTCCGAATTTGGAAATTTGACATTAGACAGGAATTGTAGCCAGCTAAAATAGCTTTCTAATGCCGCCGGAACCAGTCGATTTGGAGTCCGGATGAGAAAGTTATGCTCGACTTCGTGGACACTACCGAAGATGTTGAGGGATCCTCTCTTCTAATTTGATTTTATTTTCCTAATTGCAACTCTTTTCTTACTCTTTGATCATTTTTGCTTCAGGGACACCTAATTATCAATTTGTACCTATAAGATACTAAATCCACCAATTAAAACAAAAATATAAATTAATCCATAAAAAAATCCACGTAAACGTAAACGTTGAGTGTTATTTCTACACTCCACTGCATGTTTTGTATTTAGTGTTTTTGCTATTGTTTGGTTATGCGTATTAAAGTCCTAGTGTTCAATTTCGTGTTTTTAAGAACGTTGTTGCGAATGTACTCTTGCGCATATTTTTTTACATGTACGTTTGTGCATGTCCATTTGAGCGAGTGTGTTTGTGCAGGTTTGTTGATTTGTATTAATGTCCTAGGATTGTAGTTTGTGTTTTCTTGATCCTTTTTGCGAATGCACTTTTGCGTGAGTACTTTTGTGCATGCTTTTGTACTTTTACTTATGTGCGTATATTTTGTAGCGAGAGTTTTTGTGCACGTTTCTTCATGCGCATTCGTGTCCTCGAACTATAGCACGTATTTTCATGATCGCTTTTGGAATCCAATTTTGACCATGTTGGAGTCCGAATTTGGAAATTTGACATTAGACAGGAATTGTAGCCAGCTAAAATAGCTTTCTAATGCCGCCGGAACCAGTCGATTTGGAGTCCGGATGAGAAAGTTATGCTCGACTTCGTGGACACTACCGAAGATGTTGAGGGATCCTCTCTTCTAATTTGATTTTATTTTCCTAATTGCAACTCTTTTCTTACTCTTTGATCATTTTTGCTTCATGGACACCTAATTATCAATTTGTACCTATAAGATACTAAATCCACCAATTAAAACAAAAATATAAATTAATCCATAAAAAAATCCACGTAAACGTAAACGTTGAGTGTTATTTCTACACTCCACTGCATGTTTTGTATTTAGTGTTTTTGCTATTGTTTGGTTATGCGTATTAAAGTCCTAGTGTTCAATTTCGTGTTTTTAAGAACGTTGTTGCGAATGTACTCTTGCGCATATTTTTTTACATGTACGTTTGTGCATGTCCATTTGAGCGAGTGTGTTTGTGCAGGTTTGTTGATTTGTATTAATGTCCTAGGATTGTAGTTTGTGTTTTCTTGATCCTTTTTGCGAATGCACTTTTGCGTGAGTACTTTTGTGCATGCTTTTGTACTTTTACTTATGTGCGTATATTTTGTAGCGAGAGTTTTTGTGCACGTTTCTTCATGCGCATTCGTGTCCTCGAACTATAGCACGTATTTTCATGATCGCTTTTGGAATCCAATTTTGACCATGTTGGAGTCCGAATTTGGAAATTTGACATTAGACAGGAATTGTAGCCAGCTAAAATAGCTTTCTAATGCCGCCGGAACCAGTCGATTTGGAGTCCGGATGAGAAAGTTATGCTCGACTTCGTGGACACTACCGAAGATGTTGAGGGATCCTCTCTTCTAATTTGATTTTATTTTCCTAATTGCAACTCTTTTCTTACTCTTTGATCATTTTTGCTTCATGGACACCTAATTATCAATTTGTACCTATAAGATACTAAATCCACCAATTAAAACAAAAATATAAATTAATCCATAAAAAAATCCACGTAAACGTAAACGTTGAGTGTTATTTCTACACTCCACTGCATGTTTTGTATTTAGTGTTTTTGCTATTGTTTGGTTATGCGTATTAAAGTCCTAGTGTTCAATTTCGTGTTTTTAAGAACGTTGTTGCGAATGTACTCTTGCGCATATTTTTTTACATGTACGTTTGTGCATGTCCATTTGAGCGAGTGTGTTTGTGCAGGTTTGTTGATTTGTATTAATGTCCTAGGATTGTAGTTTGTGTTTTCTTGATCCTTTTTGCGAATGCACTTTTGCGTGAGTACTTTTGTGCATGCTTTTGTACTTTTACTTATGTGCGTATATTTTGTAGCGAGAGTTTTTGTGCACGTTTCTTCATGCGCATTCGTGTCCTCGAACTATAGCACGTATTTTCATGATCGCTTTTGGAATCCAATTTTGACCATGTTGGAGTCCGAATTTGGAAATTTGACATTAGACAGGAATTGTAGCCAGCTAAAATAGCTTTCTAATGCCGCCGGAACCAGTCGATTTGGAGTCCGGATGAGAAAGTTATGCTCGACTTCGTGGACACTACCGAAGATGTTGAGGGATCCTCTCTTCTAATTTGATTTTATTTTCCTAATTGCAACTCTTTTCTTACTCTTTGATCATTTTTGCTTCAGGGACACCTAATTATCAATTTGTACCTATAAGATACTAAATCCACCAATTAAAACAAAAATATAAATTAATCCATAAAAAAATCCACGTAAACGTAAACGTTGAGTGTTATTTCTACACTCCACTGCATGTTTTGTATTTAGTGTTTTTGCTATTGTTTGGTTATGCGTATTAAAGTCCTAGTGTTCAATTTCGTGTTTTTAAGAACGTTGTTGCGAATGTACTCTTGCGCATATTTTTTTACATGTACGTTTGTGCATGTCCATTTGAGCGAGTGTGTTTGTGCAGGTTTGTTGATTTGTATTAATGTCCTAGGATTGTAGTTTGTGTTTTCTTGATCCTTTTTGCGAATGCACTTTTGCGTGAGTACTTTTGTGCATGCTTTTGTACTTTTACTTATGTGCGTATATTTTGTAGCGAGAGTTTTTGTGCACGTTTCTTCATGCGCATTCGTGTCCTCGAACTATAGCACGTATTTTCATGATCGCTTTTGGAATCCAATTTTGACCATGTTGGAGTCCGAATTTGGAAATTTGACATTAGACAGGAATTGTAGCCAGCTAAAATAGCTTTCTAATGCCGCCGGAACCAGTCGATTTGGAGTCCGGATGAGAAAGTTATGCTCGACTTCGTGGACACTACCGAAGATGTTGAGGGATCCTCTCTTCTAATTTGATTTTATTTTCCTAATTGCAACTCTTTTCTTACTCTTTGATCATTTTTGCTTCATGGACACCTAATTATCAATTTGTACCTATAAGATACTAAATCCACCAATTAAAACAAAAATATAAATTAATCCATAAAAAAATCCACGTAAACGTAAACGTTGAGTGTTATTTCTACACTCCACTGCATGTTTTGTATTTAGTGTTTTTGCTATTGTTTGGTTATGCGTATTAAAGTCCTAGTGTTCAATTTCGTGTTTTTAAGAACGTTGTTGCGAATGTACTCTTGCGCATATTTTTTTACATGTACGTTTGTGCATGTCCATTTGAGCGAGTGTGTTTGTGCAGGTTTGTTGATTTGTATTAATGTCCTAGGATTGTAGTTTGTGTTTTCTTGATCCTTTTTGCGAATGCACTTTTGCGTGAGTACTTTTGTGCATGCTTTTGTACTTTTACTTATGTGCGTATATTTTGTAGCGAGAGTTTTTGTGCACGTTTCTTCATGCGCATTCGTGTCCTCGAACTATAGCACGTATTTTCATGATCGCTTTTGGAATCCAATTTTGACCATGTTGGAGTCCGAATTTGGAAATTTGACATTAGACAGGAATTGTAGCCAGCTAAAATAGCTTTCTAATGCCGCCGGAACCAGTCGATTTGGAGTCCGGATGAGAAAGTTATGCTCGACTTCGTGGACACTACCGAAGATGTTGAGGGATCCTCTCTTCTAATTTGATTTTATTTTCCTAATTGCAACTCTTTTCTTACTCTTTGATCATTTTTGCTTCAGGACACCTAATTATCAATTTGTACCTATAAGATACTAAATCCACCAATTAAAACAAAAATATAAATTAATCCATAAAAAAATCCACGTAAACGTAAACGTTGAGTGTTATTTCTACACTCCACTGCATGTTTTGTATTTAGTGTTTTTGCTATTGTTTGGTTATGCGTATTAAAGTCCTAGTGTTCAATTTCGTGTTTTTAAGAACGTTGTTGCGAATGTACTCTTGCGCATATTTTTTTACATGTACGTTTGTGCATGTCCATTTGAGCGAGTGTGTTTGTGCAGGTTTGTTGATTTGTATTAATGTCCTAGGATTGTAGTTTGTGTTTTCTTGATCCTTTTTGCGAATGCACTTTTGCGTGAGTACTTTTGTGCATGCTTTTGTACTTTTACTTATGTGCGTATATTTTGTAGCGAGAGTTTTTGTGCACGTTTCTTCATGCGCATTCGTGTCCTCGAACTATAGCACGTATTTTCATGATCGCTTTTGGAATCCAATTTTGACCATGTTGGAGTCCGAATTTGGAAATTTGACATTAGACAGGAATTGTAGCCAGCTAAAATAGCTTTCTAATGCCGCCGGAACCAGTCGATTTGGAGTCCGGATGAGAAAGTTATGCTCGACTTCGTGGACACTACCGAAGATGTTGAGGGATCCTCTCTTCTAATTTGATTTTATTTTCCTAATTGCAACTCTTTTCTTACTCTTTGATCATTTTTGCTTCATGGACACCTAATTATCAATTTGTACCTATAAGATACTAAATCCACCAATTAAAACAAAAATATAAATTAATCCATAAAAAAATCCACGTAAACGTAAACGTTGAGTGTTATTTCTACACTCCACTGCATGTTTTGTATTTAGTGTTTTTGCTATTGTTTGGTTATGCGTATTAAAGTCCTAGTGTTCAATTTCGTGTTTTTAAGAACGTTGTTGCGAATGTACTCTTGCGCATATTTTTTTACATGTACGTTTGTGCATGTCCATTTGAGCGAGTGTGTTTGTGCAGGTTTGTTGATTTGTATTAATGTCCTAGGATTGTAGTTTGTGTTTTCTTGATCCTTTTTGCGAATGCACTTTTGCGTGAGTACTTTTGTGCATGCTTTTGTACTTTTACTTATGTGCGTATATTTTGTAGCGAGAGTTTTTGTGCACGTTTCTTCATGCGCATTCGTGTCCTCGAACTATAGCACGTATTTTCATGATCGCTTTTGGAATCCAATTTTGACCATGTTGGAGTCCGAATTTGGAAATTTGACATTAGACAGGAATTGTAGCCAGCTAAAATAGCTTTCTAATGCCGCCGGAACCAGTCGATTTGGAGTCCGGATGAGAAAGTTATGCTCGACTTCGTGGACACTACCGAAGATGTTGAGGGATCCTCTCTTCTAATTTGATTTTATTTTCCTAATTGCAACTCTTTTCTTACTCTTTGATCATTTTTGCTTCATGGACACCTAATTATCAATTTGTACCTATAAGATACTAAATCCACCAATTAAAACAAAAATATAAATTAATCCATAAAAAAATCCACGTAAACGTAAACGTTGAGTGTTATTTCTACACTCCACTGCATGTTTTGTATTTAGTGTTTTTGCTATTGTTTGGTTATGCGTATTAAAGTCCTAGTGTTCAATTTCGTGTTTTTAAGAACGTTGTTGCGAATGTACTCTTGCGCATATTTTTTTACATGTACGTTTGTGCATGTCCATTTGAGCGAGTGTGTTTGTGCAGGTTTGTTGATTTGTATTAATGTCCTAGGATTGTAGTTTGTGTTTTCTTGATCCTTTTTGCGAATGCACTTTTGCGTGAGTACTTTTGTGCATGCTTTTGTACTTTTACTTATGTGCGTATATTTTGTAGCGAGAGTTTTTGTGCACGTTTCTTCATGCGCATTCGTGTCCTCGAACTATAGCACGTATTTTCATGATCGCTTTTGGAATCCAATTTTGACCATGTTGGAGTCCGAATTTGGAAATTTGACATTAGACAGGAATTGTAGCCAGCTAAAATAGCTTTCTAATGCCGCCGGAACCAGTCGATTTGGAGTCCGGATGAGAAAGTTATGCTCGACTTCGTGGACACTACCGAAGATGTTGAGGGATCCTCTCTTCTAATTTGATTTTATTTTCCTAATTGCAACTCTTTTCTTACTCTTTGATCATTTTTGCTTCATGGACACCTAATTATCAATTTGTACCTATAAGATACTAAATCCACCAATTAAAACAAAAATATAAATTAATCCATAAAAAAATCCACGTAAACGTAAACGTTGAGTGTTATTTCTACACTCCACTGCATGTTTTGTATTTAGTGTTTTTGCTATTGTTTGGTTATGCGTATTAAAGTCCTAGTGTTCAATTTCGTGTTTTTAAGAACGTTGTTGCGAATGTACTCTTGCGCATATTTTTTTACATGTACGTTTGTGCATGTCCATTTGAGCGAGTGTGTTTGTGCAGGTTTGTTGATTTGTATTAATGTCCTAGGATTGTAGTTTGTGTTTTCTTGATCCTTTTTGCGAATGCACTTTTGCGTGAGTACTTTTGTGCATGCTTTTGTACTTTTACTTATGTGCGTATATTTTGTAGCGAGAGTTTTTGTGCACGTTTCTTCATGCGCATTCGTGTCCTCGAACTATAGCACGTATTTTCATGATCGCTTTTGGAATCCAATTTTGACCATGTTGGAGTCCGAATTTGGAAATTTGACATTAGACAGGAATTGTAGCCAGCTAAAATAGCTTTCTAATGCCGCCGGAACCAGTCGATTTGGAGTCCGGATGAGAAAGTTATGCTCGACTTCGTGGACACTACCGAAGATGTTGAGGGATCCTCTCTTCTAATTTGATTTTATTTTCCTAATTGCAACTCTTTTCTTACTCTTTGATCATTTTTGCTTCATGGACACCTAATTATCAATTTGTACCTATAAGATACTAAATCCACCAATTAAAACAAAAATATAAATTAATCCATAAAAAAATCCACGTAAACGTAAACGTTGAGTGTTATTTCTACACTCCACTGCATGTTTTGTATTTAGTGTTTTTGCTATTGTTTGGTTATGCGTATTAAAGTCCTAGTGTTCAATTTCGTGTTTTTAAGAACGTTGTTGCGAATGTACTCTTGCGCATATTTTTTTACATGTACGTTTGTGCATGTCCATTTGAGCGAGTGTGTTTGTGCAGGTTTGTTGATTTGTATTAATGTCCTAGGATTGTAGTTTGTGTTTTCTTGATCCTTTTTGCGAATGCACTTTTGCGTGAGTACTTTTGTGCATGCTTTTGTACTTTTACTTATGTGCGTATATTTTGTAGCGAGAGTTTTTGTGCACGTTTCTTCATGCGCATTCGTGTCCTCGAACTATAGCACGTATTTTCATGATCGCTTTTGGAATCCAATTTTGACCATGTTGGAGTCCGAATTTGGAAATTTGACATTAGACAGGAATTGTAGCCAGCTAAAATAGCTTTCTAATGCCGCCGGAACCAGTCGATTTGGAGTCCGGATGAGAAAGTTATGCTCGACTTCGTGGACACTACCGAAGATGTTGAGGGATCCTCTCTTCTAATTTGATTTTATTTTCCTAATTGCAACTCTTTTCTTACTCTTTGATCATTTTTGCTTCAGGACACCTAATTATCAATTTGTACCTATAAGATACTAAATCCACCAATTAAAACAAAAATATAAATTAATCCATAAAAAAATCCACGTAAACGTAAACGTTGAGTGTTATTTCTACACTCCACTGCATGTTTTGTATTTAGTGTTTTTGCTATTGTTTGGTTATGCGTATTAAAGTCCTAGTGTTCAATTTCGTGTTTTTAAGAACGTTGTTGCGAATGTACTCTTGCGCATATTTTTTTACATGTACGTTTGTGCATGTCCATTTGAGCGAGTGTGTTTGTGCAGGTTTGTTGATTTGTATTAATGTCCTAGGATTGTAGTTTGTGTTTTCTTGATCCTTTTTGCGAATGCACTTTTGCGTGAGTACTTTTGTGCATGCTTTTGTACTTTTACTTATGTGCGTATATTTTGTAGCGAGAGTTTTTGTGCACGTTTCTTCATGCGCATTCGTGTCCTCGAACTATAGCACGTATTTTCATGATCGCTTTTGGAATCCAATTTTGACCATGTTGGAGTCCGAATTTGGAAATTTGACATTAGACAGGAATTGTAGCCAGCTAAAATAGCTTTCTAATGCCGCCGGAACCAGTCGATTTGGAGTCCGGATGAGAAAGTTATGCTCGACTTCGTGGACACTACCGAAGATGTTGAGGGATCCTCTCTTCTAATTTGATTTTATTTTCCTAATTGCAACTCTTTTCTTACTCTTTGATCATTTTTGCTTCAGGACACCTAATTATCAATTTGTACCTATAAGATACTAAATCCACCAATTAAAACAAAAATATAAATTAATCCATAAAAAAATCCACGTAAACGTAAACGTTGAGTGTTATTTCTACACTCCACTGCATGTTTTGTATTTAGTGTTTTTGCTATTGTTTGGTTATGCGTATTAAAGTCCTAGTGTTCAATTTCGTGTTTTTAAGAACGTTGTTGCGAATGTACTCTTGCGCATATTTTTTTACATGTACGTTTGTGCATGTCCATTTGAGCGAGTGTGTTTGTGCAGGTTTGTTGATTTGTATTAATGTCCTAGGATTGTAGTTTGTGTTTTCTTGATCCTTTTTGCGAATGCACTTTTGCGTGAGTACTTTTGTGCATGCTTTTGTACTTTTACTTATGTGCGTATATTTTGTAGCGAGAGTTTTTGTGCACGTTTCTTCATGCGCATTCGTGTCCTCGAACTATAGCACGTATTTTCATGATCGCTTTTGGAATCCAATTTTGACCATGTTGGAGTCCGAATTTGGAAATTTGACATTAGACAGGAATTGTAGCCAGCTAAAATAGCTTTCTAATGCCGCCGGAACCAGTCGATTTGGAGTCCGGATGAGAAAGTTATGCTCGACTTCGTGGACACTACCGAAGATGTTGAGGGATCCTCTCTTCTAATTTGATTTTATTTTCCTAATTGCAACTCTTTTCTTACTCTTTGATCATTTTTGCTTCATGGACACCTAATTATCAATTTGTACCTATAAGATACTAAATCCACCAATTAAAACAAAAATATAAATTAATCCATAAAAAAATCCACGTAAACGTAAACGTTGAGTGTTATTTCTACACTCCACTGCATGTTTTGTATTTAGTGTTTTTGCTATTGTTTGGTTATGCGTATTAAAGTCCTAGTGTTCAATTTCGTGTTTTTAAGAACGTTGTTGCGAATGTACTCTTGCGCATATTTTTTTACATGTACGTTTGTGCATGTCCATTTGAGCGAGTGTGTTTGTGCAGGTTTGTTGATTTGTATTAATGTCCTAGGATTGTAGTTTGTGTTTTCTTGATCCTTTTTGCGAATGCACTTTTGCGTGAGTACTTTTGTGCATGCTTTTGTACTTTTACTTATGTGCGTATATTTTGTAGCGAGAGTTTTTGTGCACGTTTCTTCATGCGCATTCGTGTCCTCGAACTATAGCACGTATTTTCATGATCGCTTTTGGAATCCAATTTTGACCATGTTGGAGTCCGAATTTGGAAATTTGACATTAGACAGGAATTGTAGCCAGCTAAAATAGCTTTCTAATGCCGCCGGAACCAGTCGATTTGGAGTCCGGATGAGAAAGTTATGCTCGACTTCGTGGACACTACCGAAGATGTTGAGGGATCCTCTCTTCTAATTTGATTTTATTTTCCTAATTGCAACTCTTTTCTTACTCTTTGATCATTTTTGCTTCATGGACACCTAATTATCAATTTGTACCTATAAGATACTAAATCCACCAATTAAAACAAAAATATAAATTAATCCATAAAAAAATCCACGTAAACGTAAACGTTGAGTGTTATTTCTACACTCCACTGCATGTTTTGTATTTAGTGTTTTTGCTATTGTTTGGTTATGCGTATTAAAGTCCTAGTGTTCAATTTCGTGTTTTTAAGAACGTTGTTGCGAATGTACTCTTGCGCATATTTTTTTACATGTACGTTTGTGCATGTCCATTTGAGCGAGTGTGTTTGTGCAGGTTTGTTGATTTGTATTAATGTCCTAGGATTGTAGTTTGTGTTTTCTTGATCCTTTTTGCGAATGCACTTTTGCGTGAGTACTTTTGTGCATGCTTTTGTACTTTTACTTATGTGCGTATATTTTGTAGCGAGAGTTTTTGTGCACGTTTCTTCATGCGCATTCGTGTCCTCGAACTATAGCACGTATTTTCATGATCGCTTTTGGAATCCAATTTTGACCATGTTGGAGTCCGAATTTGGAAATTTGACATTAGACAGGAATTGTAGCCAGCTAAAATAGCTTTCTAATGCCGCCGGAACCAGTCGATTTGGAGTCCGGATGAGAAAGTTATGCTCGACTTCGTGGACACTACCGAAGATGTTGAGGGATCCTCTCTTCTAATTTGATTTTATTTTCCTAATTGCAACTCTTTTCTTACTCTTTGATCATTTTTGCTTCAGGGACACCTAATTATCAATTTGTACCTATAAGATACTAAATCCACCAATTAAAACAAAAATATAAATTAATCCATAAAAAAATCCACGTAAACGTAAACGTTGAGTGTTATTTCTACACTCCACTGCATGTTTTGTATTTAGTGTTTTTGCTATTGTTTGGTTATGCGTATTAAAGTCCTAGTGTTCAATTTCGTGTTTTTAAGAACGTTGTTGCGAATGTACTCTTGCGCATATTTTTTTACATGTACGTTTGTGCATGTCCATTTGAGCGAGTGTGTTTGTGCAGGTTTGTTGATTTGTATTAATGTCCTAGGATTGTAGTTTGTGTTTTCTTGATCCTTTTTGCGAATGCACTTTTGCGTGAGTACTTTTGTGCATGCTTTTGTACTTTTACTTATGTGCGTATATTTTGTAGCGAGAGTTTTTGTGCACGTTTCTTCATGCGCATTCGTGTCCTCGAACTATAGCACGTATTTTCATGATCGCTTTTGGAATCCAATTTTGACCATGTTGGAGTCCGAATTTGGAAATTTGACATTAGACAGGAATTGTAGCCAGCTAAAATAGCTTTCTAATGCCGCCGGAACCAGTCGATTTGGAGTCCGGATGAGAAAGTTATGCTCGACTTCGTGGACACTACCGAAGATGTTGAGGGATCCTCTCTTCTAATTTGATTTTATTTTCCTAATTGCAACTCTTTTCTTACTCTTTGATCATTTTTGCTTCAGGGACACCTAATTATCAATTTGTACCTATAAGATACTAAATCCACCAATTAAAACAAAAATATAAATTAATCCATAAAAAAATCCACGTAAACGTAAACGTTGAGTGTTATTTCTACACTCCACTGCATGTTTTGTATTTAGTGTTTTTGCTATTGTTTGGTTATGCGTATTAAAGTCCTAGTGTTCAATTTCGTGTTTTTAAGAACGTTGTTGCGAATGTACTCTTGCGCATATTTTTTTACATGTACGTTTGTGCATGTCCATTTGAGCGAGTGTGTTTGTGCAGGTTTGTTGATTTGTATTAATGTCCTAGGATTGTAGTTTGTGTTTTCTTGATCCTTTTTGCGAATGCACTTTTGCGTGAGTACTTTTGTGCATGCTTTTGTACTTTTACTTATGTGCGTATATTTTGTAGCGAGAGTTTTTGTGCACGTTTCTTCATGCGCATTCGTGTCCTCGAACTATAGCACGTATTTTCATGATCGCTTTTGGAATCCAATTTTGACCATGTTGGAGTCCGAATTTGGAAATTTGACATTAGACAGGAATTGTAGCCAGCTAAAATAGCTTTCTAATGCCGCCGGAACCAGTCGATTTGGAGTCCGGATGAGAAAGTTATGCTCGACTTCGTGGACACTACCGAAGATGTTGAGGGATCCTCTCTTCTAATTTGATTTTATTTTCCTAATTGCAACTCTTTTCTTACTCTTTGATCATTTTTGCTTCAGGGACACCTAATTATCAATTTGTACCTATAAGATACTAAATCCACCAATTAAAACAAAAATATAAATTAATCCATAAAAAAATCCACGTAAACGTAAACGTTGAGTGTTATTTCTACACTCCACTGCATGTTTTGTATTTAGTGTTTTTGCTATTGTTTGGTTATGCGTATTAAAGTCCTAGTGTTCAATTTCGTGTTTTTAAGAACGTTGTTGCGAATGTACTCTTGCGCATATTTTTTTACATGTACGTTTGTGCATGTCCATTTGAGCGAGTGTGTTTGTGCAGGTTTGTTGATTTGTATTAATGTCCTAGGATTGTAGTTTGTGTTTTCTTGATCCTTTTTGCGAATGCACTTTTGCGTGAGTACTTTTGTGCATGCTTTTGTACTTTTACTTATGTGCGTATATTTTGTAGCGAGAGTTTTTGTGCACGTTTCTTCATGCGCATTCGTGTCCTCGAACTATAGCACGTATTTTCATGATCGCTTTTGGAATCCAATTTTGACCATGTTGGAGTCCGAATTTGGAAATTTGACATTAGACAGGAATTGTAGCCAGCTAAAATAGCTTTCTAATGCCGCCGGAACCAGTCGATTTGGAGTCCGGATGAGAAAGTTATGCTCGACTTCGTGGACACTACCGAAGATGTTGAGGGATCCTCTCTTCTAATTTGATTTTATTTTCCTAATTGCAACTCTTTTCTTACTCTTTGATCATTTTTGCTTCAGGACACCTAATTATCAATTTGTACCTATAAGATACTAAATCCACCAATTAAAACAAAAATATAAATTAATCCATAAAAAAATCCACGTAAACGTAAACGTTGAGTGTTATTTCTACACTCCACTGCATGTTTTGTATTTAGTGTTTTTGCTATTGTTTGGTTATGCGTATTAAAGTCCTAGTGTTCAATTTCGTGTTTTTAAGAACGTTGTTGCGAATGTACTCTTGCGCATATTTTTTTACATGTACGTTTGTGCATGTCCATTTGAGCGAGTGTGTTTGTGCAGGTTTGTTGATTTGTATTAATGTCCTAGGATTGTAGTTTGTGTTTTCTTGATCCTTTTTGCGAATGCACTTTTGCGTGAGTACTTTTGTGCATGCTTTTGTACTTTTACTTATGTGCGTATATTTTGTAGCGAGAGTTTTTGTGCACGTTTCTTCATGCGCATTCGTGTCCTCGAACTATAGCACGTATTTTCATGATCGCTTTTGGAATCCAATTTTGACCATGTTGGAGTCCGAATTTGGAAATTTGACATTAGACAGGAATTGTAGCCAGCTAAAATAGCTTTCTAATGCCGCCGGAACCAGTCGATTTGGAGTCCGGATGAGAAAGTTATGCTCGACTTCGTGGACACTACCGAAGATGTTGAGGGATCCTCTCTTCTAATTTGATTTTATTTTCCTAATTGCAACTCTTTTCTTACTCTTTGATCATTTTTGCTTCAGGGACACCTAATTATCAATTTGTACCTATAAGATACTAAATCCACCAATTAAAACAAAAATATAAATTAATCCATAAAAAAATCCACGTAAACGTAAACGTTGAGTGTTATTTCTACACTCCACTGCATGTTTTGTATTTAGTGTTTTTGCTATTGTTTGGTTATGCGTATTAAAGTCCTAGTGTTCAATTTCGTGTTTTTAAGAACGTTGTTGCGAATGTACTCTTGCGCATATTTTTTTACATGTACGTTTGTGCATGTCCATTTGAGCGAGTGTGTTTGTGCAGGTTTGTTGATTTGTATTAATGTCCTAGGATTGTAGTTTGTGTTTTCTTGATCCTTTTTGCGAATGCACTTTTGCGTGAGTACTTTTGTGCATGCTTTTGTACTTTTACTTATGTGCGTATATTTTGTAGCGAGAGTTTTTGTGCACGTTTCTTCATGCGCATTCGTGTCCTCGAACTATAGCACGTATTTTCATGATCGCTTTTGGAATCCAATTTTGACCATGTTGGAGTCCGAATTTGGAAATTTGACATTAGACAGGAATTGTAGCCAGCTAAAATAGCTTTCTAATGCCGCCGGAACCAGTCGATTTGGAGTCCGGATGAGAAAGTTATGCTCGACTTCGTGGACACTACCGAAGATGTTGAGGGATCCTCTCTTCTAATTTGATTTTATTTTCCTAATTGCAACTCTTTTCTTACTCTTTGATCATTTTTGCTTCAGGACACCTAATTATCAATTTGTACCTATAAGATACTAAATCCACCAATTAAAACAAAAATATAAATTAATCCATAAAAAAATCCACGTAAACGTAAACGTTGAGTGTTATTTCTACACTCCACTGCATGTTTTGTATTTAGTGTTTTTGCTATTGTTTGGTTATGCGTATTAAAGTCCTAGTGTTCAATTTCGTGTTTTTAAGAACGTTGTTGCGAATGTACTCTTGCGCATATTTTTTTACATGTACGTTTGTGCATGTCCATTTGAGCGAGTGTGTTTGTGCAGGTTTGTTGATTTGTATTAATGTCCTAGGATTGTAGTTTGTGTTTTCTTGATCCTTTTTGCGAATGCACTTTTGCGTGAGTACTTTTGTGCATGCTTTTGTACTTTTACTTATGTGCGTATATTTTGTAGCGAGAGTTTTTGTGCACGTTTCTTCATGCGCATTCGTGTCCTCGAACTATAGCACGTATTTTCATGATCGCTTTTGGAATCCAATTTTGACCATGTTGGAGTCCGAATTTGGAAATTTGACATTAGACAGGAATTGTAGCCAGCTAAAATAGCTTTCTAATGCCGCCGGAACCAGTCGATTTGGAGTCCGGATGAGAAAGTTATGCTCGACTTCGTGGACACTACCGAAGATGTTGAGGGATCCTCTCTTCTAATTTGATTTTATTTTCCTAATTGCAACTCTTTTCTTACTCTTTGATCATTTTTGCTTCAGGGACACCTAATTATCAATTTGTACCTATAAGATACTAAATCCACCAATTAAAACAAAAATATAAATTAATCCATAAAAAAATCCACGTAAACGTAAACGTTGAGTGTTATTTCTACACTCCACTGCATGTTTTGTATTTAGTGTTTTTGCTATTGTTTGGTTATGCGTATTAAAGTCCTAGTGTTCAATTTCGTGTTTTTAAGAACGTTGTTGCGAATGTACTCTTGCGCATATTTTTTTACATGTACGTTTGTGCATGTCCATTTGAGCGAGTGTGTTTGTGCAGGTTTGTTGATTTGTATTAATGTCCTAGGATTGTAGTTTGTGTTTTCTTGATCCTTTTTGCGAATGCACTTTTGCGTGAGTACTTTTGTGCATGCTTTTGTACTTTTACTTATGTGCGTATATTTTGTAGCGAGAGTTTTTGTGCACGTTTCTTCATGCGCATTCGTGTCCTCGAACTATAGCACGTATTTTCATGATCGCTTTTGGAATCCAATTTTGACCATGTTGGAGTCCGAATTTGGAAATTTGACATTAGACAGGAATTGTAGCCAGCTAAAATAGCTTTCTAATGCCGCCGGAACCAGTCGATTTGGAGTCCGGATGAGAAAGTTATGCTCGACTTCGTGGACACTACCGAAGATGTTGAGGGATCCTCTCTTCTAATTTGATTTTATTTTCCTAATTGCAACTCTTTTCTTACTCTTTGATCATTTTTGCTTCAGGGACACCTAATTATCAATTTGTACCTATAAGATACTAAATCCACCAATTAAAACAAAAATATAAATTAATCCATAAAAAAATCCACGTAAACGTAAACGTTGAGTGTTATTTCTACACTCCACTGCATGTTTTGTATTTAGTGTTTTTGCTATTGTTTGGTTATGCGTATTAAAGTCCTAGTGTTCAATTTCGTGTTTTTAAGAACGTTGTTGCGAATGTACTCTTGCGCATATTTTTTTACATGTACGTTTGTGCATGTCCATTTGAGCGAGTGTGTTTGTGCAGGTTTGTTGATTTGTATTAATGTCCTAGGATTGTAGTTTGTGTTTTCTTGATCCTTTTTGCGAATGCACTTTTGCGTGAGTACTTTTGTGCATGCTTTTGTACTTTTACTTATGTGCGTATATTTTGTAGCGAGAGTTTTTGTGCACGTTTCTTCATGCGCATTCGTGTCCTCGAACTATAGCACGTATTTTCATGATCGCTTTTGGAATCCAATTTTGACCATGTTGGAGTCCGAATTTGGAAATTTGACATTAGACAGGAATTGTAGCCAGCTAAAATAGCTTTCTAATGCCGCCGGAACCAGTCGATTTGGAGTCCGGATGAGAAAGTTATGCTCGACTTCGTGGACACTACCGAAGATGTTGAGGGATCCTCTCTTCTAATTTGATTTTATTTTCCTAATTGCAACTCTTTTCTTACTCTTTGATCATTTTTGCTTCAGGGACACCTAATTATCAATTTGTACCTATAAGATACTAAATCCACCAATTAAAACAAAAATATAAATTAATCCATAAAAAAATCCACGTAAACGTAAACGTTGAGTGTTATTTCTACACTCCACTGCATGTTTTGTATTTAGTGTTTTTGCTATTGTTTGGTTATGCGTATTAAAGTCCTAGTGTTCAATTTCGTGTTTTTAAGAACGTTGTTGCGAATGTACTCTTGCGCATATTTTTTTACATGTACGTTTGTGCATGTCCATTTGAGCGAGTGTGTTTGTGCAGGTTTGTTGATTTGTATTAATGTCCTAGGATTGTAGTTTGTGTTTTCTTGATCCTTTTTGCGAATGCACTTTTGCGTGAGTACTTTTGTGCATGCTTTTGTACTTTTACTTATGTGCGTATATTTTGTAGCGAGAGTTTTTGTGCACGTTTCTTCATGCGCATTCGTGTCCTCGAACTATAGCACGTATTTTCATGATCGCTTTTGGAATCCAATTTTGACCATGTTGGAGTCCGAATTTGGAAATTTGACATTAGACAGGAATTGTAGCCAGCTAAAATAGCTTTCTAATGCCGCCGGAACCAGTCGATTTGGAGTCCGGATGAGAAAGTTATGCTCGACTTCGTGGACACTACCGAAGATGTTGAGGGATCCTCTCTTCTAATTTGATTTTATTTTCCTAATTGCAACTCTTTTCTTACTCTTTGATCATTTTTGCTTCAGGGACACCTAATTATCAATTTGTACCTATAAGATACTAAATCCACCAATTAAAACAAAAATATAAATTAATCCATAAAAAAATCCACGTAAACGTAAACGTTGAGTGTTATTTCTACACTCCACTGCATGTTTTGTATTTAGTGTTTTTGCTATTGTTTGGTTATGCGTATTAAAGTCCTAGTGTTCAATTTCGTGTTTTTAAGAACGTTGTTGCGAATGTACTCTTGCGCATATTTTTTTACATGTACGTTTGTGCATGTCCATTTGAGCGAGTGTGTTTGTGCAGGTTTGTTGATTTGTATTAATGTCCTAGGATTGTAGTTTGTGTTTTCTTGATCCTTTTTGCGAATGCACTTTTGCGTGAGTACTTTTGTGCATGCTTTTGTACTTTTACTTATGTGCGTATATTTTGTAGCGAGAGTTTTTGTGCACGTTTCTTCATGCGCATTCGTGTCCTCGAACTATAGCACGTATTTTCATGATCGCTTTTGGAATCCAATTTTGACCATGTTGGAGTCCGAATTTGGAAATTTGACATTAGACAGGAATTGTAGCCAGCTAAAATAGCTTTCTAATGCCGCCGGAACCAGTCGATTTGGAGTCCGGATGAGAAAGTTATGCTCGACTTCGTGGACACTACCGAAGATGTTGAGGGATCCTCTCTTCTAATTTGATTTTATTTTCCTAATTGCAACTCTTTTCTTACTCTTTGATCATTTTTGCTTCAGGGACACCTAATTATCAATTTGTACCTATAAGATACTAAATCCACCAATTAAAACAAAAATATAAATTAATCCATAAAAAAATCCACGTAAACGTAAACGTTGAGTGTTATTTCTACACTCCACTGCATGTTTTGTATTTAGTGTTTTTGCTATTGTTTGGTTATGCGTATTAAAGTCCTAGTGTTCAATTTCGTGTTTTTAAGAACGTTGTTGCGAATGTACTCTTGCGCATATTTTTTTACATGTACGTTTGTGCATGTCCATTTGAGCGAGTGTGTTTGTGCAGGTTTGTTGATTTGTATTAATGTCCTAGGATTGTAGTTTGTGTTTTCTTGATCCTTTTTGCGAATGCACTTTTGCGTGAGTACTTTTGTGCATGCTTTTGTACTTTTACTTATGTGCGTATATTTTGTAGCGAGAGTTTTTGTGCACGTTTCTTCATGCGCATTCGTGTCCTCGAACTATAGCACGTATTTTCATGATCGCTTTTGGAATCCAATTTTGACCATGTTGGAGTCCGAATTTGGAAATTTGACATTAGACAGGAATTGTAGCCAGCTAAAATAGCTTTCTAATGCCGCCGGAACCAGTCGATTTGGAGTCCGGATGAGAAAGTTATGCTCGACTTCGTGGACACTACCGAAGATGTTGAGGGATCCTCTCTTCTAATTTGATTTTATTTTCCTAATTGCAACTCTTTTCTTACTCTTTGATCATTTTTGCTTCAGGGACACCTAATTATCAATTTGTACCTATAAGATACTAAATCCACCAATTAAAACAAAAATATAAATTAATCCATAAAAAAATCCACGTAAACGTAAACGTTGAGTGTTATTTCTACACTCCACTGCATGTTTTGTATTTAGTGTTTTTGCTATTGTTTGGTTATGCGTATTAAAGTCCTAGTGTTCAATTTCGTGTTTTTAAGAACGTTGTTGCGAATGTACTCTTGCGCATATTTTTTTACATGTACGTTTGTGCATGTCCATTTGAGCGAGTGTGTTTGTGCAGGTTTGTTGATTTGTATTAATGTCCTAGGATTGTAGTTTGTGTTTTCTTGATCCTTTTTGCGAATGCACTTTTGCGTGAGTACTTTTGTGCATGCTTTTGTACTTTTACTTATGTGCGTATATTTTGTAGCGAGAGTTTTTGTGCACGTTTCTTCATGCGCATTCGTGTCCTCGAACTATAGCACGTATTTTCATGATCGCTTTTGGAATCCAATTTTGACCATGTTGGAGTCCGAATTTGGAAATTTGACATTAGACAGGAATTGTAGCCAGCTAAAATAGCTTTCTAATGCCGCCGGAACCAGTCGATTTGGAGTCCGGATGAGAAAGTTATGCTCGACTTCGTGGACACTACCGAAGATGTTGAGGGATCCTCTCTTCTAATTTGATTTTATTTTCCTAATTGCAACTCTTTTCTTACTCTTTGATCATTTTTGCTTCAGGGACACCTAATTATCAATTTGTACCTATAAGATACTAAATCCACCAATTAAAACAAAAATATAAATTAATCCATAAAAAAATCCACGTAAACGTAAACGTTGAGTGTTATTTCTACACTCCACTGCATGTTTTGTATTTAGTGTTTTTGCTATTGTTTGGTTATGCGTATTAAAGTCCTAGTGTTCAATTTCGTGTTTTTAAGAACGTTGTTGCGAATGTACTCTTGCGCATATTTTTTTACATGTACGTTTGTGCATGTCCATTTGAGCGAGTGTGTTTGTGCAGGTTTGTTGATTTGTATTAATGTCCTAGGATTGTAGTTTGTGTTTTCTTGATCCTTTTTGCGAATGCACTTTTGCGTGAGTACTTTTGTGCATGCTTTTGTACTTTTACTTATGTGCGTATATTTTGTAGCGAGAGTTTTTGTGCACGTTTCTTCATGCGCATTCGTGTCCTCGAACTATAGCACGTATTTTCATGATCGCTTTTGGAATCCAATTTTGACCATGTTGGAGTCCGAATTTGGAAATTTGACATTAGACAGGAATTGTAGCCAGCTAAAATAGCTTTCTAATGCCGCCGGAACCAGTCGATTTGGAGTCCGGATGAGAAAGTTATGCTCGACTTCGTGGACACTACCGAAGATGTTGAGGGATCCTCTCTTCTAATTTGATTTTATTTTCCTAATTGCAACTCTTTTCTTACTCTTTGATCATTTTTGCTTCAGGGACACCTAATTATCAATTTGTACCTATAAGATACTAAATCCACCAATTAAAACAAAAATATAAATTAATCCATAAAAAAATCCACGTAAACGTAAACGTTGAGTGTTATTTCTACACTCCACTGCATGTTTTGTATTTAGTGTTTTTGCTATTGTTTGGTTATGCGTATTAAAGTCCTAGTGTTCAATTTCGTGTTTTTAAGAACGTTGTTGCGAATGTACTCTTGCGCATATTTTTTTACATGTACGTTTGTGCATGTCCATTTGAGCGAGTGTGTTTGTGCAGGTTTGTTGATTTGTATTAATGTCCTAGGATTGTAGTTTGTGTTTTCTTGATCCTTTTTGCGAATGCACTTTTGCGTGAGTACTTTTGTGCATGCTTTTGTACTTTTACTTATGTGCGTATATTTTGTAGCGAGAGTTTTTGTGCACGTTTCTTCATGCGCATTCGTGTCCTCGAACTATAGCACGTATTTTCATGATCGCTTTTGGAATCCAATTTTGACCATGTTGGAGTCCGAATTTGGAAATTTGACATTAGACAGGAATTGTAGCCAGCTAAAATAGCTTTCTAATGCCGCCGGAACCAGTCGATTTGGAGTCCGGATGAGAAAGTTATGCTCGACTTCGTGGACACTACCGAAGATGTTGAGGGATCCTCTCTTCTAATTTGATTTTATTTTCCTAATTGCAACTCTTTTCTTACTCTTTGATCATTTTTGCTTCAGGGACACCTAATTATCAATTTGTACCTATAAGATACTAAATCCACCAATTAAAACAAAAATATAAATTAATCCATAAAAAAATCCACGTAAACGTAAACGTTGAGTGTTATTTCTACACTCCACTGCATGTTTTGTATTTAGTGTTTTTGCTATTGTTTGGTTATGCGTATTAAAGTCCTAGTGTTCAATTTCGTGTTTTTAAGAACGTTGTTGCGAATGTACTCTTGCGCATATTTTTTTACATGTACGTTTGTGCATGTCCATTTGAGCGAGTGTGTTTGTGCAGGTTTGTTGATTTGTATTAATGTCCTAGGATTGTAGTTTGTGTTTTCTTGATCCTTTTTGCGAATGCACTTTTGCGTGAGTACTTTTGTGCATGCTTTTGTACTTTTACTTATGTGCGTATATTTTGTAGCGAGAGTTTTTGTGCACGTTTCTTCATGCGCATTCGTGTCCTCGAACTATAGCACGTATTTTCATGATCGCTTTTGGAATCCAATTTTGACCATGTTGGAGTCCGAATTTGGAAATTTGACATTAGACAGGAATTGTAGCCAGCTAAAATAGCTTTCTAATGCCGCCGGAACCAGTCGATTTGGAGTCCGGATGAGAAAGTTATGCTCGACTTCGTGGACACTACCGAAGATGTTGAGGGATCCTCTCTTCTAATTTGATTTTATTTTCCTAATTGCAACTCTTTTCTTACTCTTTGATCATTTTTGCTTCAGGGACACCTAATTATCAATTTGTACCTATAAGATACTAAATCCACCAATTAAAACAAAAATATAAATTAATCCATAAAAAAATCCACGTAAACGTAAACGTTGAGTGTTATTTCTACACTCCACTGCATGTTTTGTATTTAGTGTTTTTGCTATTGTTTGGTTATGCGTATTAAAGTCCTAGTGTTCAATTTCGTGTTTTTAAGAACGTTGTTGCGAATGTACTCTTGCGCATATTTTTTTACATGTACGTTTGTGCATGTCCATTTGAGCGAGTGTGTTTGTGCAGGTTTGTTGATTTGTATTAATGTCCTAGGATTGTAGTTTGTGTTTTCTTGATCCTTTTTGCGAATGCACTTTTGCGTGAGTACTTTTGTGCATGCTTTTGTACTTTTACTTATGTGCGTATATTTTGTAGCGAGAGTTTTTGTGCACGTTTCTTCATGCGCATTCGTGTCCTCGAACTATAGCACGTATTTTCATGATCGCTTTTGGAATCCAATTTTGACCATGTTGGAGTCCGAATTTGGAAATTTGACATTAGACAGGAATTGTAGCCAGCTAAAATAGCTTTCTAATGCCGCCGGAACCAGTCGATTTGGAGTCCGGATGAGAAAGTTATGCTCGACTTCGTGGACACTACCGAAGATGTTGAGGGATCCTCTCTTCTAATTTGATTTTATTTTCCTAATTGCAACTCTTTTCTTACTCTTTGATCATTTTTGCTTCAGGGACACCTAATTATCAATTTGTACCTATAAGATACTAAATCCACCAATTAAAACAAAAATATAAATTAATCCATAAAAAAATCCACGTAAACGTAAACGTTGAGTGTTATTTCTACACTCCACTGCATGTTTTGTATTTAGTGTTTTTGCTATTGTTTGGTTATGCGTATTAAAGTCCTAGTGTTCAATTTCGTGTTTTTAAGAACGTTGTTGCGAATGTACTCTTGCGCATATTTTTTTACATGTACGTTTGTGCATGTCCATTTGAGCGAGTGTGTTTGTGCAGGTTTGTTGATTTGTATTAATGTCCTAGGATTGTAGTTTGTGTTTTCTTGATCCTTTTTGCGAATGCACTTTTGCGTGAGTACTTTTGTGCATGCTTTTGTACTTTTACTTATGTGCGTATATTTTGTAGCGAGAGTTTTTGTGCACGTTTCTTCATGCGCATTCGTGTCCTCGAACTATAGCACGTATTTTCATGATCGCTTTTGGAATCCAATTTTGACCATGTTGGAGTCCGAATTTGGAAATTTGACATTAGACAGGAATTGTAGCCAGCTAAAATAGCTTTCTAATGCCGCCGGAACCAGTCGATTTGGAGTCCGGATGAGAAAGTTATGCTCGACTTCGTGGACACTACCGAAGATGTTGAGGGATCCTCTCTTCTAATTTGATTTTATTTTCCTAATTGCAACTCTTTTCTTACTCTTTGATCATTTTTGCTTCAGGGACACCTAATTATCAATTTGTACCTATAAGATACTAAATCCACCAATTAAAACAAAAATATAAATTAATCCATAAAAAAATCCACGTAAACGTAAACGTTGAGTGTTATTTCTACACTCCACTGCATGTTTTGTATTTAGTGTTTTTGCTATTGTTTGGTTATGCGTATTAAAGTCCTAGTGTTCAATTTCGTGTTTTTAAGAACGTTGTTGCGAATGTACTCTTGCGCATATTTTTTTACATGTACGTTTGTGCATGTCCATTTGAGCGAGTGTGTTTGTGCAGGTTTGTTGATTTGTATTAATGTCCTAGGATTGTAGTTTGTGTTTTCTTGATCCTTTTTGCGAATGCACTTTTGCGTGAGTACTTTTGTGCATGCTTTTGTACTTTTACTTATGTGCGTATATTTTGTAGCGAGAGTTTTTGTGCACGTTTCTTCATGCGCATTCGTGTCCTCGAACTATAGCACGTATTTTCATGATCGCTTTTGGAATCCAATTTTGACCATGTTGGAGTCCGAATTTGGAAATTTGACATTAGACAGGAATTGTAGCCAGCTAAAATAGCTTTCTAATGCCGCCGGAACCAGTCGATTTGGAGTCCGGATGAGAAAGTTATGCTCGACTTCGTGGACACTACCGAAGATGTTGAGGGATCCTCTCTTCTAATTTGATTTTATTTTCCTAATTGCAACTCTTTTCTTACTCTTTGATCATTTTTGCTTCAGGGACACCTAATTATCAATTTGTACCTATAAGATACTAAATCCACCAATTAAAACAAAAATATAAATTAATCCATAAAAAAATCCACGTAAACGTAAACGTTGAGTGTTATTTCTACACTCCACTGCATGTTTTGTATTTAGTGTTTTTGCTATTGTTTGGTTATGCGTATTAAAGTCCTAGTGTTCAATTTCGTGTTTTTAAGAACGTTGTTGCGAATGTACTCTTGCGCATATTTTTTTACATGTACGTTTGTGCATGTCCATTTGAGCGAGTGTGTTTGTGCAGGTTTGTTGATTTGTATTAATGTCCTAGGATTGTAGTTTGTGTTTTCTTGATCCTTTTTGCGAATGCACTTTTGCGTGAGTACTTTTGTGCATGCTTTTGTACTTTTACTTATGTGCGTATATTTTGTAGCGAGAGTTTTTGTGCACGTTTCTTCATGCGCATTCGTGTCCTCGAACTATAGCACGTATTTTCATGATCGCTTTTGGAATCCAATTTTGACCATGTTGGAGTCCGAATTTGGAAATTTGACATTAGACAGGAATTGTAGCCAGCTAAAATAGCTTTCTAATGCCGCCGGAACCAGTCGATTTGGAGTCCGGATGAGAAAGTTATGCTCGACTTCGTGGACACTACCGAAGATGTTGAGGGATCCTCTCTTCTAATTTGATTTTATTTTCCTAATTGCAACTCTTTTCTTACTCTTTGATCATTTTTGCTTCAGGGACACCTAATTATCAATTTGTACCTATAAGATACTAAATCCACCAATTAAAACAAAAATATAAATTAATCCATAAAAAAATCCACGTAAACGTAAACGTTGAGTGTTATTTCTACACTCCACTGCATGTTTTGTATTTAGTGTTTTTGCTATTGTTTGTTATGCGTATTAAAGTCCTAGTGTTCAATTTCGTGTTTTTAAGAACGTTGTTGCGAATGTACTCTTGCGCATATTTTTTTACATGTACGTTTGTGCATGTCCATTTGAGCGAGTGTGTTTGTGCAGGTTTGTTGATTTGTATTAATGTCCTAGGATTGTAGTTTGTGTTTTCTTGATCCTTTTTGCGAATGCACTTTTGCGTGAGTACTTTTGTGCATGCTTTTGTACTTTTACTTATGTGCGTATATTTTGTAGCGAGAGTTTTTGTGCACGTTTCTTCATGCGCATTCGTGTCCTCGAACTATAGCACGTATTTTCATGATCGCTTTTGGAATCCAATTTTGACCATGTTGGAGTCCGAATTTGGAAATTTGACATTAGACAGGAATTGTAGCCAGCTAAAATAGCTTTCTAATGCCGCCGGAACCAGTCGATTTGGAGTCCGGATGAGAAAGTTATGCTCGACTTCGTGGACACTACCGAAGATGTTGAGGGATCCTCTCTTCTAATTTGATTTTATTTTCCTAATTGCAACTCTTTTCTTACTCTTTGATCATTTTTGCTTCAGGGACACCTAATTATCAATTTGTACCTATAAGATACTAAATCCACCAATTAAAACAAAAATATAAATTAATCCATAAAAAAATCCACGTAAACGTAAACGTTGAGTGTTATTTCTACACTCCACTGCATGTTTTGTATTTAGTGTTTTTGCTATTGTTTGGTTATGCGTATTAAAGTCCTAGTGTTCAATTTCGTGTTTTTAAGAACGTTGTTGCGAATGTACTCTTGCGCATATTTTTTTACATGTACGTTTGTGCATGTCCATTTGAGCGAGTGTGTTTGTGCAGGTTTGTTGATTTGTATTAATGTCCTAGGATTGTAGTTTGTGTTTTCTTGATCCTTTTTGCGAATGCACTTTTGCGTGAGTACTTTTGTGCATGCTTTTGTACTTTTACTTATGTGCGTATATTTTGTAGCGAGAGTTTTTGTGCACGTTTCTTCATGCGCATTCGTGTCCTCGAACTATAGCACGTATTTTCATGATCGCTTTTGGAATCCAATTTTGACCATGTTGGAGTCCGAATTTGGAAATTCGACATTAGACAGGAATTGTAGCCAGCTAAAATAGCTTTCTAATGCCGCCGGAACCAGTCGATTTGGAGTCCGGATGAGAAAGTTATGCTCGACTTCGTGGACACTACCGAAGATGTTGAGGGATCCTCTCTTCTAATTTGATTTTATTTTCCTAATTGCAACTCTTTTCTTACTCTTTGATCATTTTTGCTTCAGGGACACCTAATTATCAATTTGTACCTATAAGATACTAAATCCACCAATTAAAACAAAAATATAAATTAATCCATAAAAAAATCCACGTAAACGTAAACGTTGAGTGTTATTTCTACACTCCACTGCATGTTTTGTATTTAGTGTTTTTGCTATTGTTTGGTTATGCGTATTAAAGTCCTAGTGTTCAATTTCGTGTTTTTAAGAACGTTGTTGCGAATGTACTCTTGCGCATATTTTTTTACATGTACGTTTGTGCATGTCCATTTGAGCGAGTGTGTTTGTGCAGGTTTGTTGATTTGTATTAATGTCCTAGGATTGTAGTTTGTGTTTTCTTGATCCTTTTTGCGAATGCACTTTTGCGTGAGTACTTTTGTGCATGCTTTTGTACTTTTACTTATGTGCGTATATTTTGTAGCGAGAGTTTTTGTGCACGTTTCTTCATGCGCATTCGTGTCCTCGAACTATAGCACGTATTTTCATGATCGCTTTTGGAATCCAATTTTGACCATGTTGGAGTCCGAATTTGGAAATTTGACATTAGACAGGAATTGTAGCCAGCTAAAATAGCTTTCTAATGCCGCCGGAACCAGTCGATTTGGAGTCCGGATGAGAAAGTTATGCTCGACTTCGTGGACACTACCGAAGATGTTGAGGGATCCTCTCTTCTAATTTGATTTTATTTTCCTAATTGCAACTCTTTTCTTACTCTTTGATCATTTTTGCTTCAGGGACACCTAATTATCAATTTGTACCTATAAGATACTAAATCCACCAATTAAAACAAAAATATAAATTAATCCATAAAAAATCCACGTAAACGTAAACGTTGAGTGTTATTTCTACACTCCACTGCATGTTTTGTATTTAGTGTTTTTGCTATTGTTTGGTTATGCGTATTAAAGTCCTAGTGTTCAATTTCGTGTTTTTAAGAACGTTGTTGCGAATGTACTCTTGCGCATATTTTTTTACATGTACGTTTGTGCATGTCCATTTGAGCGAGTGTGTTTGTGCAGGTTTGTTGATTTGTATTAATGTCCTAGGATTGTAGTTTGTGTTTTCTTGATCCTTTTTGCGAATGCACTTTTGCGTGAGTACTTTTGTGCATGCTTTTGTACTTTTACTTATGTGCGTATATTTTGTAGCGAGAGTTTTTGTGCACGTTTCTTCATGCGCATTCGTGTCCTCGAACTATAGCACGTATTTTCATGATCGCTTTTGGAATCCAATTTTGACCATGTTGGAGTCCGAATTTGGAAATTCGACATTAGACAGGAATTGTAGCCAGCTAAAATAGCTTTCTAATGCCGCCGGAACCAGTCGATTTGGAGTCCGGATGAGAAAGTTATGCTCGACTTCGTGGACACTACCGAAGATGTTGAGGGATCCTCTCTTCTAATTTGATTTTATTTTCCTAATTGCAACTCTTTTCTTACTCTTTGATCATTTTTGCTTCAGGGACACCTAATTATCAATTTGTACCTATAAGATACTAAATCCACCAATTAAAACAAAAATATAAATTAATCCATAAAAAAATCCACGTAAACGTAAACGTTGAGTGTTATTTCTACACTCCACTGCATGTTTTGTATTTAGTGTTTTTGCTATTGTTTGGTTATGCGTATTAAAGTCCTAGTGTTCAATTTCGTGTTTTTAAGAACGTTGTTGCGAATGTACTCTTGCGCATATTTTTTTACATGTACGTTTGTGCATGTCCATTTGAGCGAGTGTGTTTGTGCAGGTTTGTTGATTTGTATTAATGTCCTAGGATTGTAGTTTGTGTTTTCTTGATCCTTTTTGCGAATGCACTTTTGCGTGAGTACTTTTGTGCATGCTTTTGTACTTTTACTTATGTGCGTATATTTTGTAGCGAGAGTTTTTGTGCACGTTTCTTCATGCGCATTCGTGTCCTCGAACTATAGCACGTATTTTCATGATCGCTTTTGGAATCCAATTTTGACCATGTTGGAGTCCGAATTTGGAAATTCGACATTAGACAGGAATTGTAGCCAGCTAAAATAGCTTTCTAATGCCGCCGGAACCAGTCGATTTGGAGTCCGGATGAGAAAGTTATGCTCGACTTCGTGGACACTACCGAAGATGTTGAGGGATCCTCTCTTCTAATTTGATTTTATTTTCCTAATTGCAACTCTTTTCTTACTCTTTGATCATTTTTGCTTCAGGGACACCTAATTATCAATTTGTACCTATAAGATACTAAATCCACCAATTAAAACAAAAATATAAATTAATCCATAAAAAAATCCACGTAAACGTAAACGTTGAGTGTTATTTCTACACTCCACTGCATGTTTTGTATTTAGTGTTTTTGCTATTGTTTGGTTATGCGTATTAAAGTCCTAGTGTTCAATTTCGTGTTTTTAAGAACGTTGTTGCGAATGTACTCTTGCGCATATTTTTTTACATGTACGTTTGTGCATGTCCATTTGAGCGAGTGTGTTTGTGCAGGTTTGTTGATTTGTATTAATGTCCTAGGATTGTAGTTTGTGTTTTCTTGATCCTTTTTGCGAATGCACTTTTGCGTGAGTACTTTTGTGCATGCTTTTGTACTTTTACTTATGTGCGTATATTTTGTAGCGAGAGTTTTTGTGCACGTTTCTTCATGCGCATTCGTGTCCTCGAACTATAGCACGTATTTTCATGATCGCTTTTGGAATCCAATTTTGACCATGTTGGAGTCCGAATTTGGAAATTCGACATTAGACAGGAATTGTAGCCAGCTAAAATAGCTTTCTAATGCCGCCGGAACCAGTCGATTTGGAGTCCGGATGAGAAAGTTATGCTCGACTTCGTGGACACTACCGAAGATGTTGAGGGATCCTCTCTTCTAATTTGATTTTATTTTCCTAATTGCAACTCTTTTCTTACTCTTTGATCATTTTTGCTTCAGGGACACCTAATTATCAATTTGTACCTATAAGATACTAAATCCACCAATTAAAACAAAAATATAAATTAATCCATAAAAAAATCCACGTAAACGTAAACGTTGAGTGTTATTTCTACACTCCACTGCATGTTTTGTATTTAGTGTTTTTGCTATTGTTTGGTTATGCGTATTAAAGTCCTAGTGTTCAATTTCGTGTTTTTAAGAACGTTGTTGCGAATGTACTCTTGCGCATATTTTTTTACATGTACGTTTGTGCATGTCCATTTGAGCGAGTGTGTTTGTGCAGGTTTGTTGATTTGTATTAATGTCCTAGGATTGTAGTTTGTGTTTTCTTGATCCTTTTTGCGAATGCACTTTTGCGTGAGTACTTTTGTGCATGCTTTTGTACTTTTACTTATGTGCGTATATTTTGTAGCGAGAGTTTTTGTGCACGTTTCTTCATGCGCATTCGTGTCCTCGAACTATAGCACGTATTTTCATGATCGCTTTTGGAATCCAATTTTGACCATGTTGGAGTCCGAATTTGGAAATTCGACATTAGACAAGAATTGTAGCCAGCTAAAATAGCTTTCTAATGCCGCCGGAACCAGTCGATTTGGAGTCCGGATGAGAAAGTTATGCTCGACTTCGTGGACACTACCGAAGATGTTGAGGGATCCTCTCTTCTAATTTGATTTTATTTTCCTAATTGCAACTCTTTTCTTACTCTTTGATCATTTTTGCTTCAGGGACACCTAATTATCAATTTGTACCTATAAGATACTAAATCCACCAATTAAAACAAAAATATAAATTAATCCATAAAAAATCCACGTAAACGTAAACGTTGAGTGTTATTTCTACACTCCACTGCATGTTTTGTATTTAGTGTTTTTGCTATTGTTTGGTTATGCGTATTAAAGTCCTAGTGTTCAATTTCGTGTTTTTAAGAACGTTGTTGCGAATGTACTCTTGCGCATATTTTTTTACATGTACGTTTGTGCATGTCCATTTGAGCGAGTGTGTTTGTGCAGGTTTGTTGATTTGTATTAATGTCCTAGGATTGTAGTTTGTGTTTTCTTGATCCTTTTTGCGAATGCACTTTTGCGTGAGTACTTTTGTGCATGCTTTTGTACTTTTACTTATGTGCGTATATTTTGTAGCGAGAGTTTTTGTGCACGTTTCTTCATGCGCATTCGTGTCCTCGAACTATAGCACGTATTTTCATGATCGCTTTTGGAATCCAATTTTGACCATGTTGGAGTCCGAATTTGGAAATTCGACATTAGACAGGAATTGTAGCCAGCTAAAATAGCTTTCTAATGCCGCCGGAACCAGTCGATTTGGAGTCCGGATGAGAAAGTTATGCTCGACTTCGTGGACACTACCGAAGATGTTGAGGGATCCTCTCTTCTAATTTGATTTTATTTTCCTAATTGCAACTCTTTTCTTACTCTTTGATCATTTTTGCTTCACGGACACCTAATTATCAATTTGTACCTATAAGATACTAAATCCACCAATTAAAACAAAAATATAAATTAATCCATAAAAAAATCCACGTAAACGTAAACGTTGAGTGTTATTTCTACACTCCACTGCATGTTTTGTATTTAGTGTTTTTGCTATTGTTTGGTTATGCGTATTAAAGTCCTAGTGTTCAATTTCGTGTTTTTAAGAACGTTGTTGCGAATGTACTCTTGCGCATATTTTTTTACATGTACGTTTGTGCATGTCCATTTGAGCGAGTGTGTTTGTGCAGGTTTGTTGATTTGTATTAATGTCCTAGGATTGTAGTTTGTGTTTTCTTGATCCTTTTTGCGAATGCACTTTTGCGTGAGTACTTTTGTGCATGCTTTTGTACTTTTACTTATGTGCGTATATTTTGTAGCGAGAGTTTTTGTGCACGTTTCTTCATGCGCATTCGTGTCCTCGAACTATAGCACGTATTTTCATGATCGCTTTTGGAATCCAATTTTGACCATGTTGGAGTCCGAATTTGGAAATTCGACATTAGACAGGAATTGTAGCCAGCTAAAATAGCTTTCTAATGCCGCCGAACCAGTCGATTTGGAGTCCGAATGAGAAAGTTATGCTCGACTTCGTGGACACTACCGAAGATGTTGAGGGATCCTCTCTTCTAATTTGATTTTATTTTCCTAATTGCAACTCTTTTCTTACTCTTTGATCATTTTTGCTTCATGGACACCTAATTATCAATTTGTACCTATAAGATACTAAATCCACCAATTAAAACAAAAATATAAATTAATCCATAAAAAATCCACGTAAACGTAAACGTTGAGTGTTATTTCTACACTCCACTGCATGTTTTGTATTTAGTGTTTTTGCTATTGTTTGGTTATGCGTATTAAAGTCCTAGTGTTCAATTTCGTGTTTTTAAGAACGTTGTTGCGAATGTACTCTTGCGCATATTTTTTTACATGTACGTTTGTGCATGTCCATTTGAGCGAGTGTGTTTGTGCAGGTTTGTTGATTTGTATTAATGTCCTAGGATTGTAGTTTGTGTTTTCTTGATCCTTTTTGCGAATGCACTTTTGCGTGAGTACTTTTGTGCATGCTTTTGTACTTTTACTTATGTGCGTATATTTTGTAGCGATAGTTTTTGTGCACGTTTCTTCATGCGCATTCGTGTCCTCGAACTATAGCACGTATTTTCATGATCGCTTTTGGAATCCAATTTTGACCATGTTGGAGTCCGAATTTGGAAATTCGACATTACACAAGAATTGTAGCCAGCTAAAATAGCTTTCTAATGCCGCCGGAACCAGTCGATTTGGAGTCCGGATGAGAAAGTTATGCTCGACTTCGTGGACACTACCGAAGATGTTGAGGGATCCTCTCTTCTAATTTGATTTTATTTTCCTAATTGCAACTCTTTTCTTGCTCTTTGATCATTTTTGCTTCACGGACACCTAATTATCAATTTGTACCTATAAGATACTAAATCCACCAATTAAAACAAAAATATAAATTAATCCATAAAAAAATCCACGTAAACGTAAACGTTGAGTGTTATTTCTACACTCCACTGCATGTTTTGTATTTAGTGTTTTTGCTATTGTTTGGTTATGCGTATTAAAGTCCTAGTGTTCAATTTCGTGTTTTTAAGAACGTTGTTGCGAATGTACTCTTGCGCATATTTTTTTACATGTACGTTTGTGCATGTCCATTTGAGCGAGTGTGTTTGTGCAGGTTTGTTGATTTGTATTAATGTCCTAGGATTGTAGTTTGTGTTTTCTTGATCCTTTTTGCGAATGCACTTTTGCGTGAGTACTTTTGTGCATGCTTTTGTACTTTTACTTATGTGCGTATATTTTGTAGCGAGAGTTTTTGTGCACGTTTCTTCATGCGCATTCGTGTCCTCGAACTATAGCACGTATTTTCATGATCGCTTTTGGAATCCAATTTTGACCATGTTGGAGTCCGAATTTGGAAATTCGACATTAGACAGGAATTGTAGCCAGCTAAAATAGCTTTCTAATGCCGCCGGAATCAGTCGATTTGGAGTCCGGATGAGAAAGTTATGCTCGACTTCGTGGACACTACCGAAGATGTTGAGGGATCCTCTCTTCTAATTTGATTTTATTTTCCTAATTGCAACTCTTTTCTTGCTCTTTGATCATTTTTGCTTCAGGGACACCTAATTATCAATTTGTACCTATAAGATACTAAATCCACCAATTAAAACAAAAATATAAATTAATCCATAAAAAAATCCACGTAAACGTAAACGTTGAGTGTTATTTCTACACTCCACTGCATGTTTTGTATTTAGTGTTTTTGCTATTGTTTGGTTATGCGTATTAAAGTCCTAGTGTTCAATTTCGTGTTTTTAAGAACGTTGTTGCGAATGTACTCTTGCGCATATTTTTTTACATGTACGTTTGTGCATGTCCATTTGAGCGAGTGTGTTTGTGCAAGTTTGTTGATTTGTATTAATGTCCTAGGATTGTAGTTTGTGTTTTCTTGATCCTTTTTGCGAATGCACTTTTGCGTGAGTACTTTTGTGCATGCTTTTGTACTTTTACTTATGTGCGTATATTTTGTAGCGAGAGTTTTTGTGCACGTTTCTTCATGCGCATTCGTGTCCTCGAACTATAGCACGTATTTTCATGATCGCTTTTGGAATCCAATTTTGACCATGTTGGAGTCCGAATTTGGAAATTCGACATTAGACAGGAATTGTAGCCAGCTAAAATAGCTTTCTAATGCCGCCGGAACCAGTCGATTTGGAGTCCGGATGAGAAAGTTATGCTCGACTTCGTGGACACTACCGAAGATGTTGAGGGATCCTCTCTTCTAATTTGATTTTATTTTCCTAATTGCAACTCTTTTCTTACTCTTTGATCATTTTTGCTTCAGGGACACCTAATTATCAATTTGTACCTATAAGAAACTAAATCCACCAATTAAAACAAAAATATAAATTAATCCATAAAAAAATCCACGTAAACGTAAACGTTGAGTGTTATTTCTACACTCCACTGCATGTTTTGTATTTAGTGTTTTTGCTATTGTTTGGTTATGCGTATTAAAGTCCTAGTGTTCAATTTCGTGTTTTTAAGAACGTTGTTGCGAATGTACTCTTGCGCATATTTTTTTACATGTACGTTTGTGCATGTCCATTTGAGCGAGTGTGTTTGTGCAGGTTTGTTGATTTGTATTAATGTCCTAGGATTGTAGTTTGTGTTTTCTTGATCCTTTTTGCGAATGCACTTTTGCGTGAGTACTTTTGTGCATGCTTTTGTACTTTTACTTATGTGCGTATATTTTGTAGCGAGAGTTTTTGTGCACGTTTCTTCATGCGCATTCGTGTCCTCGAACTATAGCACGTATTTTCATGATCGCTTTTGGAATCCAATTTTGACCATGTTGGAGTCCGAATTTGGAAATTCGACATTAGACAGGAATTGTAGCCAGCTAAAATAGCTTTCTAATGCTGCCGGAACCAGTCGATTTGGAGTCCGGATGAGAAAGTTATGCTCGACTTCGTGGACACTACCGAAGATGTTGAGGGATCCTCTCTTCTAATTTGATTTTATTTTCCTAATTGCAACTCTTTTCTTGCTCTTTGATCATTTTTGCTTCAGGGACACCTAATTATCAATTTGTACCTATAAGAAACTAAATCCACCAATTAAAACAAAAATATAAATTAATCCATAAAAAATCCACGTAAACGTAAACGTTGAGTGTTATTTCTACACTCCACTGCATGTTTTGTATTTAGTGTTTTTGCTATTGTTTGGTTATGCGTATTAAAGTCCTAGTGTTCAATTTCGTGTTTTTAAGAACGTTGTTGCGAATGTACTCTTGCGCATATTTTTTACATGTACGTTTGTGCATGTCCATTTGAGCGAGTGTGTTTGTGCAGGTTTGTTGATTTGTATTAATGTCCTAGGATTGTAGTTTGTGTTTTCTTGATCCTTTTTGCGAATGCACTTTTGCGTGAGTACTTTTGTGCATGCTTTTGTACTTTTACTTATGTGCGTATATTTTGTAGCGAGAGTTTTTGTGCACGTTTCTTCATGCGCATTCGTGTCCTCGAACTATAGCACGTGTTTTCATGATCGCTTTTGGAATCCAATTTTGACCATGTTGGAGTCCGAATTCGGAAATTCGACATTAGACAGGAATTGTAGCCAGCTAAAATAGCTTTCTAATGCCGCCGTAACCAGTCGATTTGGAGTCCGGATGAGAAAGTTATGCTCGAATTCGTGGACACTACCGAAGATGTTGAGGGATCCTCTCTTCTAATTTGATTGTATTTTCCTAATTGCAACTCTTTTCTTGCTCTTTGATCATTTTTGCTTCAGGGACACCTAATTATCAATTTGTACCTATAAGATACTAAATCCACCAATTAAAACAAAAATATAAATTAATCCATAAAAAAATCCACGTAAACGTAAACGTTGAGTGTTATTTCTACACTCCACTGCATGTTTTGTATTTAGTGTTTTTGCTATTGTTTGGTGATGCGTATTAAAGTCCTAGTGTTCAATTTCGTGTGTTTAAGAACGTTGTTGCGAATGTACTCTTGCGCATATTTTTTTACATGTACGTTTGTGCATGTCCATTTGAGCGAGTGTGTTTGTGCAGGTTTGTTGATTTGTATTAATGTCCTAGGATTGTAGTTTGTGTTTTCTTGATCCTTTTTGCGAATGCACTTTTGCGTGAGTACTTTTGTGCATGCTTTTGTACTTTTACTTATGTGCGTATATTTTGTAGCGAGAGTTTTTGTGCACGTTTCTTCATGCGCATTCGTGTCCTCGAACTATAGCACGTATTTTCATGATCGCTTTTGGAATCCAATTTTGACCATGTTGGAGTCCGAATTTGGAAATTCGACATTAGACAGGAATTGTAGCCAGCTAAAATAGCTTTCTAATGTTGCCGGAATCAGTCGACTTGGAGTCCGGATGAGAAAGTTATGCTCGACTTCGTGGACACTACCGAAGATGTTGAGGGATCCTCTCTTCTAATTTGATTTTATTTTCCTAATTGCAACTCTTTTCTTGCTCTTTGATCATTTTTGCTTCAGGGACACCTAATTATCAATTTGTACCTATAAGATACTAAATCCACCAATTAAAACAAAAATATAAATTAATCCATAAAAAAATCCACGTAAACGTAAACGTTGAGTGTTATTTCTACACTCCACTGCATGTTTTGTATTTAGTGTTTTTGCTATTGTTTGGTTATGCGTATTAAAGTCCTAGTGTTCAATTTCGTGTTTTTAAGAACGTTGTTGCGAATGTACTCTTGCGCATATTTTTTACATGTACGTTTGTGCATGTCCATTTGAGCGAGTGTGTTTGTGCAGGTTTGTTGATTTGTATTAATGTCCTAGGATTGTAGTTTGTGTTTTCTTGATCCTTTTTGCGAATGCACTTTTGCGTGAGTACTATTGTGCATGCTTTTGTGCTTTTACTTATGTGCGTATATTTTGTAGCGAGAGTTCTTGTGCACGTTTCTTCATGCGCATTCGTGTCCTCGAACTATAGCACGTGTTTTCATGATCGCTTTTGGAATCCAATTTTGACTATGTTGGAGTCCGAATTCGGAAATTCGACATTAGACAGGAATTGTAGCCAGCTAAAATAGCTTTCTAATGCCGCCGTAACTAGTCGATTTGGAGTCCGGATGAGAAATTTATGCTCGAATTCGTGGATACTACCGAAGATGTTGAGGGATCCTCTCTTCTAATTTGATTGTATTTTCCTAATTGCAACTCTTTTCTTGCTCTTTGATCATTTGCTTCAGGGACACCTAATTATCAATTTGTACCTATAAGATACTAAATCCACCAATTAAAACAAAAATATAAATTAATCCATAAAAAAATCCACGTAAACGTAAACGTTGAGTGTTATTTCTACACTCCACTGCATGTTTTGTATTTAGTGTTTTTGCTATTGTTTGGTGATGCGTATTAAAGTCCTAGTGTTCAATTTCGTGTGTTTAAGAACGTTGTTGCGAATGTACTCTTGCGCATATTTTTTTACATGTACGTTTGTGCATGTCCATTTGAGCGAGTGTGTTTGTGCAGGTTTGTTGATTTGTATTAATGTCCTAGGATTGTAGTTTGTGTTTTCTTGATCCTTTTTGCGAATGCACTTTTGCGTGAGTACTATTGTGCATGCTTTTGTGCTTTTACTTATGTGAGTATATTTTGTAGCGAGAGTTCTTGTGCACGTTTCTTCATGCGCATTCGTGTCCTCGAACTATAGCACGTGTTTTCATGATCGCTTTTGGAATCCAATTTTGACTATGTTGGAGTCCGAATTCGGAAATTCGACATTAGACAGGAATTGTAGCCAGCTAAAATAGCTTTCTAATGCCGCCGTAACTAGTCGATTTGGAGTCCGGATGAGAAAGTTATGCTCGAATTCGTGGATACTACCGAAGATGTTGAGGGATCCTCTCTTCTAATTTGATTGTATTTTCCTAATTGCAACTCTTTTCTTGCTCTTTGATCATTTTTGCTTCAGGGACACCTAATTATCAATTTGTACCTATAAGATACTAAATCCACCAATTAAAACCAAAATATAAATTAATCCATAAAAAAATCCACGTAAACGTAAACGTTGAGTGTTATTTCTACACTCCACTGCATGTTTTGTATTTAGTGTTTTTGCTATTGTTTGGTGATGCGTATTAAAGTCCTAGTGTTCAATTTCGTGTGTTTAAGAACGTTGTTGCGAATGTACTCTTGCGCATATTTTTTTACATGTACGTTTGTGCATGTCCATTTGAGCGAGTGTGTTTGTGCAGGTTTGTTGATTTGTATTAATGTCCTAGGATTGTAGTTTGTGTTTTCTTGATCCTTTTTGCGAATGCACTTTTGCGTGAGTACTATTGTGCATGCTTTTGTGCTTTTACTTATGTGCGTATATTTTGTAGCGAGAGTTTTTGTGCACGTTTCTTCATGCGCATTCGTGTCCTCGAACTATAGCACGTATTTTCATGATCGCTTTTGGAATCCAATTTTGACCATATTGAAGTCCGAATTTGGAAATTCGACATTAGACGGGAATTGTAGCCAGCTATAATAGCTTTCTAATGCCGCCGGAACCAGCCCATTTGGAGTCCGGATGAGAAAGTTATGCTCGACTTCGGGGACACTACCGAAGATGTTGAGGGATCCTCTCTTCTAATTTGATTTTATTTTCCTAATTGCAACTCTTTTCTTACTCTTTGATCATTTTTGCTTCACGGGCACCTAATTATCAATTTGTACCTATAAGATACTAAATCCACCAATTAAAACAAAAATATAAATTAATCCATAAAAAAATCCACGTAAACGTAAACGTCGAGTGTTATTTCTACACTCCACTGCATGTTTTGTATTTAGTGTTTTTGCTATTGTTTGGTTATGCGTATTAAAGTCCTAGTGTTCAATTTCGTGTTTTTAAGAACGTTGTTGCGAATGTACTCTTGCGCATATTTTTTTACATGTACGTTTGTGCATGTCCATTTGAGCGAGTGTGTATGTGCAGGTTTGTTGATTTGTATTAATGTCCTAGGATTGTAGTTTGTGTTTTCTTCATCCTTTTTGCGTATGCACTTTTGCGTGAGTACTTTTGTGCATGCTTTTGTACTTTTACTTATGTGCGTATATTTTGTAGCGAGAGTTTTTGTGCACGTTTCTTCATGCGCATTCGTGTCCTCGAACTATAGCACGTATTTTCATGATCGCTTTTGGAATCCAATTTTGACCATGTTGGAGTCCGAATTTGGAAATTCGACATTAGACAGGAATTGTAGCTAGCTAAAATAGCTTTCTAATGTTGCCGGAATCAGTCGACTTGGAGTCCGGATGAGAAAGTTATGCTCGACTTCGTGGACACTACCGAAGATGTTGAGGGATCCTCTCTTCTAATTTGATTTTATTTTCCTAATTGCAACTCTTTTCTTGCTCTTTGATCATTTTTGCTTCAGGGACACCTAATTATCAATTTGTACCTATAAGATACTAAATCCACCAATTAAAACAAAAATATAAATTAATCCATAAAAAAATCCACGTAAACGTAAACGTTGAGTGTTATTTCTACACTCCACTGCATGTTTTGTATTTAGTGTTTTTGCTATTGTTTGGTTATGCGTATTAAAGTCCTAGTGTTCAATTTCGTGTTTTTAAGAACGTTTTTGCGAATGTACTCTTGCGCATATTTTTTTTACATGTACGTTTGTGCATGTCCATTTGAGCGAGTGTGTTTGTGCAGGTTTGTTGATTTGTATTAATGTCCTAGGATTGTAGTTTGTGTTTTCTTTATCCTTTTTGCGAATGCACTTTTGCGTGAGTACTATTGTGCATGCTTTTGTGCTTTTACTTATGTGCATATATTTTGTAGCGAGAGTTTTTGTGCACGTTTCTTCATGCGCATTCGTGTCCTCGAACTATAGCACGTATTTTCATGATCGCTTTTGGAATCCAATTTTGACCATATTGAAGTCCGAATTTGGAAATTCGACATTAGACGGGAATTGTAGCCAGCTATAATAGCTTTCTAATGCCGCCGGAACCAGCCCATTTGGAGTCCGGATGAGAAAGTTATGCTCGACTTCGGGGACACTACCGAAGATGTTGAGGGATCCTCTCTTCTAATTTGATTTTATTTTCCTAATTGCAACTCTTTTCTTACTCTTTGATCATTTTTGCTTCAGGGGCACCTAATTATCAATTTGTACCTATAAGATACTAAATCCACCAATTAAAACAAAAATATAAATTAATCCATAAAAAAATCCACGTAAACGTAAACGTCGAGTGTTATTTCTACACTCCACTGCATGTTTTGTATTTAGTGTTTTTGCTATTGTTTGGTTATGCGTATTAAAGTCCTAGTGTTCAATTTCGTGTTTTTAAGAACGTTGTTGCGAATGTACTCTTGCGCATATTTTTTTACATGTACGTTTGTGC
This sequence comes from Erythranthe guttata, assembly GCF_056151865.1. Taxonomy (NCBI): domain Eukaryota; kingdom Viridiplantae; phylum Streptophyta; class Magnoliopsida; order Lamiales; family Phrymaceae; genus Erythranthe; species Erythranthe guttata. The sequence continues at coordinate 10,311,302 of NC_142544.1, read as the reverse complement.
ATGTCCATTTGAGCGAGTGTGTATGTGCAGGTTTGTTGATTTGTATTAATGTCTTAGGATTGTAGTTTGTGTTTTCTTCATCCTTTTTGCGAATGCACTTTTGCGTGAGTACTTTTGTGCATGCTTTTGTACTTTTACTTATGTGCGTATATTTTGTAGCGAGAGTTTTTGTGCACGTTTCTTCATGCGCATTCGTGTCCTCGAACTATAGCACGTATTTTCATGATCGCTTTTGGAATCCAATTTTGACCATGTTGGAGTCCGAATTTGTAAATTCGACATTAGACAGGAATTGTAGCCAGCTAAAATAGCTTTCTAATGTTGCCGGAATCAGTCGACTTGGAGTCCGGATGAGAAAGTTATGCTCGACTTCGTGGACACTACCGAAGATGTTGAGGGATCCTCTCTTCTAATTTGATTTTATTTTCCTAATTGCAACTCTTTTCTTGCTCTTTGATCATTTTTGCTTCAGGGACACCTAATTATCAATTTGTACCTATAAGATACTAAATCCACCAATTAAAACAAAAATATAAATTAATCCATAAAAAAATCCACGTAAACGTGAACGTTGAGTGTTATTTCTACACTCCACTACATGTTTTGTATTTAGTGTTTTTGCTATTGTTTGGTTATGCGTATTAAAGTCCTAGTGTTCAATTTCGTGATTTGAAGAACGTTGTTGCGAATGTACTCTTGCGCATATTTTTTTACATGTACGTTTATGCATGTCCATGTGAGCGAGTGTGTTTGTGCAGGTTTGTTGATTTGTATTAATGTCCTAGGATTGTAGTTTGTGTTTTCTTGATCCTTTTTGCGAATGCACTTTTGCGTGAGTACTTTTGTGCATGCTTTTGTACTTTTACTTATGTGCGTATATTTTGTAGCGAGAGTTTTTGTGCACGTTTCTTCATGCGCATTCGTGTCCTCGAACTATAGCACGTATTTTCATGATCGCTTTTGGAATCCAATTTTGACCATGTTGGAGTCCGAATTTGGAAATTTGACATTAGACAGGAATTGTAGCCAGCTAAAAGAGATTTCTAATGCCGCCGGAACCAGTCGATTTGGAGTCCGGATGAGAAAGTTATGCTCGACTTCGTGGACACTACCGAAGATGTTGAGGGATCCTCTCTTCTAATTTGATTTTATTTTCCTAATTGCAACTATTTTCTTACTCTTTGATCATTTTTGCTTCAGGGACACCTAATTATCAATTTGTACCTATAAGATACTAAATCCACCAATTAAAACGAAAATATGAATTAATCCATAAAAATATCCACGTAAACGTGAACGTTGAGTGTTATTTCTGCACTCCACTGCATGTTTTGTATTTAGTGTTTTTGCTATTGTTTGGTTATGCGTATTAAAGTCCTAGTGTTCAATTTCGTGTTTTGAAGAACGTTGTTGCTGTAACACCCCACCTTTCCAAAACCCGAAAACCTTAACACCCGAGATTAATATTCCTAACTCGAAAACCATTAGGAAATATTATTACGTGATTATATGCATTACGTGAATTTAATTATGTTACTTGCGTGAATAATTACGTGCACTATTATATATGTGACTTATATGATTTAAATTCCCGAAAAAAAATTGAAACACTATGAAATTTCGTGAATTATCTGGTTTATGTGAATAATTGCGTATTCTTACTTATTTGATAAATTATTTGAAACTTGGTAAATTATGTGAATGGTATACACATATATATATATATATATATATATATATATATATATACTCGTACATACATGCATGCATACGTATACATACATATATACTAATGTTTGTATTATACATTTGAATATATATATATGTATATCCGAAAATGTGTGTGTGTTCGGATATGTGTGTGTGAGTGTGTAGTGTTTATGCAAGTTGTCATTATATTAATTAAATAATTAGTGAATAAGGGTGCATGTTTTTACACTTGGCACACCCTAATCATTTTACCTAAACTCACACTCAACACTCTCATTAGTGAGATGAAGAGACACCCTTCATCTTTCTTCTTCCAACACCTAAACCCCCTACTTGTCTTCCTCTTCTCCTTCCACCGAAACCATCACCACCATCATCGGCCCTCCTCTCTCCACCTCATTTCTCATTTTCAAAGAAAACCCCAAAATAAAAATGAAGGTTCCTTATTTAACTCTTGCTATAGACTATTCCAAAAACACCATCAAAACCACTTGCCTCCTTACGGGAGATCACAACTCCTCCCTCCTTGAAGCTCACACCATCTCCTTCACAATCAAGGTGGCTTGGTTGAACTTTGGTGCTTGAAAGTCTCTCTCTCCCCTTCGGTTATATTTTCTTTCTTCGATTTTAAGGTAAGAAATTCGATTTCTTGCTGCAATTAAGGGACATCAATAGTATTAAAAATATTTTCATGACATTCCAAATTGCCGACATTCGAGCCGTCCAAGAATTTCCCGACGTATTTCCCGATGACATTCCCGGACTTCCGCCCGATCGAGAAATCGAGTTCGAAATCAATCTGATTCCCGGAGCTACGCCAATCTCCAAAGCACCGTACCGTATGGCCCCAATGGAGTTGAAGGAACTGAAAGATCAAGTCCAAGAATTTCTCGACAAAGGCTATGTTCGACCCAGCCATTCCCCGTGGGGTGCACCGGTTCTTTTTGTCAAAAAGAAAGACGGATCCCTCCGCCTTTGCATCGATTACCGTGAACTCAACAAAGTCACAATCAAGAATAAATACCCTCTCCCTCGAATCGATGATCTCTTCGACCAACTTCAAGGCTCATCAGTCTTCTCGAAAATCGATCTCCGATCCGGCTATCACCAACTCAAAATCAAGGAATCCGATATCCCCAAAACGGCTTTCAGAACCCGATACGGCCATTATGAATTCGTTGTCATGCCCTTCGGTTTAACCAACGCCCCCGCAGCTTTCATGGACCTTATGAACCGAGTTTTTCATCAATACTTGGACCAGTTCGTGATTGTTTTCATCGATGACATTCTCATCTACTCCAAAACCCAAGGAGATCATATGTCTCACCTTCGCACCGTACTCCAAACTCTCCGATCGCATCAACTATACGCCAAGTTCAGCAAATGCGAGTTCTGGCTTTCGAGTGTGGCTTTCCTTGGTCACATTGTTTCAGAACAAGGAATCTCCGTCGACCCCAGCAAGATAGAGGCCGTGTCAAATTGGTCAATTCCGAAGAACGCGAAGGAAATTCGAAGTTTCCTTGGACTAGCCGGCTACTACCGCAAATTCGTAAAGGATTTCTCAAAGCTTGCCTCTCCACTCACCCGATTGACTCGAAAGGACGTCAAATATCAGTGGACTCCCGAATGCGACGCCGGTTTCACCGAATTAAAAGCTCGACTCACATCAGCACCAATTCTCGCACTACCAGAGAAAGTCGGAGAATTCATAGTCTACAGTGATGCTTCGAAATTAGGTCTAGGCGCCGTACTCATGCAAAATGGAAAGGTCATTGCCTACGCCTCTCGTCAACTCAAAGAGTACGAACGCAATTATCCAACGCACGATCTCGAATTAGCCGCCGTCGTTTTCGCACTCAAAATCTGGCGACACTACCTCTATGGTGAAAAGTGTACCATCTACACCGATCACAAGAGTCTGAAATATTTCTTCACTCAAAAAGACTTAAACATGCGGCAACGAAGATGGCTCGAACTAGTCAAAGATTACGACTGCGAGATACTCTACCACCCCGGCAAAGCAAATGTGGTCGCCGACGCGCTTAGCCGCAAATCGATCAACGCCCTCGTAGTCCAACCTAACTTGGGAGAATCGATCAAATCAGCCCAACAAAACGATCCTCAAATTTTCAAAATCCGCAATAACCTCGAATCCAACCCCGATTTTCAAATCACCAAAGATGGTCTCGTCCGATTCCAAAATCGCATTTACGTCCCCGATGACTCAAGCGTTCGCCGGCTCATCTTAACCGAAGCTCACCAAACCACTTACACTTGCCATCCCGGAGAAACCAAGATGTACCAAGACCTCAAAAAGCTGTACTGGTGGCCTGGAATGAAGAAAGACGTGGCCCGATTCGTGGCTGAATGCCTAGTGTGCCAACAAGTCAAGGCGGAACATCAAAGACCCGGAGGTTTACTTCAATCGAACCTAATTCCGGAATGGAAATGGGAAGCTATCACAATGGACTTCGTGCAAGGATTTCCGAAGACCCAAAGAGGATCCGACGCCATTTGGGTGATCCTTGACCGACTGACCAAAACGGCTCACTTTCTTCCGATCCGAATGACGTTCAGTCTAGAGAAGCTGACCGAATTATACGTCCGAGAAATAGTCCGACTCCACGGCGTCCCCGTCTCCATTATTTCCGACCGAGACCCTCGATTTACGTCAAAATTCTGGAAAAGCTTACACGAAACCCTTGGAACACGATTAAAATTCAGCACCGCCTATCACCCCCAAACCGACGGTCAATCCGAACGAACTATCAAAACCCTAGAAGATCTTCTCCGCGCTTGTATTCTCGATTTTGGAGGAAATTGGGAATCCCGCCTTCCACTAATCGAATTCGCGTACAACAATAGCTTTCACTCGTCAATTGGAATGGCACCTTACGAAGCTCTTTACGGCCGCAAGTGTAGATCCCCGCTCCATTGGGACGAAATAGGCGAAAGAAAATTCCTTGGTCCCGACCTAGTCCAGCAAACCGTCGATATCATCAAAAATATTCGAGAGAAAATGCGAATTGCCCAAGATCGACAACAAAGCTATGCCAACACTCGAAGGAGAGATCTCGAATTCGAAGTCGGAGACTCCGTATTCCTAAAAGTGGCGCCTTTCAAAGGGATTATGCGATTTGGGAAAAAGGGAAAATTAGCACCGCGATTTATTGGCCCATTCGAGATTCTCGACAAAGTTGGTACTCGCGCCTACCGACTCGCCTTACCGCCCAACTTATCCAATTTTCACAATGTCTTTCACGTTTCGATGCTTCGAAAATACATTCGCAGCCCCGACCACATATTGAAAACCGAACCGGTCGAACTAAACCCCAACCTCTCCTACGAAGAGAGACCTTCTCAAATACTTGATTTCAAAACCAAAACCCTTCGAAACCGAGACCTTAAATTCGTTAAGATCCTTTGGCAAAATCATACACCCGAAGAAGCCACGTGGGAACGAGAAGAAGAAATGCGCGAGCGATACCCCGAGTTGTTCAGGTAACAATTTTGGGGACAAAATTTCTTTAAGGGGGGGAGACTGTAACACCCCACCTTTCCAAAACCCGAAAACCTTAACACCCGAGATTAATATTCCTAACTCGAAAACCCTTAGGAAATATTATTACGTGATTATATGCATTACGTGAATTTAATTATGTTACTTGCGTGAATAATTACGTGCACTATTATATATGTGACTTATATGATTTAAATTCCCGAAAAAAAATTGAAACACTATGAAATTTCGTGAATTACGTGGTTTATGTGAATAATTGCGTATTCTTACTTATTTGATAAATTATTTGAAACTTGGTAAATTATGTGAATGGTATACATATATATATATATATACTCGTACATACATGCATGCATACGTATACATACATATATACTAATGTTTGTATTATACATTTGAATATATATATATGTATATCCGAAAATGTGTGTGTGTTCGGATATGTGTGTGTGAGTGTGTAGTGTTTATGCAAGTTGTCATTATATTAATTAAATAATTAGTGAATAAGGGTGCATGTTTTTACACTTGGCACACCCTAATCATTTTACCTAAACTCACACTCAACACTCTCATTAGTGAGATGAAGAGACACCCTTCATCTTTCTTCTTCCAACACCTAAACCCCCTACTCGTCTTCCTCTTCTCCTTCCACCGAAACCATCACCACCATCATCGGCCCTCCTCTCTCCACCTCATTTCTCATTTTCAAAGAAAACCCCAAAATAAAAATGAAGGTTCCTTATTTAACTCTTGCTATAGACTATTCCAAAAACACCATCAAAACCACTTGCCTCCTTACGGGAGATCACAACTCCTCCCTCCTTGAAGCTCACACCATCTCCTTCACAATCAAGGTGGCTTGGTTGAACTTTGGTGCTTGAAAGTCTCTCTCTCCCCTTCGGTTATATTTTCTTTCTTCGATTTTAAGGTAAGAAATTCGATTTCTTGCTGCAATTAAGGGACATCAATAGTATTAAACATATTTTCATGAAATTTTAAAAGATTGGGGAAGATTTCGAAAAAATTAGGGCTTTTTGAAGAAAAATGGAAAAATTAGTGTTCTTGTTAAATTCTTGTTCTTGCATGCATCATCTATGTTGATAGTGGTTAGATACAACTTTTATTGGCCAAAAGCCTTAAAAATTTCAGATTTCAAAAAGGGGTTTTTCAAGAAAATGAAATTTTTAACTTTTTGTGGTTGCATGTGTAGATCTTTAAAAGTTTGGGCCAAATCTGTAATTTTTGTAAAGTCTGTCCGAAAAATGTTTTCGAAACTGTTTTCCAGCATTTATTGAACTAAAATTTCGGATTTAAAGAATTTTTGGTAAGAAAAAGTTGATTTGGAAACTTTAATAGGCTTGCATGTGTAGATCTTGAGATTTTGGGGTAAAATATGTAAATTCCGAAATTTCTGCATAAAGTGACTTTTCAACTTCATTTTCTGCATCTAGTAAAGTGTAATTTCAGATTTGTTAGGGGTTTTCATGAAAAAGTTGATTTTGAATTTCTAGTGTGGTTGCATGTGTAAATTTCGAAACTTTTGGGTCAAAACTGCAATTTCTGAAAAATCTCTCATTTTAAAGTTTGGATCTGTTTTTCAGCAAGTATTAATTAGGAAAAAGTTTTATTTAACAAGTTTTTAAATTAATTAGAGTTATATTAGAGTTTTGGATTTTTTTAAATTGAGAAAAAGGATTTTTCCTAGTTTTATTTCAAAAAAATTCGAAACTTTGTAAAATTTTAAAATAACTTCAGAATTTTGGAATTTGAGCCAGTAGGAGTTCTAGGATTTCATTTGAGAATTTTTGGAATTAGTTTGCTAATATTTCGAAATTAGGACCATTTGCATACCATTTAACATGTTTTGTGCTTTAATGTTTATGTTCTTGATTTAATAGTAATAAGTGATGAATTTTAGTATTTTGGTACTTTAATTACTGTTGAATGTGTTTAATGGTTGTGAGAAATTGATTGGAATGGATTATTACCTAGATGTGGTAATAAGTCCATTAAATGAAAGGTAAAAAGGGGTATTTGTGCTTAAGCTTGCTTTGATGAACAATTAGTGATGTTTAATGTGTTGATTGTGCATGTGTGTATGCTGAAATGGTGTGAATGTGTGGGTGCTGATTGTGCATGGTGTGTGTGCCGTGTGTGGTTGTGTGTTTATGTGTGAGTAAATTTGGGAGTTTTGCCCAAATCATAAATATGTGGTAAATTGTGATATTTGTGTGATTTGTGGCACTTGATTGATATTTGTGATGTCATGTGTGGGTTAGAGCATTATTTCGAAAAATTGCATTAAATGATTTTTATTTGAAAGATTAATGGAATATCGGGTAATGAACAACTCGGATATAGTGGGCCGGTATCCAACTAGGATGATGTGTGTAGTGGTTTGATTCCACTTAGTGAAAACGGGCTCGTAACAGGTTTATTATCCGGTACAGAAATTAATCCTTCACGGATCCGATAAACCGAAAAAAAAAAAATGTGTTTTTCATGATTTTCACAAAAAGGGCATTTTAGTCATTTTTGCTTAATTGCGTGGATTTTTGTGTTTTCGTGAGATATGTGCTTTGACCGATTGCCTTATGTTGTGTGCGGATTGTGGGCAAGAACGGGTATACGATATTATATATTATTTATAACGTATTTCCAAAAGATTGATAATACTCGGATTTCTTACTGAGCTTTATAGCTCATATAGATGTCTTTTAATTGCAGGTAGTAGTAATCCTCAACCGGGATGGATCGAGTAGTGGATCGAGTAGTGGATCGAGATCCTTTATTTCTACACTCCACTGCATGTTTTGTATTTAGTGTTTTTGCTATTGTTTGGTTTTGCGTATTAAAGTCCTAGTGTTCAATTTCGTGTTTTTAAGAACGTTGTTGCGAATGTACTCTTGCGCATATTTTTTTACATGTACGTTTGTGCATGTCCATTTGAGCGAGTGTGTTTGTGCAGGTTTGTTGATTTGTATTAATGTCCTAGGATTGTAGTTTGTGTTTTCTTGATCCTTTTGCGAATGCACTTTTGCGTGAGTACTTTTGTGCATGCTTTTGTACTTTTACTTATGTGCGTATATTTTGTAGCGAGAGTTTTTGTGCACGTTTCTTCATGCGCATTCGTGTCCTCGAACTATAGCACGTATTTTCATGATCGCTTTTGGAATCCAATTTTGACCATGTTGGAGTCCGAATTTGGAAATTTGACATTAGACAGGAATTGTAGCCAGCTAAAATAGCTTTCTAATGCCGAGGAACCAGTCGATTTGGAGTCCGGATGAGAAAGTTATGCTCGACTTCGTGGACACTACCGAAGATGTTGAGGGATCCTCTCTTCTAATTTGATTTTATTTTCCTAATTGCAACTCTTTTCTTACTCTTTGATCATTTTTGCTTCACGGGCACCTAATTATCAATTTGTACCTATAAGATACTAAATCCACCAATTAAAACAAAAATATAAATTAATCCATAAAAAAATCCACGTAAACATAAACGTTGAGTGTTATTTCTACACTCCACTGCATGTTTTGTATTTAGTTTTTATGCTATTGTTTGGTTAAGCGTATTAAAGTCCTAGTGTTCAATTTCGTGTTTTTAAGAACGTTGTTGCGAATGTACTCTTGCGCATATTTTTTTACATGTACGTTTGTGCATGTCCATTTGAGCGAGTGTGTTTGTGCAGGTTTGTTGATTTGTATTAATGTCCTACGATTGTAATTTGTGTTTTCTTCATCCTTTTTGCGAATGCACTTTTGCGTGAGTACTTTTGTGCATGCTTTTGTAATTTTACTTATGTGCGTATATTTTGTAGCGAGAGTTTTTGTGCACGTTTCTTCATGCGCATTCGTGTCCTCGAACTATAGCACGTATTTTCATGATCGCTTTTGGAATCCAATTTTGACCATGTTGGAGACCGAATTTGGAAATTTGACATTAGACAGGAATTGTAGCTAGCTAAAATAGCTTTCTAATGCCGCCAGAACCAATCGATTTGGAGTCCGGATGAGAAAGTTATGCTCGACTTCGTGGACACTACCGAAGATGTTGAGGGATCCTCTCTTCTAATTTGATTTTATTTTCCTAATTGCAACTCTTTTCTTACTCTTTGATCATTTTTGCTTCAGGGACACCTAATTATCAAATTGTACCTATAAGATACTAAATCCACCAATTAAAACAAAAATATAAATTAATCCATAAAAAATCAACGTAAACGTAAACGTTGAGTGTTATTTCTACACTCCACTGCATGTTTTGTATTTAGTGTTTTTGCTATTGTTTGGTTATGCGTATTAAAGTCCTAGTGTTCAATTTCGTGTTTTTAAGAATGTTGTTGCGAATGTACTCTTGCGCATATTTTTATACATGTACGTTTGTGCATGTCCATTTCAGCGAGTGTGTTTGTGCAGGTTGGTTGATTTGTATTAATGTCCTAGGATTGTAGTTTGTGTTTTCTTGATCCTTTTTGCGAATGCACTTTTGCGTGAGTACTTTTGTGCTTGCTTTTGTACTTTTACTTATGTGCGTATATTTTGTAGCGAGAGTTTTTGTCCACGTTTCTTCATGCGCATTCGTGTCCTCGAACTATAGCACGTATTTTCATGATCGCTTTTGGAATCCAATTTTGACCATGTTGGAGTCCGAATTTGGAAATTTGACATTAGACAGGAATTGTAGCCAGCTAAAATAGCTTTCTAATGCCGCCGGAACCAATCGATTTGGAGTCCGGATGAGAAAGTTATGCTCGACTTCGTGGACACTACCGAAGATGTTGAGGGATCCTCTCTTCTAATTTGATTTTATTTTCCTAATTGCAACTCTTTTCTTACTCTTTGATCATTTTTGCTTCAGGGACACCTAATTATCAATTTGTACCTATAAGATACTAAATCCACCAATTAAAACAAAAATATAAATTAGTCCATAAAAAAATCCACGTAAACGTAAACGTTGAGTGTTATTTCTACACTCCACTGCATGTTTTGTATTTAGTGTTTTTGCTATTGTTTGGTTATGCATATTAAACTCCTAGTGTTCAATTTCGTGTTTTTAAGAACGTTGTTGCGAATGTACTCTTGCGCATATTTTTTTACATGTACGTTTGTGCATGTCCATTTGAGCGAGTGTGTTTGTGCAGGTTTGTTGATTTGTATTAATGTCCTAGGATTGTAGTTTGTGTTTTCTTGATCCTTTTTGCGAATGCACTTTTGCGTGAGTACTATTGTGCATGCTTTTGTGCTTTTACTTATGTGCGTATATTTTGTAGCGAGAGTTTTTGTGCACGTTTCTTCATGCGCATTCGTGTCCTCGAACTATAGCACGTATTTTCATGATCGCTTTTGGAATTCAATTTTGACCATGTTGGAGTCCGAATTTGGAAATTCGACATTAGACGGGAATTGTAGCCGGCTAAAATAGCTTTCGAATGCTGCCGAAGCCAGTCCATTTGGAGTCCGAATGCGAAAGTTATGCTCGACTTCGTGGACACTACCGAAGATGTTGAGGGATCCTCTCTTCTAATTTGATTTCATTTTCCTAATTGCAACTCTTTTCTTACTCTTTGATCATTTTTACTTCATGGACACCTAATTATCAATTTGTACCTATAAGATACTAAATCCACCAATTAAAACAAAAATATAAATTAATCCATAAAAAAATCCACGTAAACGTAAACGTTGATTGTTATTTCTACACTCCACTGCATGTTTTGTATTTAGTGATTTTGCTATTGTTTGATTTTGCCATATCTCGTAGTCATACCAGGCAGAGATGGCCAGCAAAATCCTAATGGACTTAAGCATAGCAACTGGAGAGAAGGTTTCCTCATAGTCAACTCCTTGCTTTTGAGTATAACCCTTCGCTACCAATCTAGCCTTGTAGGTCGATACCTTTCCATCTACTCCAATTTTCTTCTTATAGATCCACTTGCAGCCTATGGGAACAATTCCCTCGGGTGGATCTACCAAGGTCCATACCTTGTTGGAGTACATAGAGTCCATTTCGGATTTCATGGCATTAAGCCAATGTCCCTTGTCTGTATCCGATACAGCTTCGTTGAAAGTTCTAGGATCACATCCTTGGTCAACTTCATCAACGAGGAATAACCTATCGGGCGCTCTCCGAACTCTTTCGGATCTACGCAGCGACGGTTCAGGAGGTATGTTAGTGGTTTGTTGGATTGGTTCATTATCTGATTGTTGTGCTTGAACTTCAGATTGTGGTTCTCGAACTTCTTCGAGATCAACTACACTGCCCTTTCTATCCGATAGAAATTCATTCTCAAGGAACACGGCATTTCTCGAGACGAACACCTTTGCCTCGGAAACATAGTAGAATTCGTATCCCATGGAATCCTCGGGATACCCCACAAAATAGCATAGGTCGGATTTTGTATCCAACTTATCTCCCACTAGCCCCTTCACGTAAGCGGGACAACCCCATATCCTAATATGTTTAAACGTGGGTTTCTTGGAGTGCCAAAGTTCATAAGGTGTGGAGTTAACTGCTTTGGTATTAACCCTATTCAGCAAATACACGGAAATTAGGAGTGCATGACCCCACAGGTATGCCGGTAACTCGGTGAACCCCATCATAGATCGAACCATGTCTAACAGTGTTCGATTCCGACGTTCGGAAACTCCATTAAGTTGAGGAGTTCCAGGAGGAGTCCATTGAGACAGAATCCCATTCTCTTTAAGATAGTCTATAAACTCAGTACTTAAGTATTCGCCACCACGATCGGATCGTAGTTTCTTAATACGTCTACCGAGTTGGTTTTCTACTTGGTGTCTAAAATCTTTGAACTTTTCAAAAGTTTCAGACTTATACTTCATTAAGTATACGAAACCATACCTAGAATAATCATCGGTAAAGGTAACGAAGTAGTTAAAACCACCCCTAGCACTAACGCTTAGTGGACCACACACGTCTGAATGGATCAAATCCAAAAGACCCTCGGCTCGTTCCATCTTCCCTTTGAAGGGAGTCTTGGTCATTTTTCCTTTAAGGCAGGATACACAAGTTTGAAGTGATTTAACGTCCTCCAAGGAGAACATTCCTTCACTAACAAACTTGTTCATCCTTCTCAAGGAAATGTGACCTAGTCGAGCGTGCCAAAGTTGTGCGGGGTTAAGACTTATATCTTTTCGTTTTGCTGATATAACGTTAATAGGTATTTCACTTGGATTCAGTTCATATAAGTTGTTTATAAGTTGTCCCTTACAAATCATATTTTGTTCCTTTTGTATTATGCAAATCGAATTTCCAAAAACAAAAGTAAAACCTTCATTATCCAAAATAGGAATAGAAATAAGGTTTCGAATAAGTGACGGAACAAATAAACAATTGTTCAAAACAATGGAAAAACTAGAATCCAAAACAAAAGATAAATTGTCCCAATGGCTTCAGCAGCAACCCTTGCTCCATTGCCCATTCTTAGGTAGGTCTCACCCACATTAAGCTTCCTACTTCTTGTCATGAGCTGCAAATCATTACAAAGATGTGAGCCAGAACCGGTACCCAAGCAGAAGATTTAACGGACAAATTAACTTCAACTAAATACGTACCCTTTTCAGAACGTTTCTGATCGAGGTAAGCCTTGCAGTTGCGTCTCCTCTACTTGGAGCACAAGTTTCAGATTGCGAAGCCAATCCAAATAGTTTGGACCGGTGAGTTTGTTTTGGTCGAGGATTGAGGAAAGGGGATGTTTGGACATTGTTGTTGAGAAAATTTTAAGAAGACAATAATTAGAGTTTTAGTTCGTAATAATCGTTACAATTAAAATTTTGGACTTTTATGTTTTAATTGTTCTCCCACTAATTTTATCGAATTCCACCACCCTCTAGCAGACAATCGAGAAAACTTATTTTTCTTTAATGGGCTTTAGGTCCAATAGCGCTAATGTAACCCGTAGTTAATCTATCCCGATTACACAAGCCTAAAGGTAGAGTACTATCAATCACATCACTATGTGACCCTAAAGTTCGATTTACCTCACACTTGATAATGACCTAAGTTAATCTAGCGAATATCAAAATCTTCGTGTGTCAAGTCTAGCCTACCAATATGAGATGTCATAGATCCAACTATATCAAACTAATGCAATCCCTAGTTAATCTAGCCGACCACATTAATCCAACATAATTTTATCTATGACCGTATCTCCATCTAATGTCAATTAAATTACAGCTTATCCCACAATAGCACTCCCCGCTAACACGGCTTACTGCACTATTATGAGAGGCTACACATAATTTAATTGTTGGTAGAAGGAAAGAAAAATTCAACAATTTGGTTTTTCTTTATAGCTTGATAATTATTCTTGATTAAGAATGAGGGATTTTATTTATTAAATTTTATTAGCTCATCGGAAGTTTTAGGTTATGATCGTTTGTGATTCCTACAACTATGTTCTCTAGGTATGTGGAAACGCATATTTATCCTAAGAGAGACATACGATCATCATCGTACTTAATCACAATTATTCATCTCATGAATTAATTAATTAATACGATAAATTGCAAATATAATTAACGGACCTCCTTCATTCATAAATCAATCAAATAAGAATGAAGTCCATTATTTATTTGCTATCTAATTTGTGTTCCATTAATTAAACTAATTTAACGATTAAATTAAATAATTAATCCAACACTATTCTTTGAATTCAAATTAAATTAATGGATCAATTATCTAATTTGGGTTTAATTGATAAATAATTTCAAAAATTAAAAATCAATTAATTTTTAATATTAATTTCAGAAAATCAAATTAAATTTTTTTTTTTTTTTTTTTTGTTGTGCTGACCGGACCGGTTCGGTCAGCTGAAAAACAGCAGCAAAAATCGAATTTTTTCAAAATTAAAAATTTTAATATTTTCTGAAATATTCAAAATATTTAATTAATATTAAAACACCCAATTAGATAACACCAATAATTCAACAATTCAACAAATCGAAGCATGCTTTTGAAAACGATAAACACTTTGACAAATAAACGATTAACCCGTGGCTCTGATACCACTGTTGGGGATCGTGCATGTATACGCAGCGGAATTTAAAATTTTTATATCGAACTAGTTTCGATTACATGCATAAACTAATCACATAGTCAACGTACCTTAACGCTTCCGCCATACATATGGTAATTATCGATTTAATTGAAAAACACATAAAACCGAAAATCACGAAACATGCTTATACTTCATTTCACAAAATCGAAACATGTAATCACGTATTACTCATGCTCGCAAATTAATAATCATACAAACATGTTCGAATCGAATTACGAAAGTTCCGATTTAATTACCCTCTTGTAGCGTGCGATTTCGACGAATCGAAATCCTAGAACGAGTCACGTACAAGCTGCTAATAATTACCAATCCACGGGGCTGCAACTCACGGCTGGACCAAGCTGATCCAGCAAGCGACGAACGGCAGTGAACGGCAGCAGCAGCGGCGGCGCGTGGCAGCGGCAGCGGCGGCGCGTGAGCGGCGTATCGGCGCGTGCGGCGGTGCGTGGATTCGTCGGGGCAGCAGCTCCTCTCCAATTAGGTTTCACCTCGTATTTTCGACCCACTCGAACTACAGCACTAGATGTAAACGAGTTAGACAACAACAAGAATAAAACGAAGGAAACGAGAGAAGAAAACCGGTGGTTTTCCGGCGGTGGTCGGCGGTGGCGCGCCGGTGGAGCAACGGCCGAAGAGGGGAGCGGCTAGGGCTTGAGCGGCTAGGGTTTGGTGCTGAAAAATCTGATCTCAAACTCTTGTTTGAGGTCTATTTATACCTAGGGTTTACAACCCTAGCGGGCTTAAGTCATTGGGCTTGACCCACTGATGCATTAAACCCATTCCCTCGTCGGCCTCGTTTCTAATAAACGATCGTTCACAAAATTATAACAAAATTATATTTGTGACGAGCTCAAATCCCTCGTCGATACGAGTGCCTCTTCGAAATTTCCAATTTCCAAAATTGGAAACTTCCACTTTAGTGGACTTGCTAAATCGGGAAACTTCCCAATTTAGAAAGTTCACTAAATTCCGCATTTCTCTCTTTCTCTACGTTTATTCCGATTCGCAATCCACAATTACGAATCTTGGATTCAATCATATCGACATCCAATCGTTCAAAGATTAACACATTAATCTATGCTTGTTGTTATCAAGGATCTATATTACACGAGAAGTGTGACCCTCAATGGTTCAGGTGTATGCTAGCCGTGGGCTCACAACTCTTTGTGATTCGAACAACACATTGTTCTTATACGAACTCCTCCCAAGAGTCCCGATTAGAGTAAAACTCATTTTACCTAATCCCGATCAAATCGGTGCCCAACGAATCAAGATTGGCGTCTAGCAACTACGCATCATGATTCCCTAGATACAAATGAAGTGCCTGCAAGAACCTTATGATATAGTTAGCGTACAGTACGATCCCTTCGTAGCACATGTCCCGATTGAACTAGAGGCATTGGTTCACCGAGACCTCTTATAAAGTTCAATAACCGTGCGAACGTTCTAGGTATTATAAATCCGTTCGTGTGCGACTTAGGGAAACACATTTCCCTAATCACCCCACTATCAACTCTGGCCAGAGATTCCATGGATTATAAACCGTCAGAACACACAGGACATCCATGACTACTCAAGCGCTCGAATCCCCTACTACAATGCACAGACTTCACACTAGATTTCGGATTGCACGAACGTTGGCCCTTGGAGCGGTCCGCGGTGGGACTCAGGGACATGTCACGATACAATCGGTCCTCTAGTGAAGTAACGGTGATGTCTGGGTCTTAAGGACTAATGGTGTACAACTATATCTTAGAAACCTATTACTCGATGAATGAGAACCACTTATAGATTTCTAGGGCGAGGGAGTTCAGTGAACTCATCCAGTATGAGCACCCACTCAAGTATGCCGATGTCACAACACCGAGGACTGATGAGACGCAGTACACATACACTAAGTGCTAGTCTCAAAAGGGAAAGGCCGCTATCATCATTATTGGCGTAACCCATCGACTAGGAACAAGGTTTAACAGTTACATTACATTGCTGAGTTATCTCACGATTCTACTAGATCAACTCACAGTAATAGAGTAACTCGTTAGGACTATATCTATGCTGCTTGCATGGGATAACAGATATAGAATGCCAAATAAGATATTTTATTATTACGAACGAAAAACGATTGTTTTATTACAAAGAAAAGAGAAAGACCACAGCCACAAGTTGGCTTGCCGGTCACCTACTCTAACACGAACTGTAGTACGGATTTTCGTGATCGCTTTTGGAATACAATTTTGACCATGTTCGAGTCCGAATTTGGAATTTTGACGTTAGACATTAATTGTAGCTAGCTGAAATAGTTTTCTTATGTTGTCGGAACCAGTTGATTTGGAGTCCGGATGAGAAAGTTATGCTCGACTTCGTGGACTCTAGCAAAGATGTTGAGGGATCCTCTCTTCTAATTTGATTTTATTTTATTAATTGCAACTCTTTTGTTACTCTTTGATCATTTTTTCTTCATGGACACCTAATTTTCGATTTGTACCTATAAGATACTAAATCAACCAATTAAAACAGAAATATTAATTAATCCAAAAAAAATCCACGTAAACGTAAACGTAGAGTGTTACTTCTACACTCCACTGTATCTTTTGTTTCTAGTAATTTTGCTGTTGTTTTGTTATGCGTATTAAAGTCCTAGTGTTGTAGTTCGAGTTTTTAAGAACGTTGCTGCGAATGCAGTTATGCGCATGTTTTTTTACACGTACGTTTGTGCATGTCCATTTGAGCGAGTGTGTTTATGCATGTTTGTTTATTTGTATTAATGTCCTAGGATTGTAGTTTGTGTTTCCATGATCCTTTTTGCGAATGCACTTTTGCGTGCATGCTTTTGTACTTTTACTTATGTGTGTATCTTTTCTAACGAGTGTTTTTGTGCATGTTTCTTGATGCGCATTCATGTCCTCGAACTGTAGTACGTATTTTCGTCATCGCTTTAAGAATCCAATTTTGACCATGTTCGAGTCCGAATATGGAATTTTGACATTAGACAAGAATTTTAGCCAGCTCAAATAGCTTTCTAATGTCGCCGGAACCATTTGATTTGTAGTCCAGATGAGAAAGTTATGCTCGACTTCGTGGACACTACCAAAGATGTTGAGGGATCCTCTCTTCTAATATTATTTTATTTTCCTAATTGCAACTCTTTTGTTACTCTTTGATCATTTTTGCTTCATGGACACCTAATTTTCGATTTGTACCTAAAAGATACTTAATCCACCAATTAAAAAAGAAATAAAAATTAATCCAAAAAAAATCCACGTAAACGTAAACGTAGAGTGTTATTTCTACACTCCACATTATTCTTTGTTTCTAGTAACATTGTTGTTCTTTAGTTATGCGTATTAAAGTCCTAGTGTTGTAGTTCGTATTATTAAGAACGTTGTTGCGAATGCAGTTATGCGCATGTTTTTTTATACGTACGTTTGTGGATGTCCATTTGAGCGAGTGTGTTTATGCATGTTTGTTTATCTGTATTAATGTCCTAGGATTGTAGTTTGTGTTTCCTGTTGGGTTTCGGGCACGCGTACGCAGCGGAAAACAAAAATTTTATGCGAATTAAACGAGTTTTAAATCACATAAGCACATGCCCGATAATAGATAACAATTAATTGCGTACCTTTGCGCTTCCAGCGAATTAAAAACAACATACATGCTTAATTACTTAATCGAAATTAAATCAATTAGCATGCTCGCGTTTAAATCAAATAATCATGCTCGCAATAATAAAACCAATTTCATGTAGTCACATAAAATCATACAAGTTTCTTATCAAAACGAACATGCATATATTAATTTAAACATAACCGAATCGAATGACAATAGATTCGAAACATTACCTCTTGAAGCGTGAGGTAGGCGCACTAAGCAAAGCTAGATTGCCACGGAAACCAATCCGTGCAATCCGGGGCAGCAACGGCGATGATCCGAGCTACGGCGGCGCATGTGATTCACGCGCAGAGAAGATGGCTAGCTGCTCTTCCCACTCCTATTGATCCAACCTGTTTGCTGATCTGAAATTACAGCCTTGCTCCGACTTCAGTATCTCCATGCGTATTTACTGGATGAACAATTCCTTCTGGACCATGGTAGATTTATGAGTCGTGAAGCTGCTGTCAAAATTTCACGTCCATCGGATGACCGGTTGATTTATGGCGAATTTTCTCGCTGGGCAGCGCAGAAAATCCGAGAGCAGTTTTTCATAATTGCCTTCTCGCATCTTCGATTCTTCAATCTTCCTCCTCTTGGATTTCACCTCGTATACTTCGATCAACTGAACACGTGGCACTAGACACGTAATAGTCAGAATAACGGAAGAAAAGAAAGAAGGAAAGGAATACCGATAGAGATCGGCCAACGGGTGGCCGATTCCGGCGAATTTCCGGCGACGGCGTAGTGGTGGTGGCCGTGGGAGAGGGTGGCTGATCGAGAGAGGCAGCGGCTAGGGTTATGAACGTGTGTTCTCTTAGTTGTGTGTGTGCAAGACCTATAAATCAAGTATTTATATGTCTTGCATAAAACCCTAACGGGCTTAAGTTGGACCGGGCCCAACAGCTTAAGTTCGTTAGTTCTTTTACTTGCTCATCTCTCTCAATTCGATGATCGGAAAACTGTAACGATTACATTTTCAGAATCATTATAATGTCCTCGTCATTACGAGTGCCAACTCTCGATTTCCAACTTTCCAAAAGTGGAAACCCTAATTCAGTGCACTTTCTAAATTTGGAAACTTCCCGATTTAGAAGGTTCACTAATACGTTCGCCTATTCTTTTCCTTTTCTTATTCTCATTCATAATTCCAAATTACGAATGTTGGACCCAATCATATTGACTTCCAATCATGCAAAGATAAACATATTTTACCTTTGACCGTTTATTCAAAGATCTCATGTGCACGAGCAGTGTGACCCTCGATGGTTCAGGTGTAAGCTAGCCGTGGGCCCACAACCCTTTGTGGTCAAAACTCGTCCCCTTAGAGTTACGATTAAGATGAAACTCGTTTCACCTTAATCACCCAACGAATCAAGATTGGCGTCTAGCAACTACGCGTCATGATTCCCTAGATACAAATGAAGTGCCTGCAAGAACCTTCAGATATAGTTAACGTACAGTGCGGTCCCTTCGATTCATATGTCCCGATCGAACTAGAGGCATTGGTTCATCGAGACCTCTTTATATGTTCGATGATGGTGCGATCGTTCCAAGTGTTGTAATCGTCACGTGCATGACTTAGAGAATCGAATTCTCTAATCATCACTTAGTCAGCTCTGGCCAGAGACTTAGAATGATTACAAACTTTCAGAACACACAGGACATCCAAGCCTATTCTAGCGATCGAATCCCCGACTACAATGCACAGACCTCCCACTAGATTTCGGACTGCACGAACACTGGCCCTTGGGATGGTCCTCGGTGGAACTCAGAGACATGTCACGATACAGCTGGTCCTCTAGTGAAGTCACGGTGATGTCTAGGTCATAAGGACTAATGGTGTACAACTATACCATAGATATCTCTACTCGATTATTGGTAACCACTTAGAGATTTCTAGGGTGAGGGAGTTCAGTGAACTCGTCAACTTACGAGCACCCACTTATGCATGCCGATATCACAATACCGTTTACTGATGAGATGCAGTACACATACACTAAGTGCTAGTCTTCTAATGGGAAAGGCCGATATCCTCATTGGTGGCGTAACCCTTCGACTAGGAACACGTTTAACAGTTATAATACTTAAGTAAATATCTCACGATCCTAACGATCAATTACTAGTACTTGTAATAACTGTAAGGACTATATCTATGCTTGTGACAAAGGGACAAAGATATAGAATGCCAAGGTGTTTTATCATTAATACGAATAAAGGTTCGTTTATTACCATAATAAATACGAAAGACCACAGCCACAAGTTGGCTTGTTGGTCACCTACTCTAACAATCTCCCACTTGACCTAAAGCCAACTACCCATGAATCGCAATCCCATCGACTCTCGATGTTTCTCATGGACCGATCTCGGTAAAGGCTTCGTAAAGGGGTCTGCAACGTTCTCTTCCGAGGTGACTCGTTCTACTTTAACTTCACCTCTATCAATGATCTCTTGGATCACATGATACTTTCTCAGAATATGCTTTGACTTCTGATGAGATCTCGGCTCCTTAGCTTGCGCCAAGGCTCCGGTGTTATCACAGTACAACGGTACTGGATCACTAGCATTAGGAATGACACCCAACTCTTGGATGAACTTCCTTATCCAACTCCCATCTTTTGCAGCTTTGGACGCTGCAATGTATTCCGCTTCGGTAGTGGAATCGGCCGTCGTGCTTTTCTTGGAACTCTTCCAACACACGGCACCACCATTAAGCGTGAATATAAATCCACAGTTCGACTTTGATTCGTCCACATCCGATTGAAAACTAGAGTCGGTAAAGCCCTCTAATTTCAACTCGGCACCCCAATAGACCAAAAATATATCCTTAGTCCTTCGTAAGTACTTGAGGATATCTTTCACGGCCTTTTAGTGAGCCGGGCCGGGGTTAGACTGATATCTGCTTGTGACACTCACAGCATACGCAATATCGGGTCTCGTACATAGCATGCCATACATTATGCTTCCTATGGCAGAAACATAAGGCGTCCTTTTCAACTCCTCGATTTCACTATGTGTTTGAGGACACATAGATTTTGAGAGACGAACCCCATGGGACATTGGCAAGAATCCTTTCTTCGATTCTTCCATGCTAAACCGTTTCATAACGGTGTCTATGTACAGGCTTTGGGATAATCCAAGCATCTTTCTCGCTCTATCTCTATAGATGCGTATTCCTAATACATAAGATGCTTCTCCCAAATCCTTCATTGAGAAACGTGTGGACAACCATGCTTTCGTTTGCTGCAACATTCCTACGTCATTCCTAACGAGTAGAATGTCATCAACGTAAAGCACTACAAATATCACTGCCCTCCCACTAACCTTCTTGTATACACAAGGTTCCTCCGGATTCTTCTCAAAATCAAACTCTTTGATAGTTGAGTCGAACCTAATGTTCCAACTTCGGGATGCTTGTTTCAATCCATAAATGGATCGCTGGAGCTTGCAAACCTTTTGCTCACTTCCACAAGATATGAAGCCTTCCGGCTGCGCCATGTAAATTTCTTCCTCAATATCTCCATTAAGGAAGGCGGTCTTCACATCCATTTGCCATATCTCGTAGTCGTACCACGCAGCTATGGCCACCAAAAACCTAATGGACTTCAGCATCGCGACTGGCGAAAAAGTTTCCTCATAGTCAACGCCTTGCCTTTGAGTGTAACCTTTCGCTACCAATCTAGCTTTATAGGTCGATACCTTTCCATCCACTCCAATTTTCTTCTTATAGATCCACTTGCAGCCTATAGGAACAATTCCCTTAGGTGGATCTACCAAGGTCCACACCTTGTTGGAGTACATGGAGTCCATTTCGGATTTCATGGCAGTTAGCCAATGTCCCATGTCCGCATCCGATACGGCCTCATTGTATGTTATTGGATCTTGTCCAATATCAACATGATCTTCATCATTCTCGAGGAGGAATAACCTATCCGGCATTTTCCGAACTCTTTCGGATCTACGTACCGTAGGTTCAGGAGGTATATTAGTGGATTGTTGTATTGGTTCGATTACTTGTGCTTGCGCTTGAACTTCACTTTGTGGTTCTTGAACTACTTCAAGTTCTATCATGCTGCCTTTTCTATCGGATAGAAACTCCCTTTCCAAAAAGGTGGCATTTCTTGAAACAAACGTCTTTGCTTCCTTGACATAATAGAATTCGTATCCCATTGAATCTTCGGGATACCCCACAAAATAGCACAAGTCGGATTTACTATCCAACTTATCTCCCACTAATCGCTTCACATAAGCGGGAAAACCCCATATCCTAATATGTTTGTAGTTGGGTTTCCGGGAATGCCAAAGTTCTTTTTCATTAATATCTCACTACGTTTTGCTGAATTTGGCCTTAGGGGCCCCCACTACCTTCACCCACTTCGAACTTGCTGTTTGGAAAGGGAACTCTTTCCTTTCTCTTCTTTTGGGGAGAACTATTCTTTCTAGAAGTAACAGCAATGAGAACAGACTTCTCTTTCTTAATGGTGGACTCGAAACTGACCAACATGTTCATTAACTAATCTAAGGGAGGATCTAGTTTGTTCATGTTGAAGTTCACTATGAACAATTCATAGGAACTAGGAAGAGACAACATGATCAAATCCAACGAGAGCTCGGCCAGGAGGGTGACATCGAGATGCACTAGCTTTTCAAGGAGAGTGATCATTTTGAGACAGTGCTCGTGGACCGAAGTCCCTTCGCGCAGTCTTGCTGTGATCAACTCCTTTGTAGCAGCGTACCTCGATGCCCTAATATTCTCACTATGCATGCTATCGAGATGAGCCTTTATATCGAAAGCATGCATGTGAGACTCATATTTCCTCGCAAGCGCGGGCTCCATGGCGGCTATCATATAGCACCTAGCATGTGTGTCATCTTTCTTCCATGGTTCATAAGTTTCCTTTTCAGCATCAGTCGATGTGGCAGGTATAGTGTCATCTTTCTTCCATCGTCCGATTCCAAAATCGCATTTATGTCCCCGACGACTCAAGCGTTCGCCGACTCATCTTAACCGAAGCTCACCAAACCACGTACACTTGCCATCCTGGAGAAACCAAGATGTACCAAGACCTCAAAAAGCTCTACTGGTGGCCTGGAATGAAGAAAGACGTGGCACGATTCGTGGCCAAATGCTTAGTGTGCCAACAAGTCAAAGCGGAACATCAAAGGCCCGGAGGTCTACTTCAATCGAACCTAATTCCAGAATGGAAATGGGAAGCTATCACAATGGACTTCGTGCAAGGATTTCCGAAGACCCAAAGGGGATCCGACGCCATTTGGGTGATCGTTGACCGACTGACCAAAACGGCTCACTTTCTTCCGATCCGAACGACGTTTAGTTTAGAAAAGCTGACCGAACTATATGTTCGTGAGATAGTCCGACTCCACGGTGTTCCCGTCTCCATTATCTCTGACCGAGACCCTCGATTTACGTCAAAATTCTGGAAAAGCTTACACGAAACCCTTGGAACGCGTTTAAGATTCAGCACCGCCTATCACCCCCAAACCAACGGTCAATCCGAACGAACTATCAAAACCCTAGAAGATCTTCTCCGCGCTTGTATTCTCGATTTTGGAGGAAATTGGGAATCCCGCCTTCCACTAATCGAATTCGCGTACAACAATAGCTTTCACTCGTCAATTGGAATGGCACCTTACGAAGCTCTTTACGGCCGCAAGTGTAGATCCCCGCTCCATTGGGACGAAATAGGCGAAAGAAAATTCCTTGGTCCCGACCTAGTCCAGCAAACCGTCGATATCATCAAAAATATTCGAGAGAAAATGCGAATTGCCCAAGATCGGCAACAAAGCTATGCCAACACTCGAAGGAGAGATCTCGAATTCGAAGTCGGAAACTCCGTATTCTTAAAAGTGGCGCCTTTCAAAGGGATTATGCGATTTGGGAAAAAGGGAAAATTAGCACCTCGATTTATTGGCCCATTCGAGATTCTCGACAAAGTTGGTACTCGCGCCTACCGACTCGCCTTACCGCCCAACTTATCCAATTTTCACAATGTCTTTCACGTTTCGATGCTTCGAAAATACATTCGCAGCCCCGACCACATATTGAAAACCGAACCGGTCGAACTAAACCCCAACCTCTCCTACGAAGAGAAACCTTCTCAAATACTTGATTTCAAAACCAAAACCCTTCGAAACCGAGACCATAAATTCGTTAAGATCCTTTGGCAAAACCATACACCCGAAGAAGCCTCGTGGGAACGAGAAGAAGAAATGCGCGAGCGATACCCCGAGTTGTTCAGGTAACAATTTTGGGGACAAAATTTCTTTAAGGGGGGGAGACTGTAACACCCCACCTTTCCAAAACCCGAAAACCTTAAAACCCGAGATTAATATTCCTAACTCGAAAACCCTTAGGAAATATTATTACGTGATTATATGCATTACGTGAATTTAATTATGTTTCTTACGTGAACAATTACGTGCACTATTATATATGTGACTTATATGATTTAAATTTCCGTAAATTAAAATATTATGAAATTTCATGAATTACGTGATTTATGTGAATAATTGCGTGTTCTTATTTATTTGATAAATTATTTGAAATTTGGTGAATTATGTGAATTGTATACATACTTATACACGTACATACATGCATGCATACGTATACATACATATATACTTGCATTATACATTTGAGTATATAAATATATATATATATATATATATATATATATATATATAGGTATATACATATATGTCCGAAATTGTGTGTGTGTGTGTTCGGATGTGTGTGTGTGTATTAAGATGCAAGTTGTGATTTAAAATAAATAAATAAAATATGGGTAATTAGGCATGCACTTACACTTGGCAAATGCTAATCATTTTAGCTAAGCCTACACTCTACCTTCATTAGTAAGATGAAGAGACACCTTCATCTCTTTTCCTTCCAACACCTCCATACTTACTTGTCTTCCTCTCCTCCTTCCACCGAAACCATCACCACCATCATCGGCCCTCCTCTCTCCACCTCATTTCTCATTTTCAAAGAAAACCCCAAAATAAAAATGAAGGTTCCTTATTTAACTCTTGCTATAGACTATTCCAAAAACACCATCAAAACCACTTGCCTCCTTACGGGAGATCACAACTCCTCTCTCCTTGAAGCTCACACCATCTCCTTCACAATCAAGGTGGCTTGGTTGGACTTCGGTGCTTGAAAGCCCCCTCCCTTTCGGCTATTTTCTTTCTTCGATTTTAAGGTAAGAAATTCGATTTCTTGCTGCAATTAAGGGACATCAATAGTATTAAAAAGATTTTCATGAAATTTTAAAAGATTGGGGAAGATTTCGAAAATTTAGGGCTTTTTGAAGAAAAATGGAAAAATGAGTGTTCTTGGTAAATTCTTGTTCTTGCATGCATCATCTATGTTGATAGTGGTTCGATACAACTTTTATTGGCCAAAAGCCTTTAAAATTTCAGATTTCAAAAAGGGTTTTTTCAAGAAAACGAAATTTTGAACTTTTTGTGGTTGCATGTGTAGATCTTTGAAAGTTTGGGCCAAATCTGTAATTTTTGTAAGGTCTGTCCGAAAAATGTTTTCAGAACTGATTTCTAGCATTTATTGAACAAAAATTTCGGATTTAAAGAATTTTTGTAAGAAAAAGTTGATTTGGATATTCTATTAGGCTTGCATGTGTAGATCTAGAAATTTTGGGGCAAATTATGTAATTTCCGAAATTGCTGCATAAAGTGACTTTTCAACTTCATTTTCTGCATCTAGTAAAGTGGAATTTCAGATTTGTTAGGGGTTTTCATGAAAAAAGTTGATTTTGAACTTCTAGTGTGGTTGCATGTGTAAATTTCAAAACTTTTAGGTCAAAACTGCAATTTCTGAAAAATCTCTCATTTTTAAAGTTTGGATCAGTTTTACAGCAAGTATTAATTAGGAAAAAGTTTTATTTAACAAGTTTTTTAAATTAATTAGAGTTATATTAGAGTTTTGGATTTTTAAATTGGAAAAAAGGATTTTCCTAGTTTTATTTCAAGAAAATTCGAAACTTTGTAAAACTTTAAAATAACTTCAGAATTTTGGAATTTGAGTCAGTAGGAGTTCTAGGATTTAATTTGAGAATTTTTGGAATTAGTTTGCTAATATTTCGAAATTAGGACAATTTGCATATCATTTAACATGTTTTATGCTTTAATGTTTATGTTCTTGATTTAATGGTAATGAGTGATGAATTTTAGTATTTTGGTACTTTAATTACTGTTGGATGTGTTTAATGGTTGTGAGAAATTGATTGGAATGGATTATTACCTAGATGTGGTAATAAGTCCATTAAATGAAAGGTAAAAAGGGGTATTTGTTCTTAAGCTTGCTTTGATGAATAATTAGTAATGTTTAATGTGTTGATTGTGCATGTGTGTGTGCTGAAATTGTGTGAATGTGTGGGTGCTGATTGTGCATGGTGTGTGTGCCGTGTGTGGTTGTGTGTTTATGTGTATGAAATTGGGATTTTGCTCAAATCATAAATATGTGGTAAATTGTGGTATTTGTGTGATTCGTGACACTTGATTGACATTCGTGATGTTATGTGTGGGTCATAAGCATAATTTCGAAAAGTTGCACAAAAATGATTTTATTAGAAAGGTTAATGGAATATCGGGTAATAAACAACTCGGATATAGTGGGCCGGTATCCAACTAGGATGATGTGGTAGTGGTTTGATTCCACTTAGTGAAAACGGGCTCGTAACAGGTTTATTATTCGGTACAGAAATTAATCTTTCACGGATCCGATAAACCGAAAAATGTGTTTTTCATGATTTTCACAAAAAGGGCATTTTAGTCATTTTGCATAATTACGTGATTTTGTGAAATGATGTGTTTTCGTGAGATATGTGATTTGACCGATTGCCTTGTGTTGTTGTATGAAACGTGGGTAAGAACGGGTATACGATATTATATATTATATATAACGTATTTCCAAAGTTTGATAATACTCGGATTTCTTACTGAGCTTTATAGCTCATATAGATGTCTTTTAATTGCAGGTAGTAGTAATCCTCAACCGGGATGGGTCGAGTAGTGGATCGAGGTCTTGCCCGGGGTTTTGGAAGACGTACGAGGACCTATGAACGATGCTAGACTTTTGGTTATTTTCTTTTGGTGGTGTAACCCTAAAAACGTAATATTTCCCTTTCGCACTTTTGAACTCGTCTTTTTATTATGAATCGTACTTATTTCCTACTTTAATATGTTAAGTTCCGTAGATTGCTATTTTCATGCCTTCGTTAGAGTACTTCGAATTATCCACCAAAATAACCGTTTCGAACTCTGATTTATTCTCGAACCGAAAAGAATATTTAGTGAGGATGTAGCACTCGAATAAGAAACCTCCTTTCAAAACTTATTTTCAAACCAAGACGTATATTCGGCTAAATCAATTCAATGAAATTTTCGAAAATGCAAAGCCTCCAATACCCAAAAGAACAAAGTTTTGATAATTGCATTTTCACCCCATTCCAACGTTTCAAAAATTACAAAGAGATCCTTTGCTTCCGCTAGTTTAATGAATATTCCGATAAACCGGTTCGATTTATCGCCCGTCTTTAAGGGGGGTGCTACAACTTTTGCGCGCATGCTTTTGTACTTTTACTTATGTGTGTATCTTTTCTAACGAGTGTTTTTGTGCATGTTTCTTGATGCGCATTCATGTCCTCGAACTGTAGTACGTATTTTCGTCATCGCTTTAAGAATCCAATTTTGACCATGTTCGAGTCCGAATATGGAATTTTGACATTAGACAAGAATTGTAGCCAGCTCAAATAGCTTTCTAATGCTGCCGGAACCATTTGATTTGGAGTCCGGCTGAGAAAGTTATGCTCGACTTCGTGGACACTACCAAAGATGTTGAGGGATCCACTCTTCTAATTTGATTTTGTTTTCCTCATTGCAACTCTTTCGTTACTCTTTGATCATTTTTCCTTGATGAACACCTAATTTTCGATTTGTACCTAAAAGATACTTAATCCACCAATTAAAACAGAAATAAAAATTAATCCAAAAAAAATCCACGTAAACGTAAACGTAGAGTGTTATTTCTACACTCCACAGTATCTTTTGTATCTAGTAATTTTTGTGTTGTTTGGTTATGCGTATTAAAGTCCTAGTGTTGTAGTTCGTGTTTTAAAAAACGTTTTTGCGAATGCAGTTATGCGCATGTTTTTTTACACGTACGTTTGTGCATGTCCATTTGAGCGAGTGTGTGTATGCATGTTTGTTGATTTGTATTAATGTCCTAGGATTGTAGTTTGTGTTTTCATGATCCTTTTTGCGAATACACTTTTGCGTGCATGCTTTTGTAGTTTTCTTATGTGCGTATCTTTTCTAGCGAGTGTTTTTGTGCATGTTTCTTGATGCGCATTCATGTCCTCGAAATGTAGTACGTATTTTCGTCATCGCTTTTGGAATCCAATTTTGACCATGTTCGAGTCTGAATTTGGAATTTTGACGTTAGACATGAATTGTAGCCAGCTCAAATAGTTTTCTTATGCTGCGGGAACCAGTTGATTTGGAGTCCGGATGAGAAAGTTATGCTCGACTTCGTGGACACTACCAAAGATGTTGAGGGATCCACTCTTCTAATTTGATTTTATTTTCCTAATTGCAACTCTTTCGTTACTCTTAGATCATTTTAGCTTCATCGACTCTTAATTTTCGATTTGTACCTATAAGATACTAAATCCACCAATTAAAACAGAAATATAAATTAATCCAAAAAAAAATCCACGTAAACGTATATGTAGAGTGTTATTTCTACACTCCACTGTATCTTTTGTATCTAGTGGTTTTGCTGTTGTTTGGTTATGCGTATTCAAGTCCTAGTGTTGTAATGTTTTTTAAAACGTTGTTGCGAATGCACTTCTGCGCATGTTTTTCAACATGTACGTTTGTGCATGTATATTTAAGCGAGTGTGTTTGTGCATGTTTGTTGATTTGTATTAATGTCCTAGGATTGTAGTTTGTGTTTTCATGATCCTTTTTGCGAATGCACTTTTGCGTGAGTAATTTTATGCATGCTTTTGTACTTTTACTTATGTGCGTATCGTTTCTAGCGAGTTTTTTTGTGCATGTTTATTGATGCGCATTCATGTCCTCGAAGTGTAGTACGGATTTTCGTGATCGCTTTTGGAATACAATTTTGACCATGTTCGAGTCCGAATTTGGAATTTTGACGTTTGACATTAATTGTAGCTAGCTGAAATAGTTTTCTTATGTTGCCGGAACCAGTTGATTTGGAGTCCGGACAAGAAAGTTATGCTCGACTTCGTGGACTCTAGCAAAGATGTTGAGGGATCCTCTCTTCTAATTTGATTTTATTTTATTAATTGCAACTCTTTTGTTACTCTTTGATCATTTTTTCTTCATGGACACCTAATTTTTGATTTGTACCTATAAGATACTAAATCAACCAATTAAAATAGAAATATTTCTACACTCCACTGTATCTTTTGTTTCTAGTAATTTTGCTGTTGTTTGGTTATGCGTATTAAAGTCCTAGTGTTGTAGTTCGTGTTTTTAAGAAAGTTGTTGCGAAGCAGTAATGCGCATGTTTTTTTACACGTACGTTTATGCATGTCCATTTGAGCGAGTGTGTTTATGCATGTTTGTTGATTTGTATTAATGTCCTAGGATAGTAGTTTGTGTTTTCATGATCCTTTATGCGAATGCACTTTTGCGTGCATGCTTTTATACTTTTACTTATGTGCGTATCTTTTCTGGCGAGTGTTTTTGTGCATGTTTCTTGATGCACATTCATGTCCTCGAACTGTAGTACGTATTTTCGTGATCGCTTTTCGAATCCAATTTTGACCTTGTTCGAGTCCGAATTTGGAATTTTGACGTTAGACAGGAATTGTAGCCAGCTGAAATAGCTTTCTTATGCCGCCAAAACCAGTTGATTTGGAGTCCGGATGAGAAAGTTATGCTCGACTTCGTGGACACTACCAAAGATATTGAGGGATCCACTCTTCTAGTTTGATTTTATTTTCCTAATTGCAACTCTTTTGTTACTCTATGATCATTTTTGCTTCATGGACACCTAATTTTCGATTTGTACCTATAAGATACAAAATCCACCAATTAAAACAGAAATATAAATTAATCCAAAAAAAATCCACGTAAACATAAACATAGAGTGTTATTTCTACAGTCCACTGTATCTTTTGTATCTAGTGGTTTAGCTGTTGTTTGGTTATGCGTATTAAAGTCCTAGTGTTGTAGTTCGTGTTTTTAAGAAAGTTGTTGCAAAGCAGTAATGCGCATGTTTTTTTACACGTACGTTTATGCATGTCCATTTGAGCGAGTGTGTTTATGCATGTTTGTTGATTTATATTAATGTCCTAGGATAGTAGTTTGTGTTTTCATAATCCTTTTTGCGAATGCACTTTTGCGTGCATGCTTTTATACTTTTACTTATGTGCGTATCTTTTCTGGCGAGTGTTTTTGTGCATGTTTCTTGATGCGCATTCATGTCCTCGTACTGTAGTACGTATTTTCGTGATCGCTTTTGGAATCCAATTTTCACCTTGTTCGAGTCTGAATTTGGAATTTTGACGTTAAACAGGAAT
Organism: Erythranthe guttata; assembly: GCF_056151865.1. Taxonomy (NCBI): domain Eukaryota; kingdom Viridiplantae; phylum Streptophyta; class Magnoliopsida; order Lamiales; family Phrymaceae; genus Erythranthe; species Erythranthe guttata. The sequence goes on along the minus strand of NC_142544.1, from coordinate 10,280,743 downwards.
AGTAGCCTGCTGAAATAGCTTTCTTATGATGCCAGAACCAGTTGATTTGGAGTCCAGATGAGAAAGTTATGCTCGACTTCGTGGACACTACAAAAGATATTGAGGGATCCACTTTTCTAACTTGACTTTATTTTCCTAATTGCAACTCTTTAGTTACTCTATGATCATTTATGATTCATAGACACCTAATCTTTGATTTGTACCTAGAAGATACTAAATCCACCAATTAAAACTGAAATATAAATTAATCCAAAAAAAATCCACGTATATGTAAACGTAGAGTGTTATTTCTACACTCTACTGTATCTTTTGTATCTAGTAATTTTGCAGTTGTTTGGTTATGCGTATTAAAGTCCTAGTGTTGTAGTGCGTGTTTTTAAGAACGTTGTTGCGAATGCAGTTATGCGCATGTTTTATTCCACGTACGTTTATGCATGTCCATATGAGCGAGTGTGTTTATGCATGTTTGTTGATTCGTATTAAAGTCCTAGGATTGTAGTTTGTGTTTTCATGATCCTTTTAGCGAATGCACTTTTGCGTGCATGCTTTTATACTTTAACTTATGTGCGTATCTTTTCAGGCGAGTGTTTTTGTGCATGTTTCTTGATGCGCATTCATGTCCTCGAATTGTAGTACGTATTTTCGTGATCGCTTTGGGAATCCAATTTTGACCTTGTTCGAGTCCGAATTTGGAATTTTGACGTTAGACAAGAATTGTAGCAAGCTGAAATAGATTTCTTATGCCGCGGGAACAAGTTGATTTGGAGTCCGTATGAGAAAGTTATGCTCGACTTCGTGGACACCACCAAAGATGTTGAGGGATCCACTCTTCTAATTTGATTTTATTTTCCTAATTGCAACTCTTTTTCTACTCTTTGTTCATTTTTGCTTCATGGACACGTAATTTTTGATTTTTACCAATATGAAACTAAATCCACCAATTAAATCAGAAATATAAATTAATCCAAAAAAAATCCACGTAAACGTAAACGTAGAGTGTTATTATTTCTACACTCCACTGTATCTTTTGTATCTAGTGGTTTTGCTGTTGTTTGGTTATGCGTATTAGAGTTCTAGTGTTGTAATGTTTTTAAGAACGTTGTTGCGAATGCAGTTGTGCGCATGTTTTTTTACACGTACGTTTGTGCATGTCTATTTGAGCGAGTGTGTTGGTGCATGTTTGTTGATTTGTATTAATGTCCTAGGATTTTAGTTTGTGATTTCATGATCCTTTTTGCGAATGCACTTTGGCCTGAGTACTTTTGTGCATGCTTTTATACGTTTACTTATGTGCGTATCTTTTATAGCGAGTGTTTTTGTGCATGTTTCATGATGCGCATTCATGTCCTCGAACTGTAGTACGTATATTCGTGATCGCTTTCGGAATCAAATTTTGACCATGTTCGAGTCCGAATTTGGAAATTTGACGTTAGACAAAAACTATAGCCAGCTGAAATAGCTTTCTAATGCCGCCGGAACCAGCTGATTTGGAGTCCGGATGAGAAAGTTATGCTTGAATTCGTGGACACTACCAAATATGTTGAGGGATCCTCTCTTCTAATTTGATTTTATTTTCCCAATTGCAACTCTTTTGTTACTCGTTGATCATTTTTGCTTCATGGACACCTAATTTTCAATTTATACCTATAAGATACTAAATCCACCAATTAAACAGAAATATAAATTAATCCAAAAAAATTCCACGTAAACGTAAACATAGAGTGTTATATCTACACTCCACTGTATCTTTTGTATCTAGTAATTTTGCTGTTGTTTGGTTATGCGTATAAAAGTCCTAGTGTTGTAGTTCGTGTTTTTAAGAATGTATTTACGAATGCAGTTATGCACATGTTTTTTCAAACGTACGTTTGTGCATGTCCATTTGAGTGAGTGTATTTATGCATGTTTGTGGATTTGTATTAATGTCCAAGGATTGTAGTTTGTGTTTCCATGATCCTTTTTGCGTGAGCACTTTTGCGTGCATGCTTTTGTACTATTACTTATGTGCGGATCTTTTCTAGCGAGTGTTTTTGTGCATGTTTCTTGATGCGCATTCATGTCCTCGAACTGTAGTATGTATTTTCGTGATCGCTTTTGGAACCAGTTTTTACCATGTTCGAGTCCGAATTTGGAAATTTGACATTAGACAGGAACTGTAGCCAGCTGAAATAGCTTTCTAACGCCGCCTGAACATGTTGATTTGGTGTCCGTATGAGAAAGTTATGCTCGACTTTGTGGACACTACCAAAGACGTTGAGGGATTCTCTCTTCTAATTTGACACCTAATTTTGATTTGTACCTATAAGATACTAAATCCACGAATTAAAACAGAAATATAAATTAATAAAAAAAAATTCAACGTAAACATAAACACAGAGTGTTATATCTACACTCCACTGTATCTTTTGTATCTAGTAATTTTGCTGTTGTTTGTTTATGCGTATTAAAGTCCTAGTGCTGTAGTTCGTATTTTTAAGAACGTTGTTGCGAATGCAGTTATGCGCATGTTTTTTTACACGTACGTTTGTGCATGTCTGTTAGAACGAGTGTGTTTATGCATGTTAGTTGATTTGTATTAATGTCCTAGGATTGTAGTTTGTGTTTTCATGATCCTTTTTGCGAATGCACTTTTGCGTGAGTACTTTTGTGCATGCTTTTGTACGTTTACATATGTGCGTATCTTTTATTGCGAGTGTTTTTGTGCGTGTTTCTTGATGCGCATTCATGTCCTCGTTATGCCCGACTTTCTGGACACTACCAAAGATGTTTAGGGATCCACTCTTCTAATTTGATTTTATTTTCTTAATTGCAACTCTTTTGTTACTCTTTGATCATTTTTACTTCACACCTAATTTTCGATTTGTACCTATAAGATACTAAATCCATGAATTAAAACAGAAATATAAATTAATCCAAAAACAAAATCCACGTAAACGTAAATGGAGAGTGTTATTTCTACACTCCACTATATCTTTTGTATCTCCTGGTTTTGCTGTTGTTTGGTTATGCGTATTAAAGTCCTAGAGTTGTAATGTTTTTAAGAACGTTGTTGCGACTGCAGTTTTGCACATGTTTTTCTACATGTACGTTTATGCATGTGTATTTGAGAGAGTGTGTTTGTGCATGTTTGTTGATTTGTATTAATGTCCAAGGATTCTAGTTTGTGTTTTCATGATCCTTTTTGCGAATGCAGTTTTGCTTAAGCACTTTTGCGTGCAACTCTTTTTCCTAATTGCAACTCTTTTTTTACTCTTTGATCATTTGTGCTTCATGGACACCTAATTTTCGATTTGTACCTACAAGATACTAAATCCACCAATTAAAACATTAATATAAACTAATCCAAATGAATTGGAGTTCGGATGAGAAAGTTATGCTCGACTTCGTGGACACTACCAAAGATGTTGAGGGATCCTCTCTTCTAATTTGATTTTATTTTCCTAATTGCAACTCTTTTGTTACTCTTTGATCATTTTTGCTTCATGGACACCTAATTATCAATTTGTACCTATAAGATACTAAATCCACCAATTTAAACAGAAATATAAATTAATCCAAAAAAAAATCCACGTAATAGTTAACGTAGAGTGTTATTTCAACACTCCACTGTATTTTTTGTATCTAGTTGTTTTGCTACTGTTTGGTTATGCGTATTAAAGTCCTAGTGTTGTAATGTTTTTATGAATGTTGTTGCGAATGCACTTTTGCGCATGTTCTTCTACATGTACGTTTGTACATGTCTATTTGAGCGAGTGTGTTTGTGCATGTTTGTTGATTTGTATTAATGTTCTAGGATTGTAGTTTGTGTTTTCATGATCCTTTTTGCGAATGCACTTTTGCGTGAGTACTGTTGTGCATGATTTTTATGTACTTTTACTTATGTGCATATCTTTTCTAGCGAGTGTTTTTGTGCATGTTTCTTGATGCGCATTCATGTCCTCGAACTGTAGTACGTATTTTCGTGATCGCTTTTGGAATCCAATTTTGACCATGTACGAGTCCGAATTTGGTAATTTGACATTAGACAGGAATTGTAGCCAGCTGAAATAGCTTTCTAATGCCGCCAGAACCAGTTGATTTGGAGACCGGATGAGAAAGTTATGCTCGACTTCGTGGACACTACCAAAGATGTTGAGGGATCCTCTCTTCTAATTTGATTTTATTTTCCTAATTGCAACTCTTTTGTTACTCTTTGATCATTTTTGCTTCATGGACGCGCAATTTTTGATTTGTACCTATAAGATACTTAATCCACCAATTAAAACAGAAATATAAATTAATCCAAAAACAATCCACGTACACGAAAACGTAGAGTGTTATTTCAACACTCCATTGTATCTTTTGTATCTATATGGTTTTGCTGTTGTTTGGTTATGCGTATTAAAGTCCTAGTGTTGTAATGTTTTTAACAACGTTGTTGCGAATGCACTTTTGCCCATGTTTTTCTACATGTACATTTGTGCATGTCTATTTGAGCGAGTGTCTTTGTGCATGTTTGTAGATTTGTATGAATGTCCTAGGATTGTAGTTTGTGTTTTCATGATCCTCTTTGCGAATGCACTTTTGCGTGAGTACTGTTGTGCATGATTTTTTTGAACTTTTACTTATGTGCGTATCTTTTCTAGCGAGTGTTTTTGTGCATGTTTCTTGATGCGCATTCATGTCCTCGAACTGTAGTACGTATTTTCGTGATCGCTTTTGGAATCCAATTTTGACCATGTGCGAGGCCGAATTTGGAAATTTGACGTTAGACTGGAATTGTAGCCAGCTGAAATAGCTTTCTAATGCCGCCGGAACCAGTTGATTTGGAGTCCAGATGAGAAAGTTATGCTCGAATTTGTGGACACTATCAAAGATGTTGAGGGATCCTCTCTTCTAATTTTATTTTATTGTCCTAATTGAAACTCTTTTGTTACTCTTTGATCATTTTTGTTTCATGGACACCTAATTTTCGATTTGTACCTATAAGATACTAAATCCACCAATTAATACAGAAATATAAACTAATCCAAAAAAAATCCACGTAAACGTAAACGTAGAGTGTTATTTCTACACTCCCCTGTATCTTTTGTTTCTCGTAATTTTGCTGTTGTTTGGTTATGCGTATTAAAGTCCTAGTGTTGTAGTTCGTGTTTTTAAGAACGTTGTTGCGAATGCAGTTATGCGCATGTTTTTTTACAATACGTTTGTGCATATCCATTTGAGCGAGTTTGTTTCTGCATGTTTCTTGATTTGTATTAATGTCCTAGGATTGTAGTTTGTGTTTTCACGATCCTTTTTGCGAATGCACTTTTGCGTGCATGCTTTTGTACTTTTACTTATGTGCGTATCTTTTCTAGCGAGTGTTTTTCTGCATGTTTCTTGATGCGCATTCATGTCCTCGAACTGTAGTACGTATTTTCGTGATCGCTTTCGGAATCCAATTTTGACCATGAACGAGGCCGAATTTGGAAATTTGACGTTAGACAGGAATTGTAGCCAGCTGAAATGGCTTTCTTATGCCGCCGGAACCAGTTGATTTGGAGTCCGGATGAGAAAGTTATGCTCGAATTTGTGGACACTATCAAAGATGTTGAGGGATCCTCTCTTCTAATTTTATTTTATTTTCCTAATTGAAACTCTTTTGTTACTCTTTGATCATTTTTGTTTCATGGACACCTAATTTTCGATTTGTACCTATAAGATACTAAATCCACCAATTAATACATAAATATAAACTAATCCAAAACAAATCCACGTTAACGTAAACGTAGAGTGTTATTTCTACACTCCCCTGTATCTTTTGTTTCTCGTAATTTTGCTGTTGTTTGGTTATGCGTATTAAAGTCCTAGTGTTGTAGTTCGTGTTTTTAAGAACGTTGTTGCGAATGCAGTTATGCGCATGTTTTTTTACAATACGTTTGTGCATATCCATTTGAGCGAGTTTGTTTCTGCATGTTTCTTGATTTGTATTAATGTCCTAGGATTGTAGTTTGTGTTTTCACGATCCTTTTTGCGAATGCACTTTTGCGTGCATGCTTTTGTACTTTTACTTATGTGCGTATCTTTTCTAGCGAGTGTTTTTCTGCATGTTTCTTGATGCGCATTCATGTCCTCGAACTGTAGTACGTATTTTCGTGATCGCTCTTGGAATCCAATTTTGATCATGAACGAGGCCGAATTTGGAAATTTGACGTTAGACAGGAATTGTAGCCAGCTGAAATAGCTTTCTAATGCCGCCGGAACCAGTTGATTTGGAGTCCGGATGAGAAAGTTATGCTCGAATTTGTGGACACTATCAAAGATGTTGAGGGATCCTCTCTTCTAATTTGATTTTATTTTCCTAATTGAAACTCTTTTGTTACACTTTGATCATTTTTGTTTCATGGACACCTAATTTTCGATTTGTACCTATAAGATACTAAATCCACCAATTAATACAGAAATATAAACTAATCCAAAAAAAATCCACGTAAACGTAAACGTAGAGTGTTATTTCTACACTCCCTTGTATCTTTTGTTTCTAGTAATTTTGCTGTTGTTTGGTTATGCGTATAAAAGTCCTAGTGTTGTAGTTCGTGTTTTTAAGAATGTTTTTGCGAATGTAGTTATGCGCATGTTTTTTTACACGTACGTTTGTGCATGTCCATTTGAGCGAGTGTATTTATGCATGTTTGTTCATTTGTATTAATGTCCAAGGATTGTTGTTTGTGTTTTCATGATCCTATTTGCGTGAGCACTTTTGCGTGCATGCTTTTGTACTTTTACTTATGTGCGTATCTTTTCTAGAGAGTGTTTTTGTGCATGTTTCTTGATGTGCATTCATGTCCTCGAACTGTAGTATGTATTTTCTTGATCGCTTTTGGAATCCAATTTTGACCTTGTTCGAGTCTGAATTTGGAATTTTGACGTTAGTCAAGAATTGTAGCCAGCTGAAATAGCTTTCTTATGCCGCCAGAACCAGTTGATTTGGAGGCTGGATGAGGAAGTTATGCTCGACTTCGTGGACACTACCAAAGATGTTCAGGGATCCTCTTTTCTAATTTAATTTTATTTTCCTAATTGCAACTCTTTTGTTACTCTTTGATCATCTTTGCTTCATGGAAACCTAATTTTCGATTTGTACCTATAAGATACTAAATCCACCAATTAAAACAGAAATATAAATTAATACAAAAAAATTCCACGTTAACGTAAACATAGAGTGTTATATCTACACTCCACTATATCTTTTGTATCTAGTAATTTTGTTGTTGTTTGTTTATGCGTATTAAAGTCCTAGTGTTGTAGTTTGTGTTTTTAAGAATGTGGTTGCGAATGCAGTTATGCACATGTTTTTTTACACGTACGTTTGTGCATGTTTTATTACACGTACTTTTGCGCATGTTTTTCTTCATGTACTTTTGTACGTGTTTATTTGAGCGAGTGTGTTGGTGCATGTTTGTTGATTTGTATTAATGTCCTAGGATTCTAGTTTGTGTTTTCATGATCCTTTTTGCGAATGCAGTTTTGCGTGAGTACTTTTGTGCATGCTTTTGTACTTTTACTTATGTGCGTATCTTTTATAGCGAGTGTTTTTCTGCATGTTTCTTGATGCGCATTCATGTCCTCGAACTGGAGTACGTATTTTCGTGATCGCTTTTGGAATCCAATTTTGACCATGTTCGAGTCTGAATTGTGAATTTTGACATTAGACAGGAATTGTAGCCAGCTGAAATAGCTTCCATATGGCGCCGTAACCAGTTGCTTTGGAGTCCGAATGAGAACGTTAGGCCCGACTTTCTGGACACTACCAAAGATGTTTAGGGATACACTCTTCTAATTTGATTTTATTTTCTTAATTGCAACTCTTTTGTTACTCTTTGATCATTTTTTCTTCATGGGCACGTAATTTTCGATTTGTACCTATAGATACTAAATCCACCAATTAAAACAGAAATATAAATTAATCCAAAAAAAAATCCACGTAAACGTAGAGTGTTATTTCTATACTCCACTGTATCTTTTGTATCTAGTGGTTTTGCTGTTGTTTGGTTATGCGTATTAAATTCCTAGTGTTGTAATGTTTTCAAGATCGTTTTGTTGCGAATGCACTTTTGCGCATGTTTTTCTACATGTACGTTTGTACGTGTCTATTTGAGCGAGTGTGTTTGTGCATGTTTGTTGATTTGTATTAATGTCCTAGGATTGTAGTTTGTGTTTTCATGATCTTTTTTGCGAATGCACTTTTGCGTGAGTACTTTTTTGCATGCTTTTGTACTTTTACTTATGTGCGTATCTTTTCTAGTGAGTGTTTTTGTGCATGTTTGTTGATGCGCATTCATGTCCTCGAACTATAGCACGTATTTTCGTGATCGCTTTTGGAATCCAATTTTGACCATTTTCGTGATCGCTTTCTAATGCCGCCGGAACTAAATGAATTCGAGTCCGGATGAGAAAATTATGCTCGACTTCGTTGACACAACCAAAGATGTTGAGGGATCCTCTCTTCTAATTTGATTTTATTTTCCTAATTGCAACTCTTTTTTTACTCTTTGATCATTTGTGCTTCATGGACACCTAATTTTCGATTTGTACCTATAAGATACTGAATCCACCAATTAAAACAGTAATATAAACTAATCCAAAAAAAAATCCACGTAAACGTAAACGTAGAGTGTTATTTCTACACTCCACTGTATCTTTTGTTACTAATAATTTTGTTCTTGTTTGGTTATGCGTATTAAAGTCCTAGTGTTGTTCATGTTTTGAAGAACGTTGTTGCGAATGCAGTTATGAGCATGTTTTTCTACACGTACGTTTGTGCATGTCCATTTGAGCGAGTGTGTTTATGCATGTTTGTTGATTTGTTTTAATGTCCTAGGATTGTAGATTGTGTTTTCAAGATCGTTTTTGTGAATGCACTTTTGCGTGCATGCTTTTGTACTTTTACTTATGTGCGTATCTTTTCTAACTTATGTGCGTATCTTTTCTAGCGAGTGTTTTTGTGCATGTTTCTTGATGCGCATTCATGTCCTAGAACTGTAGTACGTGTTTTCGTGATCGCTTTTGGAATCCAATTTTGACCATGTTCGAGTTCGAATTAGGAATTTTGACGTGTGACAGGAATTGTAGCCAGCTGAAATAGCTTTCTTATGGTGCCAGAACTAGTTGATTTGGAGTCCGGATGAGAAAGTTATGCCCGACTTCGTGGACACTACCAAAGATGTCGAGGGATCCACTCTTCTAATTTGATTTTATTTTCAAAATTTCAACTCTTTTGTTACTCTTTGATCATTTTTGCTTCACACCTATTTTTCGATTTGTACCTATAAGATACTTAATCCACCAATTAAACAGAAATATAAACTAATCCAAAAAAAAAATCCTCATAAACGTAAACGTAGAGTGTTATTTCTACACTCCACTGTATCTTTTGTATCTAGTGGTTTTGCTGTTGTTTGGTTATGCGTATTAAAGTCCTAGTGTTGTAATGTTTTTAAGAACGTTGTTGCGAATGCACTTTTGCGCATGTCTTTCTACATGTACGTTTTTGCATGTCTATTTCCTTAAGTGTGTTTGTCCATGTTTGTTGATTTGTACTAATGTCCTAGGATTGTAGTTTGTGTTTTCATGATCCTTTTTGCGAATGCACTTTTGCATGAGCACTTTTGCGTGCATGCTTTTGTACTTTTACTTATGTGCGTATCTACTCTAGCGAGTGTTTTTGTGCATGTTTCTTGATGCGCATTCATGTCCTCGAACTGTAGTACCTATTTTCGTGATCGCTTTTGGAATCCAATTTTGACCATGTTCGAGTCCGAATTTGGAATTTTGACGTTAGACAGGAATTGTAGCTAGCTTAAATAACTTTCTTATGCCGCCGCAACCAGTTGATTTGGAGTCCGGATGAGAAAGTTATGCCCGACTTCGTGGACACTACCAAAGATGCTGAGGGATCCACTCTTCTAATTTGATTTTATTTTCAAAATTGCAACTCTTTTGTTACTCTTTGATCATTTTTGCTTCACACCTAATTTTCGATTTGTACCTATAAGATACTTAATCCACCAATTAAACAGAAATATAAACTAATCCAAAAAAAATCCACATAAACGTAAACGTAGAGTGTTATTTCTACACTCCACTGTATCTTTTGTATCTAGTGGTTTTGCTGTTGTTTGGTTATGCGTATTAAAGTCCTAGTGTTGTAATGTTTTTAAGAACGTTGTTGCGAATGCAATTTTGCGCTTGTCTTTCTACATGTACGTTTTTGCATCTCTATTTCCTTAAGTGTGTTTGTGCATGTTTGTTGATTTGTACTAATGTCTTAGGATTGTAGTTTGTGTTTTCATGATCCTTTTTGCGAATGCACTTTTGCATAAGCACTTTTGCGTGCATGCTTTTGTACTTTTACTTATGTGCGTATCTACTCTAGCGAGTGTTTTTGTGCATGTTTCTTGATGCGCATTCATGTCCTCGAACTGTAGTACCTATTTTCGTGATCGCTTTTGGAATCCAATTTTGACCATGTTCGAGTCCGAATTTGGAATTTTGACGTTAGACAGGAATTGCAGCTAGCTTAAATAACTTTCTTTTGCCGCCCAACCAGTTGATTTGGAGTCCGGATGAGAAAGTTATGCTCGACTTCGTGGACACTACCAAAGATGTTGAGGGATCCACTCTTCTAATTTGAATTTATTTTTCTAATTGCAATTCTTTTGTTACTCTTTGATCATTTTTGCTTCATGGACACCTAATTTTTTATCTGTACCTATAAGATACTAAATCCACCAATTAAAAAAGAAATATAAATTACTCCAAAAAAAATTCCACGTAAACGTAAACGTAGAGTGTTATTTCTACACTCCACAGTATCTTTTGTACCTAGTGGTTTTGCTATTGTTTGGTTATGCATATTAAAGTCCTAGTGTTGTAATGGTTTTAAGAACATTGTTGCGAATGCATTTTTGCGCATATGTTTCTACATGTACGTTTATGCATGTCTATTTGAGCGAGTGTGTTTGTGCATGTTTGTTGATTTGTATTAATGTCCTAGGATTGTAGTTTGTGTTTTCATGATCCTTTTTGCTAATTCACTTTTGCGTGCATGCTTTTGTACTTTTACTTTTGTGTGTATCTTTTCTAGCGAGAGTTTTTGTGCATGTTTCTTGATGCGCATTCATGTACTTGAACTGTAGTACGTATTTTCGTGATCGCTTTTGGAATCCAATTTTGAACATGTTCGAGTCCGAATTTGTAAATTTGACGTTAGACAGGAATTGTAGCTGGCTGAAATCGCTTTCTAATGCTGCCGAAACAAGTTGATTTGGAGTCCGGATGAGAAAGTTATGCTCGACTTCGTGGACACTACCAAAGATGTTGAAGGATCCACTCCTCTAATTTGATTTTATTTTTGTAATTGCAACTCTGTTGTTACTCTTTGATCATTTTTGCTTCATGGACACATAATTTCGATTTGTACCTATAAGATACTAAATCCACCAATTAAAACAGAAATATAAATTAATCCAATAAAAAATCCACGTAAACGTAAACGTAGAGTGTTATTTCTACACTCCACTGTATCTTTTGTTTCTAGTAATTTTGCTGTTGTTTGGTTATGCGTATTAAAGTCCTAGTTATGTAGTTCGTGTTTTTAAGAACGTTGTTGCGAATGCAGTTAAGCGCATGTTTTTTTACAATACGTTTGTGCATGTCCATTTGAGCGAGTTTGTTTCTGCATGTTTGTTGATATGTATTAATGTCCTAGGATTGTAGTTTGTGTTTTCACGATCCTTTATGCGAATGCACTTTTGCATGCATGCTTTTGTACTTTTACTTATGTGCGTATCTTTTCTAGCGAGTGTTTTTGTGCATGTTTCTTGATGCGCATTCATGTCCTCGAACTGTAGTACGTATTTTCGTGATCGCTTTTGGAATCCAATTTTGACCATGTTCGAGTCCGAATTTGTAAATTTGACGTTAGACAAGATTGTAGCCAGCTGAAATTGCTTTATAGTGCCGCCGGAAGCAGTTGAATTGGAGTCCGGATGAGAAAGTTATGCTCGACTTCGTTGACACTACCAAAGATGTTGAGGGATCCTCTCTTCAAATTTGATTTTATTTTCCTAATTGCAACTCTTTTTTTACTCTTTGATCATTTTTGCTTCATGGAAACCTATTTTTCGCTTTGTACCTATAAGATACTAAATCCACCAATTAAAACAGAAATATAAACTAATCCAAAAAAAAAATCCACGTAAACGTAAACGTAGAGTGTTATTTCTACCCTCCACAGTATCTTTTGTATCTAGTGGTTTTCGTGTTGTTTGGTTATGCGTATTAAAGTCCTAGTGTTGTAATGTTTTTAAGAACGTTGTTGCGAATGCACTTTTGCGCATGTGTTTCTACATGTACGTATAAGCATGTCTATTTGAGCGAGTGTGTTTGTGCATGTTTGTTGATTTGTATTAATGTCCTAGGATTGTAGTTTTTGTTTTCATGAGCCTTTTTGCAAATGCAATTTTGCGTGCATGCTTTTGTACTTTAACTTATGTGCGTATCTTTTCTAGCGAGTGTTTTTGTGCATGTTTCATGATGCGCATTCATGTCCTCGAACTGTAGTACGTATTTTCGTGATCGGTTTTGGAATCTAATTCTGACCATGTTCGAGTCCGAATTTGGAATTTTGACGTTAGACAGGAATTGTTGCCAGCTAAAATAGCTTTTTATGTCACCGGAACCAGTTGATTTGGAGTCCGGATGAGAAAGTTATGCTCGACTTCGTGGACACTACCAAAGATGTTGAGGGATCCACTCTTCTAATTTGATTTTACTCTCCTAATTCCAACTCTTCTGTTAATCTTTGATCATTTTTGCTTCATGGACACCTAATTTTCGATTTGTACCTATAAGATACTAAACCCACCAATTAAGACGTAACTATAATTTAATCCAAAAAAAAATCCACGTAAACGTAAACGTAGAGTGTTATTTCTACACTCCACTGTATCTTTTGTATCTAGTGGTTTTGCTGTTGTTTGGTTATGCGTATTAAAGTCCTAGTGTTGTAATGTTTTTAAGAACTATGTTGCGAATGCGCTTTTGCGCATGTCTTTCTACATGTACGTTTTTGCATGTCTATTTCCTTAAGTGTGTTTGTCCATGTTTGTTGATTTGTACTAATGTCCTAGGATTGTAGTTTGTGTTTTCATTATCCTTTTTGCGAATGCACTTTTGCATGAGCACTTTTGCGTGCATGCTTTTGTACTTTTACTTATGTGCGTATCTACTCTAGCGAGTGTTTTTCTGCATGTTTCTTGATGCGCATTCATGTCCTCGAACTGTAGTACCTATTTTCGTGATCGCTTTTGGAATCCAATTTTGACCTTGTTCGAGTCCGAATTTGGAATTTTGACGTTAGACAGGAATTGTAGCTAGCTTAAATAACTTTCTTATGCCGCCACAACCAGTTGATTTGGAGTCCGGATGAGAAAGTTATGCCCGACTTCGTGGACACTACCAAAGATGTTGAGGGATCCACTCTTCTAATTTGATTTTATTTTCAAAATTTCAACTCTTTTGTTACTCTTTGATCATTTTTGCTTCACACCTAATTTTCGATTTGTACCTATAAGATACTTAATCCACCAATTAAACAGAAATATAAACTAATCCAAAAAAAATCCACATAAACGTAAACGTAGAGTGTTATTTCTACACTCCACTGTATCTTTTGTATCTAGTGGTTTTGCTGTTGTTTGGTTATGCGTATTAAAGTCCTAGTGTTGTAATGTTTTTAAGAACGTTGTTGCGAATGCACTTTTGCGCTTGTCTTTCTACATGTACGTTTTTGCATCTCTATTTCCTTAAGTGTGTTTGTGCATGTTTGTTGATTTGTACTAATGTCTTAGGATTGTAGTTTGTGTTTTCATGATCCTTCTCGGAATGCACTTTTGCATGAGCACTTTTGCGTGCATGCTTTTGTACTTTTACTTATGTGCGTATCTACTCTAGCGAGTGTTTTTGTGCATGTTTCTTGATGCGCATTCATGTCCTCGAACTGTAGTACCTATTTTCGTGATCGCTTTTGGAATCCAATTTTGACCATGTTCGAGTCCGAATTTGGAATTTTGACGTTAGACAGGAATTGCAGCTAGCTTAAATAACTTTCTTATGCCGCCACAACCAGTTGATTTGGAGTCCGGATGAGAAAGTTATGCTCGACTTCGTGGACACTACCAAAGATGTTGAGGGATCCACTCTTCTAATTTGAATTTATTTTTCTAATTGCAATTCTTTTGTTACTCTTTGATCATTTTTGCTTCATGGACACCTAATTTTTTATTTGTACCTATAAGATACTAAATCCACCAATTAAAAAAGAAATATAAATTAATCCAAAAAAAATTCCACGTAAACGTAAACGTAGAGTGTTATTTCTACACTCCACAGTATCTTTTGTACCTAGTGGTTTTGCTATTGTTTGGTTATGCATATTAAAGTCCTAGTGTTGTAATGGTTTTAAGAACATTGTTGCGAATGCATTTTTGCGCATATGTTTCTACATGTACGTTTATGCATGTCTATTTGAGCGAGTGTGTTTGTGCATGTTTGTTGATTTGTATTAATGTCCTAGGATTGTAGTTTGTGTTTTCATGATCCTTTTTGCTAATTCACTTTTGCGTGCATGCTTTTGTACTTTTACTTTTGTGTGTATCTTTTCTAGCGAGAGTTTTTGTGCATGTTTCTTGATGCGCATTCATGTACTTGAACTGTAGTACGTATTTTCGTGATCGCTTTTGGAATCCAATTTTGAACATGTTCGAGTCCGAATTTGTAAATTTGACGTTAGACAGGAATTGTAGCTGGCTGAAATCGCTTTCTAATGCTGCCGAAACAAGTTGATTTGGAGTCCGGATGAGAAAGTTATGCTCGACTTCGTGGACACTACCAAAGATGTTGAAGGATCCACTCCTCTAATTTGATTTTATTTTTGTAATTGCAACTCTGTTGTTACTCTTTGATCATTTTTTCTTCATGGACACATAATTTTGATTTGTACCTATAAGATACTAAATCCACCAATTAAAACAGAAATATAAATTAATCCAATAAAAAATCCACGTAAACGTAAACGTAGAGTGTTATTTCTACACTCCACTGTATCTTTTGTTTCTAGTAATTTTGCTGTTGTTTGGTTATGCGTATTAAAGTCCTAGTTATGTAGTTCGTGTTTTTAAGAACGTTGTTGCGAATGCAGTTAAGCGCATGTTTTTTTACAATACGTTTGTCCATGTCCATTTGAGCGAGTTTGTTTCTGCATGTTTGTTGATATGTATTAATGTCATAGGATTGTAATTTGTGTTTTCACGATCCTTTATGCGAATGCACTTTTGCATGCATGCTTTTGTACTTTTACTTATGTGCGTATCTTTTCTAGCAAGTGTTTTTGTGCATGTTTCTTGATGCGCATTCATGTCCTCGAACTGTAGTACGTATTTTCGTGATCGCTTTTGGAATCCAATTTTGACCATGTTCGAGTCCGAATTTGTAAATTTGACGTTAGACAAGATTGTAGCCAGCTGAAATTGCTTTATAGTGCCGCCGGAAGCAGTTGAATTGGAGTCCGGATGAGAAAGTTATGCTCGACTTCGTTGACACTACCAAAGATGTTGAGGGATCCTCTCTTCAAATTTGATTTTATTTTCCTAATTGCAACTTTTTTTTTACTCTTTGATTATTTTTGCTTCATGGAAACCTATTTTTCGCTTTGTACCTATAAGATACTAAATCCACCAATTAAAACAGAAATATAAACTAATCCAAAAAAAAAATCCACGTAAACGTAAACGTAGAGTGTTATTTCTACCCTCCACAGTATCTTTTGTATCTAGTGGTTTTCGTGTTGTTTGGTTATTCGTATTAAAGTCCTAGTGTTGTAATGTTTTTAAGAACGTTGTTGCGAATGCACTTTTGCGCATGTGTTTCTACATGTACGTATAAGCATGTCTATTTGAGCGAGTGTGTTTGTGCATGTTTGTTGATTTGTATTAATGTCCTAGGATTGTAGTTTTTGTTTTCATGAGCCTTTTTGCAAATGCAATTTTGCGTGCATGCTTTTGTACTTTAACTTATGTGCGTATCTTTTCTAGCGAGTGTTTTTGTGCATGTTTCATGATGCGCATTCATGTCCTCGAACTGTAGTACGTATTAGCGTGATCGGTTTTGGAATCTAATTCTGACCATGTTCGAGTCCGAATTTGGAATTTTGACGTTAGACAGGAATTGTTGCCAGCTAAAATAGCTTTTTATGTCACCGGAACCAGTTGATTTGGAGTCCGGATGAGAAAGTTATGCTCGACTTCGTGGACACTACCAAAGATGTTGAGGGATCCACTCTTCTAATTTGATTTTACTCACCTAATTCCAACTCTTCTGTTAATCTTTGATCATTTTTGCTTCATGGACACCTAATTTTCGATTTGTACCTATAAGATACTAAACCCACCAATTAAGACGTAACTATAATTTAATCCAAAAAAAAATCCACGTAAACGTAAACGTAGAGTGTTATTTCTACACTCCACTGTATATGTTGTATATAGTTGTTTTGCTGTTGTTTGGTTATGCGTATTAAAGTACTAGTGTTGTAATGTTATTAAGAACGTTGTTGCGAATGCACTTTTGCGCATGTTTTTCTACATGTTCGTTTGTGCCTGTCTATTTGAGCGAGTGTGTTTGTGCATGTTTGTTGATTTGTATTATTGTCCTAGGATTGTAGTTTGTGTTTTCATGATCCTTTTTGCGAATGCTTTTTTGCGTGAGCACTTTTGCGTGCATGCTTTTGTACTTTTACTTATGTGCGTATCTTTTCTAGCGAGTTTTTTTGTGCATGTTTGTTGATGGGCATTCATGTCCTCGCACTTTAGTACGTATTTTCGTGATCGCTTTTGGAACCAATTTTGACCATGTTCGAGTCAGAAATTGGAAATTTGACGTTAGGCAGGAATTGTAGCCTGCTGAAATAGATTTCTAATACCGTATGAACCTATTGATTTGGAGTCCAGATGAGAAAGTTATGCTCGATTTCGTGGACACTACCAAAGATGTTGAGGGATCCTCTCTTCTAATTTGATTTTATTTTCCTCATTGCAATTGTTTTGTTACTCTTTGATCATTTTTGCTTCATGGACACCTAATTTTCGATATGTACCTATAAGATACTACATCCACCAATTAAAACAGAAATATAAACTAATCCAAAAAAAATCCACGTAAACGTAAACATAGAGTGTTATATCTACACTCCACTGTATCTTTTGTATCTAGTAATTTTGTTGTTGTTTGGTTATGCGTATTAAAGTCCTAGTGTTGTAATGTTTTTAAGAACTTTTGTTGCGAATGCACTTTTGCGCATGTGTTTCTACATGTACGTTTTTGCATGTCTATTTGAGCGAGTGTGTTTGTGCATGTTTGTTGATTTGTATTAATGTCCTAGGATTGTAGTTTGTGTTTTCATGATCCTTTTTGCGAATGCACTTTTGCGTGCGAGCTTTTGTACTTTTACTTATGTGCGTATCTATTCTAGCGAGTGTTTTTGTGCATGTTTCTTGATGCGCATTCATGTACTCGAACTGTAGTACCTATTTTCGTGATCGCTTTTGGAATCCAATTTTGACCATGTTCGAGTCCGAATTTGGAATTTTGACGTTAGATAGGAATTGTAGCCAGCTGAAATTCCTTTCTTATGCCGCCAGAACCAGTTGATTTGGAGTCCGGATGAGAAAATTATGCTCGACTTCGTGGACACTACCAAAGATGTTGAGGGATCCACTCTTCTAATTTGAATTTACTTTTCTAATTGCAACTCTTTTGTTTATCTTTGATCGTTTTTGCTTCATGGACACCTATAAGATACTAAATCCGCATATTAAAAGAGAAATATAAATTAATCCAAAAAAAATTCCACGTAAACGTAAATGTAGAGTGTTATTTCTACACTCGACAGTATCTTTTGTATCTAGTGGTTTTGCTGTTGTTTGGTTATGTGTATTTAAGTCCTACTGTTGTAATGGTTTTAAGAACGTTGTTGCGAATGCGCTTTTGCGCATGTGTTTCTACATGTACGTTTATGCATGTCTATTTGAGCGAGTGTGTTTTTGCATGTTTGGTGATTTGTATTAATGTCCTAGGATTGTAGTTTGTGTTTTCATGATCCTTTTTGCGAATGCACTTTTGCGTGAGCACTTTTGCGTGCATGCTTTTGTTCTTTTACTTATGTGCGTATCTTTTCTAGCGAGTGTTTTTGTGCATGTTTCTTGATGCGCATTCATGTCCTCGAACTATAGTACGTATTTTCGTGATCGCTTTTGGAATCCAATTTTGACCATGTTCGTGTCCGAATTTGTAAATTTGACGTTAGACAGGAATTGTAGCCAGCTGAAATCGCTTTCTAGTGCCGGCGGAACCAGTTGATTTGGAGTCCGGATGAGAAAGTTATGCTCGACTTCGTGGACACTACCAAAGATGTTGAGGGATCCACTCTTCTAATTTGATTTTACTCTCCTAATTCCAACTCTTCTGTTACTCTTTGATCATTTTTGCTTCATGGACACCTAATTTTCGATTTGTACCTATAAGATACTAAACCCACCAATTAAAAAATAACTATAATTTAATCCAAAAAAAAAATCCACGTAAACGTAAACGTTGAGTGTTATTTCTACACTCCACTGTATATTTTGTATATAGTTGTTTTGATGTTGTTTGGTTATGCGTATTAAAGTCCTACTGTTGTAATGGTTTTAAGAACGTTGTTGCGAATGCACTTTTGCGCATGTATTTCTACATGTACGTTTATGCATGTCTGTTTGAGCGAGTGTGTTTTTGCATGTTTGGTGATTTGTATTAATGTCCTAGGTTTGTAGTTTGTGTTTTCATGATCGTTTTTGCGAATGCACTTTTGCGTGAGCACTTTTGCGTGCATGCTTTTGTACTTTCACTCATGTGCGTATCTTTTCTAGCAAGAGTTTTTGTGCATGTTTCTTGATGCGCATTCATGTCCTCGAACTGTAGTACGTATTTTCGTGATCGCTTTTTGAATCCAATTTTGACCGTGTTCGAGTCCGAATTTGCAAATTTGACGTTAGACAGGAATTGTAGCCAGCTGAAATCGCTTATTAATGCCGCCATAACCAGCTAATTTGATGTCTAGAGGAGAAAGTTATGCTCGACTTCGTGGACACTACCAAAGATGTTGAGAGATCCTCTCTTCTAATTTGATTTTATTTTCCTAATTGCAACTCTTTTTTTACTCTTTGATCATTTTTGCTTCTTGGACACCTAATTTTCGATTTGTACCTATAAGATACTAAATCCCCAAATTAAAATAGAAATATAAACTAATCCAAAAAAAATCCACGTAAACGTAAACGTAGAGTGTTATTTCTACACTCCACTGTATCTTTTGTTTCTCGTAATTTTGCTGTTGTTTGGTTATGCGTATTAAGTTCCAGGTGTTGTTGTTCGTGTTTTGAAGAACGTTGTTGCGAATGCAGTTATGAGCATGTTCTTTTACACGTACGTTTGTGCATGTCCATTTGAGCGAGTGTGTTTATGCATGTTTGTTGAGTTTTTTTAATGTCCTAGGATTATAGTTTGTGTAACACCCCGCGTTTCCGATACCCGATTTCCGTATTTTCCCTCTCGTCTCCTTTGCATGAATATGTGTTGTATGTGCGAATTTTATTAGTTGCTTTTCAATTTGCTTTATTTGCTATTTATGTAAAATTATGTGAACTAATGTGCATTATATGTCTACATAAATATTTTTGATTTTATTCTCTATTTTGCGCAACTAAATTGTATTTTATGTGTTTAATATAATTGAACATGTGAAATTATGTGATTTACGTGGATTTAGTTTTAGTAACATAAGAATTTATTTTCTCACACTAGAAAGTTTATATGCTTAATTGATAGTAATTTCCTCTTTTTAAATTGGCTAGGATTGTATGTGTTGCATGCATACACTTATACCATGTGCATTTCCACTTGACTTTTCATTTAGCATTATTTTTAAGATATCTTAAATGAAATTGCCTAGAAGTCCCTCTAGATTTTTTCAAGTTACTCCTAATTGCAAAAAGACCCCTCTTCATACTTACTCATTAAGAATACAAGCCTCTCCAATTCTATAAATACCACCCTCTCCTCTTCATTTCCGCACACCAAAAGTCAGCTAAGTCCCCTTCTCCTTCCCCCTCTCCATCGATCAAAATAGCCCAAAGTAGAAGAAGAAATCTCTTCTTCTAATTCAAGCCTTCTCCATTAACTCTCTTCCTTCTTCTTCTTCTTCTTCTTCTCGTTTTTCTTTCATAAATTCCTAGCTAGGATAGTTCTTCATCTCCAAAAGGAGATTCTTCAACCACGAAGGTGGGTTTCAAATATATACAAAGCCTTTCAAATTCTCAAAGACCCTAAGGTAAGAATCATGGAATTCTTGCTACATCAAGCTAACATCAATAGTATTTCCTTCTCTTCTCTTTTTGAAAAACTTCCCTTCTTGATTGTTTGAAGAAATTGAAAGTTCTATGAAAGAAAGTGCTCATAGTATGTTATATTATATGTTTAGTCTCATGCATGTTAAGATCCATGCTTGAATCCTTGATCTTTGATGAGAAAAATGATGATGATGATTGATATGTTTAATTCTATGTTTAAGGCTTTGCATGTGAGAATCTAGCTATTGATTCTTGATTCTTGAAAGAAAATAGAAGATTGGTGAGAAACCCGAAATTTGATGATTACATGCAATGAAATTTATTATCCTTATGGTTCTAATCATTGCATGTTAATATTATTGATTTACTAGTTGTGATCTTATATGTTTAAGGTTTGGATTTGAGGCATCTAAGTTGATTGAGTCTAGAATCTTGAAATAGATGGTTATATGTAAAATTTACAGATTCATAGGTACGGATTTTAACCCATGTTTCACCCACGAGTTTATTTATGAAAACTACGAAATTTTATATCAGGATATATCTCTCTGTTATGGTCATATTGATATGTGGCTTGTAATTTTTGGAGTAGAAATAAATGAGTTATGAATTATTTACTGAAACTGTACAAAACTAGAGTTAGTTTAGAATTAGTAATGAAATCTAATGTTTTCCTCTTTCAAATTTAGTGATTACACTTGGATTAGAACCCCAACATAGAAAAATCATTTGGGATAATATTTGGCAGTGTTTGACACAGTAGATAATTTATAAGAAATTTTTGAACTCTCCTCCCCTGTTCTGAGTTTTAAACTGCACTACTGTACCATTTTATTTATTTATCCTAGATTCCTAAGTATTTTCTAAAACTGTTTCTGTGGGATTTATAAGACTCCTAATAGTATATGGAGTTTAAATTTCAAAAGGTTTGGATGAACCAGTAAAGCAAAATAAATTTTTAAAGTCACTCTCTCTGTTCAGATTTCAAAACTGTACCACCTTAGAAATTTATTTATATGTTTTACTCCGATGATGATTTTATTAAACTGTTTCTTACTGGTTTTAATGACATATAAATAAATATGTTGTAAAAGTTTCAAAGACTTTTGATATGTGGTTCAAGAGAAATGATTTTTCAAATTTAGGATATCAAAACTGTTTGATTTTCTTAAGATGACTATTTTTATCAAAGTATTATTTGTGGTCATGGTCCTAATATCCGAGGTAGGAAAGATAAGTTAGTGATGAAGGTGAAATCTCTAAGTTATGGCCTAATAATCTAAGTTTAGGTATCTTGTTGCATGTCCTAAGAAAGAATTACAATCCACTAGCCTAGAATGGTGTTAAGGAGCAAGTACCATATTTAGAAAAATGATTAATTGACTTCTATGATAAGTTACAATACTTGATTAATTTCGTATATTATTTGTTATTATGTGTGGAACTTTTGAAATAATGGTGTATGTATTAAGTGATTAGAGTAAAGTAATGTCGTATGTGATAATTTTCATAATTCATGATATGAGTGATATTGATATGCTATGAATGACATGGTTATATGATTATGTGATTATAATATGGTTAAAGTTGAAGAATGCCCTTCTTGGTGCTGCTATGTGATATTAAATGTTTATGTGTGCTTATGAAATTAAATGTGAAAGTAAAAGTGCTATGTTCTATATGATTATGTGTTCAATGATTTGATAAAGGATGTGAAATATAATTGTTGTGGTGCTTGTTACCTTTATGCTTGTTTATGTGAAAGTAACATAGATAGATCATGTAAGCATCATATGATTCATTAGTATGTCTAAGATGCATAAATCACGATTTTTCAAAGTTAAAAATGTTTGTAAATTGATTGTGGATCTAGGTGAATAAGTATGGGATACGGGGGGCTGGTATTCCGTTAGTGGTTGATAGTTGGGGTCAACATAGGGGCCTGTCCACATAGGAATTGATTCACATAGGAATCGGGATTATAAACCACTAACTCGGCTATAGTAAAGTTATAGCCGTGACTATATTCCGGTTAGTTGTTGATAGTTGGGGTCCACATAGGGACCTGTCCACATAGGGACTGATTCACATAGGAATCGGGATTATAAACCACTAACTCGGCTGTAGTAAAGTTATAGTCGTGACTATAGTAAAGTTATAGATCACAAGCTCCAAAACACACGGCTTATTGCCGAACTCCACGATTGTTTTTCCAAACGGGCCCAATGTTTTCTCCTAAAAAGTTTTAAAAGTCTAAAGTCTCATTTTCATGCATTTTGCATATTAAAGTAAAGGAAAGAAGGGTGTTAAGTACCCGACTTTTGAAAGAAATGAAAAGATGTTAAGTATCCTTGAAAGATTCAAATGAAAAGTAAAGGTAAGGTATAGTAAGTGTAAGTTTAAATGATCGTAAGTTTATGTGTTCGTGTATGCCTATATATATGTGTGTATATATATAAATTATGTGTAAAGACTTTTTCAAAACCTTGTTATTACTTCCGGATTCTTACTGAGTCTTTTTAAAGGCTCATATAGATGTTATCTTGGTGTAGGTAGCTCATGATCCGAATCCGAGGAGCAAAGTTGAACCAAGTCCGGGGAAAGCCGAGGAATCGAGCCGTATGGAATTTATGTGGATTTAATTAACTTCCGTTTTGGTACTTCAATCATTTTAGTGGATTGTAATCCGTAGTACTTGAATATGTTATCGGGAAATGATTTTTATTTCTTTTGTATAATATAATGTTTTCCGATTATTCTTGTTCTTTTCTAATGTTGATTTCTTAAGAGCTCCACCACAATCCGAATTTATTATTTGAAGCAAGAAACTGTTTAATGGAAAATGTGGCACCGAATAAAGAATGAAATTGTTTTGACTAAATCTATGAAGTGTTCGACTACAAGGATTTTTCAAGAAAGATTTTTATCGAACTAAAATTGAAGCGAAACACTTCAAGTATTTTCGAAACTAGAGAAAACTTTACCACCTTTCTCTAGAACTTTGTTTTGAAAAACAGAACCGTATTTTTAAAAGGTCTTCCACTGCAACTTAATAGAAAAACCTTTATACCATTTTTCGGTATAGAGTATAAACTAAACGGGGTGCTACAGTTTGTCTTTTCATGATCCTTTTTGCGAATGCACTTTTGCGTGCATGCTTTTGTACTTTTACTTATGTGCGTATCTTTTCAAGCAAGTGTTTTTGTGCATGTTTCTTGATGCGCATTCATGTCCTCGAACTGTAGTAGGTATTTTCGTGATCGCTTTTGGAATCCAATTTTGACCATGTTCGAGTCCGAATCAGGAATTTTGACGTTAGACAGAAATTGTAGCCAGCTGAAATATCTTTATTATGGCGCCGGAACTTGTTGATTTGGAGTCCGGATGAGAAAGTTATGCCCGACTTCGTAGACACTACCAAAGATGTTGAGGGATCCACTCTTCTAATTTGATTTTATTTTCCTAATTGCAACTCTTTGGTTACTCTTTGATCATTTTTGATTCACACCTAATTTTCGATTTGTACCTATAAGATACTTAATCCACCAATTAAAACAGAAATATAAATTAATCCAAAAAAAAAACCACGTAAACGTCAACGGAGAGTGTTATTTCTACACTCCACTGTATCTTTTGTATCTAGTGGTTTTGGTGTTGTTTGGTTATGCGTATTAAAGTCCTAGTGTTGTAATGTTTTTAAGAACGTTGTTGCGAATGCACTTTTGCGCATGTGTTTCTACATGTACGTTTTTGCATGTCTATTTGAGCGAGTATGTTTGTGCATGTTTGTTAATTTGTATTAATGTCCTAGGATTGTAGTTTGTGTTTTCATGATCCTTTTTGCGAATGCACTTTTGCGTGAGCACTTTTGCGTGCATGCTTTTGTACTTTTACTTATGTGCGTATCTATTCTAGCGAGTGTTTTTGTGCATGTTTCTTGATGCGCATTCATGTCCTCGAACTGTAGTACCTATTTTCGTGATCGCTTTTGGAATGCTATTTTGACCATTTTCGAGTCCGAAATTGGAATTTTGACGTTCGACAGGAATTGTAGCCAGCTGAAATAGCTTTCTAGTGCCGCCGGAACCAAATGATTTGGAGTCCAGATGAGAAAGTTATGCTTGACTTCGTGGACACTACCAAAGATGTTGAGGGATCCACTCTTCTAATTTGAATTTATGTTTCTAATTGCAACTCTTTTGTTAAATGATACATTCCGCACAAGCTCCAAGACAAACAATTCGAAGAAAAGAAAGCGAATGATATTAATGGAGCCGTTCGTGTTGGGATTAAAGAATAAAGGCTTGAATAAGGCCTTTGAAGAGTCCGTGGTTTGGAATTGGAAGAAAAGAAAGATAAGAAGTCGTTGGACAAGTCGAATTCCATGCATCCGAGATTCTCGCCTATTCTGGCAGAGTGTACCATTCGAGTTATAACTCTCGCATCCAAAGTCCAATTGAGCTAAATCAAAATGATTCGGAAAGCTAACTGAAAGATCTACAACTTTCATGTTTTGAGAAAAGAGATATTCGAAGTGGAGCAGTGTCGAAATTGAGCTTTAATTGCATGTACGTGCATAGCCCAATGTCGCGAGTTAAGAAGGGTGATCGAGAAGTCGACTTGAAGATCAAGTTATCTAATTTATTTATGCACGTTTTTCATTTAGTATTTATTATGTTTTTATTATTTTAGAGTCTTTTATGGTTAGGATTTGCTTATTTACAAGTTTCCTTATTATAGTTTAGGTAGGAGTCCTTTTCCTTGTGAAAAAGGAGTCTTTTTAGATCTTATAAATAGGTTGCCAATTTGGCCTATTTTATAGGACGAATTTTGATGATTTAATTGAGAATATTCTCTTTGGTTCTTTAAGAACTCTTCGAATTTATCGGTGGATTCCGTTTGTTCACCCCGACCTATCAATCGATCTTTCACAATCGATTGTGGCGTCTTCACATACCAAGGTTCTTGCCTCTTTATAGGCAACGGGTCGCAGTTCCACCCCTTTGAATCTTTGTTTTTGGATGTTTCGATCTTGCTTCCGCATAAGGTATTAGGGTCTCGTAACAAGTTCTACGGGTTTCGTATCAGTTGCTATCAGAGCCAACATCCAAAACAGGTTTCACCTATCATTATTTTTTGTTGTGTCTTCTAGTATATCTCATCTTTTCTTGAGTTGTGTTATTTAGAGTCTTCGTTAAAAAAAATACAAAAAAAATCGATTTTTTATTTTTTTGTTTAGATTTCTTTTCAGCCAAGTTAGGGTTTGTTCGTGTCAAAAAAAAAAGAAAAAAAAAGTTGAATTTCGTTCTTGTTTAGAGTTCCTTACAGCCCAAGTTAAGGGTTTATTAGTGTCAAAAAAAAATTGTATTGATAATGTCCGAGAAGGCCGGTTATAAAGGAGAAAGAATTGAGCAGCGTAGGATGTCGCCAATGGATAAACGCTTCCAGGAACTCCAAGATCGGATGGAAGGAATTATTACCCAACTTAAGGAACTAAACAAAGATCAACATGTTCGAGGGCCATACCTACGACGTGATGTTCACCAACCGGTTCTACCTCATCGTGATAA
This sequence comes from Erythranthe guttata, assembly GCF_056151865.1. Classification (NCBI taxonomy): domain Eukaryota; kingdom Viridiplantae; phylum Streptophyta; class Magnoliopsida; order Lamiales; family Phrymaceae; genus Erythranthe; species Erythranthe guttata. The sequence goes on along the minus strand of NC_142544.1, from coordinate 10,254,708 downwards.
GGAGGTTTATCGTGATGGAAGATATGGTGTGACTGTGGCAACACCAAGAGAAGTTTATTTGCAGCGAGGGGCTCAGTTCGATCGACCAAGACGTGTTTATTCCGATTACTACGAGCGAGATTTATATGATTATCCTAGATCAAGTAAGTACTCAGTTCATTCATCCTATGCTACTGATTTAAAAGAAAGGAGATTGCCGAGTCGAAAATCACGGTGGAGCTCTTCATCAAACCGAGATAGGGAACCAATATCGAGAGAGGCGACGTTCGATCCTCCATATGAGACTAAAGAAAGAGGTTATTATTCTTCTCAATCTCGTTCAATTCATGATACTAAATGTTTTTGGTGTTTCGGTTTTGGTCATGTCGCTTCAGATTGTTTGGATAAGCCATTCATGAAATTGCGGTCGAACTACGAGGAATTCAAGAGAAAGGGTGATTCTTTATCGCCACTTGAAAAGGAAGATACTCGTCAAGATTTCGAGATAGAAAACACACAAACTGATTTGGGAGTTATTGATGTGCTAGTTGAGGTAGAAGTAAGAGAGAATGTTGAGGTCGAGTCCAAGGGAGAAGAAAATTGCAAACCTGCGCCACTAGTTGAAGAAAAAAAAGGTTTGGATTCGAGGGAAAATCCTTTTGAAGAGGTGGAGAATGATACAGCCCAGCCATGCATCGAAGTTACCGGTGAGCTAGCCGGAGTGCAAACTCCAATTTTGCATGCTGATGAAGATTGTGATGAGATACACGAAGATTATCTTTCTCCTAATGAGTGCCATGAAGGTGTATCTTCGAGTTTGATTATTGATGGAGTTGGTTGTACCAATGCGACTAGCTATACTTCAGTGGGAATGTTGAGTGCATCAACTTTGGAGTATACTAGACCATATGAGCTACAATTGTTTGAAGATGATCCTGAAAGATGGTTTCTATATGCTCCTTTTTATATATGTCCGGATTCGAGGACGAATTCTTTTAAAGAGGGGGAGAATGATACGATCCGCACAAGCTCCAAGACAAACAATTCGAAGAAGAGAAAGCGAGTGATATTAATGGAGCCGTTCGTGTTGGGATTAAAGAATAAAGGCTTGAATAAGACCTTTGAAGATTCCGTGGTTTGGAATTGGAAGAAAAGAAAAAGAAGAAGTCGTTGGACAAGTCGAATTCCATGCATCCGAGATTCTAGCCTATTCAGGCAGAGTTTACCATTCGAGTAATAACTCTCGCATCCGAAGTCCAATTGAGCAAATTCAAAATGATTCGGAAAGCTAACTGAAAGATCTACAAGTTTCATGTTTTGAGTAATGAGATCTTGGAAGTGCAACAGTGTCGAAATTGAGCTTTAATTGCATGCATGTGCACAGCCCAATGTCGCGAGTTAAGAAGGGTGATCGAGAAGTCGACTTGAAGATCAAGTTATCTAATTTATTTATGCACGTTTTTAATTTAGTATTTATTATGTTTTTATTATTTTAGAGTCTTTTATGGTTAGGATTTGCTTATTTACAAGTTTCCTTATTATAGTTTAGGTATGAGTCCTTTTCCTTGTGAAAAAGGAGTCTTTTTAGATCTTATAAATAGGTTGCCAATTTGGCCTATTTTATAGGACGAATTTTGATGATTTAATTGAGAATATTCTCTTTGGTTCTTTAAGAACTCTTCGAACATATTGGTGGATTCCGTTTGTTCACCCCGACTTATCAATCGATCTTTCACAATCAATTGTGGCGTCTTCACATACCAAGGTTCTTGCCTCTTTATAGGCAACGGGTCGCGGTTCCACCCCTTTGAATCTTTGTTTTTGGATGTTTCGATCTTGCTTCCGCATAAGGTATTAGGGTCTCGTAACAAGTTCTACGGGTTTCGTATCATTACTCTTTGATCATTTTTGCTTCATGGACACCTAATTTTTGATTTGTAACTATAAGATACTAAATCCACCAATTAAAAGAGAAATATAAATTAATCCAAAAAAAATTCCACTTCAACGTAAACGTAGAGTGTTATTTCAACACTCCACAGTATCTTTTGTATCTAGTGGTTTTGCTGTTGTTTAGTTAGGCGTATTAAAGTCCTAGTGTTGTAATGGTTTTAAGAACGTTGTTGCGAATGCACTTTTGCGCATGTGTTTCTACATGTACGTTTATGCATGTCTATTTGAGCGAGTGTGTTTGTGCATGTTTGGTGATTTGTATTAATGTCCCAGCATTGTAGTTTGTGTTTTCATGATCCTTTTTGCGAATGCACTTTTGCGTGAGCACTTTTGCGTGCATGCTTTTGTACTTTTACTTATGTGCGTATTTTTTCTAGCGAGAGTTTTTGTGCATGTTTCTTGATGCGCATTCATGTCCTCGAACTGTAGTACGTATTTTCGTGATCGCTTTTGGAATCCAATTTTGACAATGTTCGAGTCCGAATTTGTAAATTTGACGTTAGACAGGAATTATAGCCAGCTGAAATAGCTTTCTAATGCCGCCAGAACCAGTTGATTTGGAGTCCGGATGAGAAAGTTATGCTCGACTTCGTGGACACACCAAAGATGTTTAGGGATCCTCTCTTCTAATTTGATTTGATTTTCCTAATTGCAACTTTTTTTTTACTCTTTGATCATTTTTGCTTCATGGACACCTAATTTTCGATTTGTACCCATAAGATACTAAATCCACCAATTAAAACAGAAATATAAACTAATCCAAAAAAAATCCACGTAAACGTAAACGTAGAGTGTTATTTCTACACTCCACTGTATCTTTTCTATCTAGTGGTTTTGCTGTTGTTTGGTTATGCGTATTAAATTCCCAATGTTGTTGTTCGTGTTTTGAAGAACGTTGTTGCGAATGCAGTTATGAGCATGTTTTTTTACACGTCGTTTGTGCATGTCCATTTGAGCGAGTGTGTTTATGCATGTTTGTTGATTTGTTTTAATCTCCTAGGATTGTAGTTTGTGTTTTCATGATCCTTTTTCCGAATGCACTTTTGCGTACATGCTTTTGTACTTTTACTTATGTGCGTATCTTTTCTAGCGAGTGTTTTTGTGCATGTTTCTTGATGTGCATTCATGTCCTCGAACTGTAGTACGTATTTTCGTGATCGCTTTTGGAATCCAATTTTGACCATGTTCGAGTCAGAATCTGGAATTTTGACGTTAGACAGAAATTGTAGCCAGCTGAAATAGCTTTATTATGGCGCCAGAACCAGTTGATTTGGAGTGCGGATGAGAAAGTTATGCCTGACTTCGTGGACACTACCAAAGATGTTGAGGGATCCACTCTTCTAATTTGATTTTATTTTCTTTATTGCAACTCTTTTGTTACTCATTGATCATTTTTGCCTCACACCTAATTTTTCGATTTGTACCTATAAAATACTTAATACACCAATTAAAACAGAAATATAAACTAATCCAAAAAAAAATCCACGTAAACGTCAACGAAGAGTGTTATTTCTACACTCCACTGTATCTTTTGTATCTAGTGGTTTTGCTGTTGTTTGGTTATGCGTATTAAAGTCCTAGTGTTGTAATGTTTTTAAGAACGTAGTTGCGAATGCACTTTTGCGCATGTGTTTCTACATGTACGTTTTTGCATGTCTATTTGAGCGAGTGTGTTTGTGCATGTTTGTTCATTTGTATTAATGTCCTAGGATTGTAGTTTGTGTTTTCATGATCCTTTTTGCGAATGCACTTTTGCGTGAGCACTTTTGCGTGCATGCTTTTGTACTTTTACTTATTTGCGTATCTATTCTAGCGAGTGTTTTTGTGCATGTTTCTTTATGCGCATTCATGTCCTCGAACTGTAGTACTTATTTTCGTGATCGCTTTTGGAATCCAATTTTGACCATGTTCGAGTCCGAATTTGGAATTTTGACGTTAGACAGGAATTGAAGCCAGCTGAAATAACTTTCTTATGCCGCCAGAACCAGTTCATTTGGATTCCGGATGAGAAAGTTATGCTCGACTTCGTGGACACTACCCAAGATGTTGAGGGATCTACTCTTCTAATTTGAATTTATTTTTCTAATTGCAACTCTTTTGTTACTCTTTGATCATTTTTGCTTCATGGAAACCTCATTTTTTATTTCTACCTATAAGATACTAAATCAACCAATTAAAAGAGAAATATAAATTAATCCAAAAAAACTTCCACGTAAACGTAAACGTAGAGTGTTATTATTTCTACACTCCACTGTATCTTTTGTATCTAGTGGTTTTGCTGTTGTTTGGTTATGCGTATTAAAGTTCTAGTGTTGTAATATTTTTAAGAACGTTGTTGCGAATGCACTTTTGCGCATGTTTTTCTACATGTACGTTTGTACATGTCTATTTGAGCGAGTGTGTTTGTGCATGTTTGTTGATTTGTATTAATGTCCTAGGATTGTAGTTTGTGTTTTCATGATCCTTTTTGCGAATGCACTTTTGCGTGCATGCTTTTACACTTATACTTCTGTGCGTATCTTTTCTAGCGAGTGTTTTTGTGCATGTTTCTTGATGCGAATTCATGTCCTCGAACTGTAGTACGTATTTTCGTGATCGCTTTTGGAATCCAATTTTGACCTTGTTCGAGTCCGAATTTGGAATTTTGACGTTAGATAGGAATTGTAGCCAGCTGAAATAGCTTTCTTATGCCGCCGCAACCAGTTGATTTGGAGTCCGGATGAGAAAGTTATGCTCGACTTCGTGGACACTACAAAAGATGTTGAGGAATCCACTCTTCTTATTTGATTTTATTTTCCTAATTGCAACTCTTTTGTTACTCTTTGATCATTTTTGCTTCATGGACACCTAATTTTAGATTTGTACCTATAAGATACTAAATCCACCAATTAAAACAGAAATATAAATTAATCCAAAAAAGAATCCACGTAAACGTAAACGTAGAGTGTTATTTCTACACTCAACTGTATCTTTTTTATGTAGATGGTTTTGCTGTTGTTTGGTTATGCGTATTAAAGTCCTAGTGTTGTAATGTTTTTAAGAACGTTGTTGCAAATGCACTTTTGCGCATGTTTTTCAACATGTACGTTTGTGCATGTCTATTTGAGCGAGTGTGTTTGTGCATGTTTGTTGATTTGTGTGAATGTCCTAGGATTGTAGTTTGTGTTTTCATGATCCTTTTTGCGAATGCACTTTTGCGTGAGTACTTTTGTGCATGCTTTGGTACTTTTACTTATGTGCGTATCTTTTCTAGCGAGTGTTTTTTTGCATGTTTCTTGATGCGCATTCATGTCCTGGAACTGTAGTACGTATTTTCGTGATCGCTTTTGGAATCCAATTTTGACCATGTTCGAGTCCGAATTTGGAAATTTGACGTTAGACAGGAATTGTAGCCAGCTGAAATAGCTTTCTAAAGCCGCCGGAACCAGTTGATTAGGAGTCCGGATGAGAAACTTATGCTCGAATTTTTGGACATTACCAAAGATGTTGAGGGATCCTCTCTTCTAATTTGATTTTATTTTCCTTATTGCAACTCTTTTGTTACTCTTTGATCATCTTTGCTTCATGGACACCTAATTTTCGATTTGTACCTATAAGATACTAAATCCACCAATTAAAATAGAAATATAAATTAATCCAAAAAAGATCCACGTAAACGTAAACATAGAGTGTTATATCTACACTCCACTGTATCTTTTGTATCTAGTAATTTTGCTGTTGTTTGGTTATGCGTATTAAAGTCCTAGTTTTGGAGTTCGTGTTTTAAATAACGTTGTTGCGAATGCAGTTATGCACATGTTTTTTTACACGTACGTTTGTGCATGTCTATTTGAGCGAGTGTGTTGGTGCATGTTTGTTGATTTGTATTAATGTCCTAGAATTGTAGTTTGTGTTTTCATTATCCTTTTTGCGAATGCACTTTTGCGTGAGTACCTTTGTGCATGCTTTTGTACTTTTACTTATGTGCGTATCTTTTCTAGTGAGTGTTTTTGTGCAAGTTTCTTGATTCACATTCATGTCCTCGAACTAGAGTACGTATTTTCGTGATCGCTTTTGGAATCCAATTTTGACCATGTTCGAGTCCGAATTTGGAATTTTAACGTTAGCCTAGAATTATAGCCAGCTAAAATAGCTTTCTTATGGCGCCGGAACCAGTTGATTTGGAGTCCGGATGGGAACGTTATGCCCGACTTCCTGGACAATACCAAATATGTTTAGGGATCCACTCTTCTAATTTGATTATATTTTCTTAATTGCAACTCTTTTGTTACTCTTTGATCATTTTTACTTCCAACCTAATTTTTGATTTGTAACTATAAGATACTAAATCCACCAATTAAAACAGAAATATAAATTAATTCAAAAAAAAAATCCACATAAACGTAAATGGAGAGTGTTATTTCTACACTCCACTGTATCTTTTGTTAGAGTAGGTGACCAACAAGCCAACTTGTGGCTGTGGTCTTTCGTATTTATTATTGTAATAAACGAACCTTTATTCGTATTAATGATAAAACACATTGGCATTCTATATCTTTGTCCCTTTGTCACAAGCATAGATATAGTCCTTACAGTTATTACAAGTACTAGTAATTGATCGTAAGGATCGTGAGATATTTACTTAAGTATTATAACTGTTAAACGTGTTCCTAGTCGAAGGGTTACGCCACTAATGAGGATATCGGCCTTTCCCATTAAGACTAGCACTTAGTGTATGTGTACTGCATCTCATCAGTAAACGGTATTGTGATATCGGCATGCACAAGTGGGTGCTCGTAAGTTGACGAGTTCACTGAACTCCCTCACCCTAGAAATCTCTAAGTGGTTCCCAATAATCGAGTAGAGATATCTATGGTATAGTTGTACACCATTAGTCCTTATGACCTAGACATCACCGTGACTTCACTAGAGGACCAGCTGTATCGTGACCTGTCCCTGAGTTCCACCGAGGACCATCCCAAGGGCCAGTGTTCGTGCAGTCCGAAATCTAGTGGGAGGTCTGTGCATTGTAGTCGGGGATTCGATCGCTAGAATAGTCTTGGATGTCCTGTGTGTTCTGAAAGTTTGTATTCATTCTAAGTCTCTGGCCAGAGCTGACTAAGTGATGATTAGAGGATTCGATTCTCTAAGTCATGCACGTAACGATTACAACACTTAGAACGATCGCACCGTTATTGAACATATAAAGAGGTCTCGATGAACCAATGCCTCTAGTTCGATCGGGACATATGAATCGAAGGGACCGTACTGTACGTTAACTATATCTGAAGGTTCTTGCAGGCACTTCATTTGTATCTAGGGAATCATGACGCGTAGTTGCTAGACGCCAATCTTGATTCGTTGGGTGATTAAGGTGAAACGAGCTTCATCTTAATTGTAACTCGAAGGGGACGAGTTTTGACCACAAAGAGTTGTGGGCCCACGGCTAGCTTACACCTGAACCATCGAGGGTCACACTGCTCGTGCACATGAGATCTTTGAATAAACGGTCAGAGATAAAATAGTTTATCTTTGCATAATTGGAAGTCAATATGATTGAGTCCAACATTCGTAATTTGGAATTATGAATGAGAATAAGAAAAGGAAAAGAATAAGCGAACATGTTAGTGAACTTTCTAAATCGGGAAGTTTCCAAATTTAGAAAGTCCAATGAACTAGGGTTTCCACTTTTGGAAAGTTGGAAAATAAGAGATGGCACTCGTAATGACGAGAAAATTATAATGACTCGGAAATTGTAATCGTTACAATTTTTCGATCATTGAATTGAGAGATACGAGCGATTAAAGAAACTAACGAGCTTAAGCTGTTGGGCCCAGTCCAACTTAAGCCCGCTAGGGTTTCATGCTAGGGACTATAAATACATGATTTATAACCCTAGCACACACACACAAAAACCCTAACCCTAATCGGCCACCCTCTCTCTCTCGCCCTCTCTTCCGCGCGGCCACCACCGCGCCACCACCGCCGCTCCGTCGCCGGAAACGGCCGTTCCTCGGCCGGCTTTAGTTCGGTATTCTTTCTCCTTTATTTTCTTTCCGTTTTATTCTAACTACTTCGTGTCTAGTGCCACGATTTAGTAGATCGAAGTATACGAGGTGAAATCCGAGAGGAGGAAGACCGTAGATCGAAGAATCGAGGAGCAACGCACGAGCCGAAGCCGCACGCTGCCCCACGCGCCGCCTCGCATAACCGCGCGTGCTGTACACGCGCCGCCGTGAGCTGCCACACCGCCGCTGCTGCTGCTCCATTGCTGCCCCGATTCTACGGATTGGTTTCCGTAGTAATCACGACGAATCGTTCGCTCCTACCTCACGCGTCAAGAGGTAATTACTCGAAACCCTAGTTTCGTTTTAGGGTTTAATTTAAACTATGATTTCATGCTTGTGTTTGTATGATTTTATGTGATTATGTGTAATCGATTAAATCGTTGCGAGCATGTTATTTGGTTTAAATTGCGAGCATGTTAATTGATTTAAATTCGGTTAAATTTATTAGCATGTATGTTGTTTTTAATTTCGCTGGAAGCGCAAAGGTACGCAATTAATTGATTTAATTTGTCGGGCATGTACTTGTGTGCTTTAAAGTGGTTTAAATCACGTAAAATTTTTGTTTTCCGCTGCGTATGCGTGCCCGAAACCCAACAGTGGTATCAGAGCTCGTTGCGCAATTAATTGCGTTTCGTTTTAATATGCATGTTCGATTTATTAAAGTAGCGATTGTCGTATTATGTAATTGGGAGTTTTCGTAAGTTTAAAATATTTTTGAAATATTGTTTAGAATTTTTCCAGCTTTAAAATTGTTTAAAATTGGAAAATCGGATCTGAAATTGTTTTTCAAATGTCGGTTTTTAAATGTTCGGATCGAACCGGCCGAACCGGCCGGTTCGATGGTTGTGTGCGGTTTAGTTGACCGAATCCAAGTGGATTCGGGTCGGTCAGACCGGTTCTCGGTCCGACTGACCCGGCCCACTGATTTGGGTCAGCTGGACCGGACAGAACCGGCCCGATTCGGTCCGAACCGGTCAGACCGGTTGGGCCGAACCGGACCACTGAAAAATAAATAAAAAAAAAAAAAAAAAAAAAATTTTTTTTTTATTTCAGATTTCTAAAATTAAACTTAAAACAAATTGATTTTAATTTTTGGAAAATTATTTTCAATTAATCCCAATTAGATAATTGGATCGACAATCATCTATTTTAGTAAATAGGTGTTAGATTAATTAATTAATTTAAATTGTTAAATTGATTTCAATTAATAGAACACATATATAATATTGATTATAAGTTCAACTTAATTAATAGTACCTCAACATTATTTGAATGACTTATGCTAGTTGAGGTTCTATAATTATTTTGAAAACTCGATAATTAATTAATGTAATTAATTATGAAATTAGGTCGTATGTTCCTCTTAGGACAATATGCGTTTTCCATATACCTTTAGAGAACATAGATGTAGGAATCACATAGACCAATCCAAAACCTTCTGATGAGATAAAACACTTAATCAAAACCCCTCATTCTTTTAATTAAGAATCATTTCAAGCTATAAAGAAAAACCCAATCTGTTGAGTTATTTCTTTCCTTCTGCCAACGGTTGGATTATGTGTAGCCCTTTACTATAGTGCAGTAAGCCGTGTTAGCGGGGAGTGCTATGGTAGAGTAAGCTGTAATTCAATTGACATAATGATGAAGGTAGCCATAGAAAAGGGTTATGTTGAATTAACGTGGTCGGCTAGATTAACTAGGGACTGCATTAGTTTGGCATAATCGAGTTCTATGAGCATCTTTGATTGGTAGGTTAGACTTGACACACGACGATTTTGATATTCGCGAGATTAACTTAGGTCATTATCAAGTGTGAGGAAAATTAATTTAGGGTCATATTGTGGATATGATTGATTGTGATCTACCTTTGGGCAAATATAATCGGGCTAGATTAACTACGGGTTATATTTGTCTATTGGACCTAAAGCCCATTAAGAAAAATCAGTTTTCTCGTTTGTCTACTAGAGGGAAGTGGAACTCGATAAAATTAGTGGGAGAACAATTAAATAACATAAGTCCAAACATTTAATTGTAACAATCATTTAACGCGAATCTCTAATAATCCTCTTCTCTATATGTCTCAGATAATTATGTCTAAGAATCCCATAATGTCAATCCTCGACAATAAACTCAATGGCCCTAATTACCTAGATTGGTTGCGTAGTCTTAAGCTTGTGCTAACTGTTGAGGGGCGTCTCTACGTTTTGAACGAGAGGCTTCCCGCCACTTTACCTGCCACAGCGACTGATGCTGAAAAGGAAACTTATGAAGTTTGGAAGAAAGATGACACTCATGCTAGGTGCTATATGATAGCCGCCATGGAGCCCGCTCTTGCGAGGAAATATGAGTCTCACTTGCATGCTTTCGATATAAAGGCTCATCTCGATAGCATGTATAGTGAGAATATTAGGGCATCGAGATACGCTGCTACAAAGGAGTTGATCACAGCGAGATTGCGCGAAGGGGTTTCGGTCCACGAGCACTGTCTCAAAATGATCACTCTCCTTGAAAAGCTAGTGAATCTCGATGTCACCCTCCCGGCCGAGCTCTCGTTGGATTTGATCCTGTTGTCTCTTCCTAGTTCCTATGAATCGTTCATAGTGAACTTCAACATGAACAAACTAGATCCTCCCTTGGATGAGTTAATGAACATGTTGGTCAGCTTCGAGTCCACCATTAAGAAAGAGAAGTCTGTTCTCATTGCTGCTCCTTCTGGAAAGAAGAGTTCTTTCCAAAAGAAGAGAAAGGAAAGAGTTTCCTTCCCAAACAGCAAGTTCGAAGTGGGTGAAGGCAGTGGGGGCCCCAAAGCAAAGGTTAGCAAACAAGTTGATGATGCTTGCCATCACTGTGGAAAGAAAGGACATTGGCGCCGCAACTGCAAGGCTTACCTAAAGCAGAAAGGTTCTGAAAAGGGTACGTATTTCATTGACGTAAATTTGTCTGTCAACTCTTCTTCTTGGGTATTGGATACGGGCTGTGGCTCACATTTGTGCAATGATTTGCAGCTAATGACAAGAAGTCGAAGACTTAGAGCGGGTGAGACCTACCTAAGGATGGGGAATGGAGCAAGAGTTGCTGCTGAAGCCATTGGCACTATTTACTTAAATGTTTTGGATTCTAGTTTTCCTATTGTTTTGAACGATTGTTTATTTGTTCCGTCGCTCATTAGAAACCTTATTTCTATTCCTGTATTAGATATTGAAGGTTTTACTTTTGTTTTTGGAAATTCGATTTGCATTATACAAAAGAATGAGAACTTAATTTGCAAAGGACGACTATTAAACAACTTATATGAACTAAATCCAAGTGAAATACCTATTAACGTTATATCAGCAAAACGTAAGGAGATAGATCAAAACCCCGCACAACTTTGGCACGCTAGATTAGGTCATGTCTCTTTAAGAAGGATGAACGATTTTGTTAGTGAAGGATTGTTCTCTTTGGAGGACGTGAAATCACTACAAACTTGTGAATCTTGCCTTAAAGGGAAAATGACCAAGTCACCCTACAAAGGGGTAATGGAACGAGCCGAAGGTCTTTTGGATTTGATCCATACAGACGTATGTGGTCCACTAAGTGTTAGTGCGAAGGGTGGATATAACTACTTCGCTACCTTTACCGACGATTATTCTAGGTATGGGTATGTGTACTTGATGAAGTACAAGTCTGAAACATTTGAAAGGTTCAAAGATTTTAGACACGAAGTGGAAAAGCAACTCGGACGAAGTATTAAGAAGCTGCGATCCGATCGTGGTGGGGAATACTTGAGCATCGAGTTCATTGACTATCTAAAAGAAAATGGGATACAGTCCCAATGGACTCCACCGGGAACTCCTCAACTTAATGGAGTGTCCGAACGTCGGAATCGAACTTTATTAGATATGGTTCGATCAATGATGGGGTTCACAAACTTACCGGCATACTTGTGGGGTCATGCACTCCGTACTGCCGCGTATTTGCTGAACAGAGTTAACACCAAAGCAGTTAAATCCACACCTTATGAACTTTGGCATTCCCGGAAACCCAATTACAAACATATTAGGATATGGGGTTGTCCCGCTTATGTGAAGCGATTAGTGGGAGATAAGTTGGATAGTAAATCCGACTTGTGCTATTTTGTGGGGTATCCCGAAGACTCAATGGGATACGAGTTCTACTATGTCAAAGAAGCAAAGACGTTTGTTTCGAGAAATGCCACCTTTTTGGAAAGGGAGTTTCTATCCGATAGAAAGGGCAGCATGATAGAACTTGAAATAGTTCAAGAACCACAAAATGAAGTTCAAACGCAAGAACAAGTAATCGAACCAATACAACACACCACTAATATACCTCCTGAACCTACGGTACGTAGATCCGAAAGAGTTCGGAAAATACCGGACAGGTTATTCCTCCTCGAAAATGATGAAGATCATGTTGATCTTGGACGAGATCCAAGAACATACAATGAGGCCGTATCGGATGCGGACATGGGACATTGGCTAACTGCCATGAAATCCGAAATGGACTCCATGTACTCCAACAAGGTATGGACCTTGGTAGATCCACCTAAAGGAATTGTTCCTATAGGCTGCAAGTGGATCTATAAGAAGAAAATTGGAGTAGATGGAAAGGTGTCGACCTATAAAGCTAGATTGGTAGCAAAAGGATACACTCAAAGGCAAGGTGTTGACTATGAGGAAACCTTTTCGCCGGTCGCGATGCTGAAGTCCATTAGGATTTTGCTGGCCATAGCTGCGTGGTACGACTACGAGATATGGCAAATGGATGTGAAGACCGCCTTCCTTAATGGAGATATTGAGGAAGAAATTTACATGGCGCAGCCGGAAGGCTTCATATCTTCTGGAAGTGAGCAAAAGGTTTGCAAGCTCCAGCGATCCATTTATGGATTGAAACAAGCATCCCGTAGTTGGAACATTAGATTCGACTCAACTATCAAAGAGTTTGATTTTGAGAAGAATCCGGAGGAACCTTGTGTATACAAGAAGGTTGGTGGGAGGGCAGTAATATTTCTAGTGCTTTACGTTGATGACATTCTACTCATTGGGAATGACGTAGGAATGTTACAGCAAACGAAAGCATGGTTGTCCACACGTTTCTCAATGAAGGATTTGGGAGAAGCATCTTATGTATTAGGAATACGCATCTATAGAGATAGAGCAAGAAAGATGCTTGGCTTATCCCAAAGCCTGTACATAGACACCGTTATGAAACGGTTTAGCATGGAAGAATCCAAGAAGGGATTCTTGCCAATGTCCCATGGGGTTCGTCTCTCGAAATCTATGTGTCCCCAAACACCTAGTGAAATCGAGGAGATGAAAAGGACGCCCTATGCTTCTGCCATAGGAAGCATAATGTATGGCATGCTATGTACGAGACCCGATATTGCGTATGCTGTGAGTGTCACAAGCAGATATCAGTCTAACCCCGGCCCGGCTCACTGGAAAGCCGTGAAAGATATCCTCAAGTACTTGCGAAGGACTAAGGATATATTTTTGGTCAATGGGGGTGCCGAGTTGAAATTAGAGGGTTTCACTGACTCTAGTTTTCAATCGGATGTGGACGACTCGAAGTCGAATTCTGGATTTATATTCACGCTTAATGGTGGTGCCGTGTGTTGGAAGAGTTCCAAGCAAAGCACGACGGCCGATTCCACTACCGAAGCGGAATACATTGCAGCGTCCGAAGCTGCAAAAGAAGGGACTTGGATAAGGAAATTCATCCAAGAGTTGGGTGTCATTCCTGATGCTAGTGATCCAGTACCGTTGTACTGTGATAACACCGGAGCCGTGGCACAAGCTAAGGAGCCGCGATCTCATCAGAAGTCGAAGCATATTCTGAGGAAGTATCACGTGATCCGAGAGATCATTGATAGAGGTGAAGTTAAGGTAGAACGAGTCACCTCGGAAGAGAACGTTGCAGACCCCTTCACGAAGCCTTTACCAAGATCGGTCCATGAGAAACATCGAGAGTCGATGGGATTGCGGTTTATGGGTAGTTGGCTTTAGGTCAAGTGGGAGATTGTTAGAGTAGGTGACCAACAAGCCAACTTGTGGCTGTGGTCTTTCGTATTTATTATTGTAATAAACGAACCTTTATTCGTATTAATGATAAAACACATTGGCATTCTATATCTTTGTCCCTTTGTCACAAGCATAGATATAGTCCTTACAGTTATTACAAGTACTAGTAATTGATCGTAAGGATCGTGAGATATTTACTTAAGTATTATAACTGTTAAACGTGTTCCTAGTCGAAGGGTTACGCCACTAATGAGGATATCGGCCTTTCCCATTAAGACTAGCACTTAGTGTATGTGTACTGCATCTCATCAGTAAACGGTATTGTGATATCGGCATGCACAAGTGGGTGCTCGTAAGTTGACGAGTTCACTGAACTCCCTCACCCTAGAAATCTCTAAGTGGTTCCCAATAATCGAGTAGAGATATCTATGGTATAGTTGTACACCATTAGTCCTTATGACCTAGACATCACCGTGACTTCACTAGAGGACCAGCTGTATCGTGACCTGTCCCTGAGTTCCACCGAGGACCATCCCAAGGGCCAGTGTTCGTGCAGTCCGAAATCTAGTGGGAGGTCTGTGCATTGTAGTCGGGGATTCGATCGCTAGAATAGTCTTGGATGTCCTGTGTGTTCTGAAAGTTTGTATTCATTCTAAGTCTCTGGCCAGAGCTGACTAAGTGATGATTAGAGGATTCGATTCTCTAAGTCATGCACGTAACGATTACAACACTTAGAACGATCGCACCGTTATTGAACATATAAAGAGGTCTCGATGAACCAATGCCTCTAGTTCGATCGGGACATATGAATCGAAGGGACCGTACTGTACGTTAACTATATCTGAAGGTTCTTGCAGGCACTTCATTTGTATCTAGGGAATCATGACGCGTAGTTGCTAGACGCCAATCTTGATTCGTTGGGTGATTAAGGTGAAACGAGCTTCATCTTAATTGTAACTCGAAGGGGACGAGTTTTGACCACAAAGAGTTGTGGGCCCACGGCTAGCTTACACCTGAACCATCGAGGGTCACACTGCTCGTGCACATGAGATCTTTGAATAAACGGTCAGAGATAAAATAGTTTATCTTTGCATAATTGGAAGTCAATATGATTGAGTCCAACATTCGTAATTTGGAATTATGAATGAGAATAAGAAAAGGAAAAGAATAAGCGAACATGTTAGTGAACTTTCTAAATCGGGAAGTTTCCAAATTTAGAAAGTCCAATGAACTAGGGTTTCCACTTTTGGAAAGTTGGAAAATAAGAGATGGCACTCGTAATGACGAGAAAATTATAATGACTCGGAAATTGTAATCGTTACAATTTTTCGATCATTGAATTGAGAGATACGAGCGATTAAAGAAACTAACGAGCTTAAGCTGTTGGGCCCAGTCCAACTTAAGCCCGCTAGGGTTTCATGCTAGGGACTATAAATACATGATTTATAACCCTAGCACACACACACAAAAACCCTAACCCTAATCGGCCACCCTCTCTCTCTCGCCCTCTCTTCCGCGCGGCCACCACCGCGCCACCACCGCCGCTCCGTCGCCGGAAACGGCCGTTCCTCGGCCGGCTTTAGTTCGGTATTCTTTCTCCTTTATTTTCTTTCCGTTTTATTCTAACTACTTCGTGTCTAGTGCCACGATTTAGTAGATCGAAGTATACGAGGTGAAATCCGAGAGGAGGAAGACCGTAGATCGAAGAATCGAGGAGCAACGCACGAGCCGAAGCCGCACGCTGCCCCACGCGCCGCCTCGCATAACCGCGCGTGCTGTACACGCGCCGCCGTGAGCTGCCACACCGCCGCTGCTGCTGCTCCATTGCTGCCCCGATTCTACGGATTGGTTTCCGTAGTAATCACGACGAATCGTTCGCTCCTACCTCACGCGTCAAGAGGTAATTACTCGAAACCCTAGTTTCGTTTTAGGGTTTAATTTAAACTATGATTTCATGCTTGTGTTTGTATGATTTTATGTGATTATGTGTAATCGATTAAATCGTTGCGAGCATGTTATTTGGTTTAAATTGCGAGCATGTTAATTGATTTAAATTCGGTTAAATTTATTAGCATGTATGTTGTTTTTAATTTCGCTGGAAGCGCAAAGGTACGCAATTAATTGATTTAATTTGTCGGGCATGTACTTGTGTGCTTTAAAGTGGTTTAAATCACGTAAAATTTTTGTTTTCCGCTGCGTATGCGTGCCCGAAACCCAACATCTTTTGTATCTAGTGGTTTTGATGTTGTTTGGCTATGCGTATTAAATTCCTAGTGTTGTAATGTTTTTAAGAACGTTGTTGCGACTGCACTTTTGCACATGTTTTTCTACATGTACGTTTATGCATGTGTATTTGAGCGAGTGTGTTTGTGCATGTTTGTTGATTTGTATTAATGTCCTAGGATTCTAGTTTGTGTTTTCTTGATACTTTTTGCGAATGCACTTTTGCGTTAGCTTTTTTGCGTGCAAGCTTTTGTACTTTTACATATGTGCGTATCTTTTCTAGCGAGTGTTTTTGTGCATGTTTCTTGATGTGCATTCATGTCCTCGATCTGTAGTACGTATTTTCGTGATCGCTTTTGGAATCCAATTTTGACCATGTTCGAGTCCGAATTTGGAAATTAGACGTTAGACAGGAATTGTAGCCAGCTGAAATAGCTTTCTAGTGCCGCCGGAACCTGTTGATTTGGAGTCCGGATGAGAAAGTTATGCTCGACTTCGTGGACACTACCAAAGACGGTGAGGGATCCTCTCTTCTAATTTGATTTTAGTTTCCTAATTGCAACTCTTTTGTTACTCATTGATCATTTTTGCTTCATGGACATGTATTTTTCGATTTGTACCTATAAGATACAAAATCCACCAATTAAAACAGAAATATAAATTAATCCAAAAAAAATCCACGTAAACGTAGAGTGTTATTTCTACACTTCACTGTATCTTTTGTATCTAGTGGTTTTGCTGTTGTTTGGTTATGCGTATTAAAGTCCTAGTGTTGTAATGTTTTTAAGAACGTTGTTGGGAATGCACTTTTGCGCATGTTTTTCTACATGTACGTTTGTACGTGTCTATTTGAGCGACTGTGTTTGTGCATGTTTGTTGATTTGTATTAATGTCCTAGGATTGTAGTTTGTGTTTTCATGATCCTTTTTGCGAATGCACTTTTGCGTGAGCACTTTTGCGTGCATGCTTTTGTACTTTTACTTATGTGCGTATCTATTCTAGCGAGTGTTTTTGTGCATGTTTCTTGATGCGCATTCATGTCCTCGAACTGTAGTACCTATTTTCGTGATCGCTTTTGGAATGCTATTTTGACCATTTTCGAGTCCGAAATTGGAATTTTGACGTTAGACAGGAATTGTAGCCAGCTGAAATAGCTTTCTAGTGCCGCCGGAACCAAATGATTTGGAGTCCAGATGAGAAAGTTATGCTTGACTTCGTGGACACTACCAAAGATGTTGAGGGATCCACTCTTCTAATTTGAATTTATGTTTCTAATTGCAACTCTTTTGTTAAATGATACATTCCGCACAAGCTCCAAGACAAACAATTCGAAGAAAAGAAAGCGAATGATATTAATGGAGCCGTTCGTGTTGGGATTAAAGAATAAAGGCTTGAATAAGGCCTTTGAAGAGTCCGTGGTTTGGAATTGGAAGAAAAGAAAGATAAGAAGTCGTTGGACAAGTCGAATTCCATGCATCCGAGATTCTCGCCTATTCTGGCAGAGTGTACCATTCGAGTTATAACTCTCGCATCCAAAGTCCAATTGAGCTAAATCAAAATGATTCGGAAAGCTAACTGAAAGATCTACAACTTTCATGTTTTGAGAAAAGAGATATTCGAAGTGGAGCAGTGTCGAAATTGAGCTTTAATTGCATGTACGTGCATAGCCCAATGTCGCGAGTTAAGAAGGGTGATCGAGAAGTCGACTTGAAGATCAAGTTATCTAATTTATTTATGCACGTTTTTCATTTAGTATTTATTATGTTTTTATTATTTTAGAGTCTTTTATGGTTAGGATTTGCTTATTTACAAGTTTCCTTATTATAGTTTAGGTAGGAGTCCTTTTCCTTGTGAAAAAGGAGTCTTTTTAGATCTTATAAATAGGTTGCCAATTTGGCCTATTTTATAGGACGAATTTTGATGATTTAATTGAGAATATTCTCTTTGGTTCTTTAAGAACTCTTCGAATTTATCGGTGGATTCCGTTTGTTCACCCCGACCTATCAATCGATCTTTCACAATCGATTGTGGCGTCTTCACATACCAAGGTTCTTGCCTCTTTATAGGCAACGGGTCGCAGTTCCACCCCTTTGAATCTTTGTTTTTGGATGTTTCGATCTTGCTTCCGCATAAGGTATTAGGGTCTCGTAACAAGTTCTACGGGTTTATCGCCACTTGAAAAGGAAGATACTCGTCAAGATTTCGAGATAGAAAACACTCAAACTGATTTGGGAGTTATTGATGTGCTAGTTGAGGTAGAAGTAAGAGAGAATGTTGAGGTCGAGTCCAAGGGAGAAGAAAATTGCAAACCTGCGCCACTAGTTGAAGAAAAAAAAGGTTTGGATTCGAGGGAAAATCCTTTTGAAGAGGTGGAGAATGATACAGCCCAGCCATGCATCGAAGTTACCGGTGAGCTAGCCGGAGTGCAAACTCCAATTTTGCATGCTGATGAAGATTGTGATGAGATACACGAAGATTATCTTTCTCCTAATGAGTGCCATGAAGGTGTATCTTCGAGTTTGATTATTGATGGAGTTGGTTGTACCAATGCGACTAGCTATACTTCAGTGGGAATGTTGAGTGCATCAACTTTGGAGTATACTAGACCATATGAGCTACAATTGTTTGAAGATGATCGTGAAAGATGGTTTCTATATGCTCCTTTTTATATATGTCCGGATTCGAGGACGAATTCTTTTAAAGAGGGGGAGAATGATACGATCCGCACAAGCTCCAAGACAAACAATTCGAAGAAGAGAAAGCGAGTGATATTAATGGAGCCGTTCGTGTTGGGATTAAAGAATAAAGGCTTGAATAAGACCTTTGAAGATTCCGTGGTTTGGAATTGGAAGAAAAGAAAAAGAAGAAGTCGTTGGACAAGTCGAATTCCATGCATCCGAGATTCTAGCCTATTCAGGCAGAGTTTACCATTCGAGTAATAACTCTCGCATCCGAAGTCCAATTGAGCAAATTCAAAATGATTCGGAAAGCTAACTGAAAGATCTACAAGTTTCATGTTTTGAGTAATGAGATCTTGGAAGTGTAACAGTGTCGAAATTGAGCTTTAATTGCATGCATGTGCACAGCCCAATGTCGCGAGTTAAGAAGGGTGATCGAGAAGTCGACTTGAAGATCAAGTTATCTAATTTATTTATGCATGTTTTTAATTTAGTATTTATTATGTTTTTATTATTTTAGAGTCTTTTATGGTTAGGATTTGCTTATTTACAAGTTTCCTTATTATAGTTTAGGTATGAGTCCTTTTCCTTGTGAAAAAGGAGTCTTTTTAGATCTTATAAATAGGTTGCCAATTTGGCCTATTTTATAGGACGAATTTTGATGATTTAATTGAGAATATTCTCTTTGGTTCTTTAAGAACTCTTCGAACATATTGGTGGATTCCGTTTGTTCACCCCGACTTATCAATCGATCTTTCACAATCAATTGTGGCGTCTTCACATACCAAGGTTCTTGCCTCTTTATAGGCAACGGGTCGCGGTTCCACCCCTTTGAATCTTTGTTTTTGGATGTTTCGATCTTGCTTCCGCATAAGGTATTAGGGTCTCGTAACAAGTTCTACGGGTTTCGTATGATTACTCTTTGATCATTTTTGCTTCATGGACACCTAATTTTTGATTTGTAACTATAAGATACTAAATCCACCAATTAAAAGAGAAATATAAATTAATCCAAAAAAAATTCCACTTCAACGTAAACGTAGAGTGTTATTTCAACACTCCACAGTATCTTTTGTATCTAGTGGTTTTGCTGTTGTTTAGTTAGGCGTATTAAAGTCCTAGTGTTGTAATGGTTTTAAGAACGTTGTTGCGAATGCACTTTTGCGCATGTGTTTCTACATGTACGTTTATGCATGTCTATTTGAGCGAGTGTGTTTGTGCATGTTTGGTGATTTGTATTAATGTCCCAGCATTGTAGTTTGTGTTTTCATGATCCTTTTTGCGAATGCACTTTTGCGTGAGCACTTTTGCGTGCATGCTTTTGTACTTTTACTTATGTGCGTATTTTTTCTAGCGAGAGTTTTTGTGCATGTTTCTTGATGCGCATTCATGTCCTCGAACTGTAGTACGTATTTTCGTGATCGCTTTTGGAATCCAATTTTGACAATGTTCGAGTCCGAATTTGTAAATTTGACGTTAGACAGGAATTATAGCCAGCTGAAATAGCTTTCTAATGCCGCCAGAACCAGTTGATTTGGAGTCCGGATGAGAAAGTTATGCTCGACTTCGTGGACACACCAAAGATGTTTAGGGATCCTCTCTTCTAATTTGATTTTATTTTCCTAATTGCAACTTTTTTTTTACTCTTTGATCATTTTTGCTTCATGGACACCTAATTTTCGATTTGTACCCATAAGATACTAAATCCACCAATTAAAACAGAAATATAAACTAATCCAAAAAAAATCCACGTAAACATAAACGTAGAGTGTTATTTCTACACTCCACTGTATCTTTTCTATCTAGTGGTTTTGCTGTTGTTTGGTTATGCGTATTAAATTCCCAATGTTGTTGTTCGTGTTTTGAAGAACGTTGTTGCGAATGCAGTTATGAGCATGTTTTTTTACACGTCGTTTGTGCATGTCCATTTGAGCGAGTGTGTTTATGCATGTTTGTTGATTTGTTTTAATCTCCTAGGATTGTAGTTTGTGTTTTCATGATCCTTTTTCCGAATGCACTTTTGCGTACATGCTTTTGTACTTTTACTTATGTGCGTATCTTTTCTAGCGAGTGTTTTTGTGCATGTTTCTTGATGTGCATTCATGTCCTCGAACTGTAGTACGTATTTTCGTGATCGCTTTTGGAATCCAATTTTGACCATGTTCGAGTCAGAATCTGGAATTTTGACGTTAGACAGAAATTGTAGCCAGCTGAAATAGCTTTATTATGGCGCCAGAACCAGTTGATTTGGAGTGCGGATGAGAAAGTTATGCCTGACTTCGTGGACACTACCAAAGATGTTGAGGGATCCACTCTTCTAATTTGATTTTATTTTCTTTATTGCAACTCTTTTGTTACTCATTGATCATTTTTGCCTCACACCTAATTTTTCGATTTGTACCTATAAAATACTTAATACACCAATTAAAACAGAAATATAAACTAATCCAAAAAAAAATCCACGTAAACGTCAACGAAGAGTGTTATTTCTACACTCCACTGTATCTTTTGTATCTAGTGGTTTTGCTGTTGTTTGGTTATGCGTATTAAAGTCCTAGTGTTGTAATGTTTTTAAGAACGTAGTTGCGAATGCACTTTTGCGCATGTGTTTCTACATGTACGTTTTTGCATGTCTATTTGAGCGAGTGTGTTTGTGCATGTTTGTTCATTTGTATTAATGTCCTAGGATTGTAGTTTGTGTTTTCATGATCCTTTTTGCGAATGCACTTTTGCGTGAGCACTTTTGCGTGCATGCTTTTGTACTTTTACTTATGTGCGTATCTATTCTAGCGAGTGTTTTTGTGCATGTTTCTTTATGCGCATTCATGTCCTCGAACTGTAGTACTTATTTTCGTGATCGCTTTTGGAATCCAATTTTGACCATGTTCGAGTCCGAATTTGGAATTTTGACGTTAGACAGGAATTGAAGCCAGCTGAAATAACTTTCTTATGCCGCCAGAACCAGTTCATTTGGATTCCGGATGAGAAAGTTATGCTCAACTTCGTGGACACTACCCAAGATGTTGAGGGATCTACTCTTCTAATTTGAATTTATTTTTCTAATTGCAACTCTTTTGTTACTCTTTGATCATTTTTGCTTCATGGAAACCTCATTTTTTATTTCTACCTATAAGATACTAAATCAACCAATTAAAAGAGAAATATAAATTAATCCAAAAAAACTTCCACGTAAACGTAAACGTAGAGTGTTATTATTTCTACACTCCACTGTATCTTTTGTATCTAGTGGTTTTGCTGTTGTTTGGTTATGCGTATTAAAGTTCTAGTGTTGTAATATTTTTAAGAACGTTGTTGCGAATGCACTTTTGCGCATGTTTTTCTACATGTACGTTTGTACATGTCTATTTGAGCGAGTGTGTTTGTGCATGTTTGTTGATTTGTATTAATGTCCTAGGATTGTAGTTTGTGTTTTCATGATCCTTTTTGCGAATGCACTTTTGCGTGCATGCTTTTACACTTATACTTCTGTGCGTATCTTTTCTAGCGAGTGTTTTTGTGCATGTTTCTTGATGCGAATTCATGTCCTCGAACTGTAGTACGTATTTTCGTGATCGCTTTTGGAATCCAATTTTGACCTTGTTCGAGTCCGAATTTGGAATTTTGACGTTAGATAGGAATTGTAGCCAGCTGAAATAGCTTTCTTATGCCGCCGCAACCAGTTGATTTGGAGTCCGGATGAGAAAGTTATGCTCGACTTCGTGGACACTACGAAAGATGTTGAGGAATCCACTCTTCTTATTTGATTTTATTTTCCTAATTGCAACTCTTTTGTTACTCTTTGATCATTTTTGCTTCATGGACACCTAATTTTAGATTTGTACCTATAAGATACTAAATCCACCAATTAAAACAGAAATATAAATTAATCCAAAAAAGAATCCACGTAAACGTAAACGTAGAGTGTTATTTCTACACTCAACTGTATCTTTTTTATGTAGATGGTTTTGCGTATTAAAGTCCTAGTGTTGTAATGTTTTTAAGAACGTTGTTGCAAATGCACTTTTGCGCATGTTTTTCAACATGTACGTTTGTGCATGTCTATTTGAGCGAGTGTGTTTGTGCATGTTTGTTGATTTGTGTGAATGTCCTAGGATTGTAGTTTGTGTTTTCATGATCCTTTTTGCGAATGCACTTTTGCGTGAGTACTTTTGTGCATGCTTTGGTACTTTTACTTATGTGCGTATCTTTTCTAGCGAGTGTTTTTTTGCATGTTTCTTGATGCGCATTCATGTCCTGGAACTGTAGTACGTATTTTCGTGATCGCTTTTGGAATCCAATTTTGACCATGTTCGAGTCCGAATTTGGAAATTTGACGTTAGACAGGAATTGTAGCCAGCTGAAATAGCTTTCTAAAGCCGCCGGAACCAGTTGATTAGAAGTCCGGATGAGAAACTTATGCTCGAATTTTTGGACATTACCAAAGATGTTGAGGGATCCTCTATTCTAATTTGATTTTATTTTCCTTATTGCAACTCTTTTGTTACTCTTTGATCATCTTTGCTTCATGGACACCTAATTTTCGATTTGTACCTATAAGATACTAAATCCACCAATTAAAATAGAAATATAAATTAATCCAAAAAAGATCCACGTAAACGTAAACATAGAGTGTTATATCTACACTCCACTGTATCTTTTGTATCTAGTAATTTTGCTGTTGTTTGGTTATGCGTATTAAAGTCCTAGTTTTGGAGTTCGTGTTTTAAATAACGTTGTTGCGAATGCAGTTATGCACATGTTTTTTTACACGTACGTTTGTGCATGTCTATTTGAGCGAGTGTGTTGGTGCATGTTTGTTGATTTGTATTAATGTCCTAGAATTGTAGTTTGTGTTTTCATTATCCTTTTTGCGAATGCACTTTTGCGTGAGTACCTTTGTGCATGCTTTTGTACTTTTACTTATGTGCGTATCTTTTCTAGTGAGTGTTTTTGTGCAAGTTTCTTGATTCACATTCATGTCCTCGAACTAGAGTACGTATTTTCGTGATCGCTTTTGGAATCCAATTTTGACCATGTTCGAGTCCGAATTTGGAATTTTAACGTTAGCCTGGAATTATAGCCAGCTAAAATAGCTTTCTTATGGCGCCGGAACCAGTTGATTTGGAGTCCGGATGGGAACGTTATGCCCGACTTCCTGGACAATACCAAATATGTTTAGGGATCCACTCTTCTAATTTGATTATATTTTCTTAATTGCAACTCTTTTGTTACTCTTTGATCATTTTTACTTCCAACCTAATTTTTGATTTGTAACTATAAGATACTAAATCCACCAATTAAAACAGAAATATAAATTAATTCAAAAAAAAAATCCACATAAACGTAAATGGAGAGTGTTATTTCTACACTCCACTGTATCTTTTGTATCTAGTGGTTTTGATGTTGTTTGGTTATGCGTATTAAATTCCTAGTGTTGTAATGTTTTTAAGAACGTTGTTGCGACTGCACTTTTGCACATGTTTTTCTACATGTACGTTTATGCATGTGTATTTGAGCGAGTGTGTTTGTGCATGTTTGTTGATTTGTATTAATGTCCTAGGATTCTAGTTTGTGTTTTCATGATACTTTTTGCGAATGCACTTTTGCGTTAGCTTTTTTGCGTGCAAGCTTTTGTACTTTTACATATGTGCGTATCTTTTCTAGCGAGTGTTTTTGTGCATGTTTCTTGATGTGCATTCATGTCCTCGATCTGTAGTACGTATTTTCGTGATCGCTTTTGGAATCCAATTTTGACCATGTTCGAGTCCGAATTTGGAAATTAGACGTTAGACAGGAATTGTAGCCAGCTGAAATAGCTTTCTAGTGCCGCCGGAACCTGTTGATTTGGAGTCCGGATGAGAAAGTTATGCTCGACTTCGTGGACACTACCAAAGACGGTGAGGGATCCTCTCTTCTAATTTGATTTTAGTTTCCTAATTGCAACTCTTTTGTTACTCATTGATCATTTTTGCTTCATGGACATGTATTTTTCGATTTGTACCTATAAGATACAAAATCCACCAATTAAAACAGAAATATAAATTAATCCAAAAAAAATCCACGTAAACGTAGAGTGTTATTTCTACACTTCACTGTATCTTTTGTATCTAGTGGTTTTGCTGTTGTTTGGTTATGCGTATTAAAGTCCTAGTGTTGTAATGTTTTTAAGAACGTTGTTGGGAATGCACTTTTGCGCATGTTTTTCTACATGTACGTTTGTACGTGTCTATTTGAGCGACTGTGTTTGTGCATGTTTGTTGATTTGTATTAATGTCCTAGGATTGTAGTTTGTGTTTCCATGATCTTTTTTGCGAATGCACTTTTGCGTGAGTACTTTTGCGTGCATGCTTTTGTACTTTTACTTATGTGCGTATCTATTCTAGCGAGTGTTTTTGTGCATGTTTCTTGATGCGCATTCATGTCCTCGAACTGTAGTACGTATTTTCGTGATCGCTTTTGGAATCCAATTTTGACCATGTTCGAGTCAGAATCTGGAATTTTGACGTTAGACAGAAATTGTAGCCAGCTGAAATAGCTTTATTATGGCGCCAGAACCAGTTGATTTGGAGTGCGGATGAGAAAGTTATGCCTGACTTCGTGGACACTACCAAAGATGTTGAGGGATCCACTCTTCTAATTTGATTTTATTTTCTTTATTGCAACTCTTTTGTTACTCATTGATTATTTTTGCCTCACACCTAATTTTCGATTTGTACCTATAAAATACTTAATACACCAATTAAAACAGAAATATAAACTAATCCAAAAAAAAATCCACGTAAACGTCAACGAAGAGTATTATTTCTACACTCCACTGTATCTTTTGTATCTAGTGGTTTTGCTGTTGTTTGGTTATGCGTATTAAAGTCCTAGTGTTGTAATGTTTTTAAGAACGTAGTTGCGAATGCACTTTTGCGCATGTGTTTCTACATGTACGTTTTTGCATGTCTATTTGAGCGAGTGTGTTTGTGCATGTTTGTTCATTTGTATTAATGTCCTAGGATTGTAGTTTGTGTTTTCATGATCCTTTTTGCGAATGCACTTTTGCGTGAGCACTTTTGCGTGCATGCTTTTGAACTTTTACTTATGTCCGTATCTATTCTAGCGAGTGTTTTTGTGCATGTTTCTTGATGCGCATTCATGTCCTCGAACTGTAGTACTTATTTTCGTGATCGCTTTTGGAATCCAATTTTGACCATGTTCGAGTCCGAATTTGGAATTTTGACGTTAGACTGGAATTGAAGCCAGCTGAAATAACTTTCTTATGCCGCAAGAACCAGTTCATTTGGATTCCGTATGAGAAAGTTATGCTCGACTTCGTGGACACTACCAAAGATGTTGAGGGATCTACTCTTCTAATTTGAATTTATTTTTCTAATTGCAACTCTTTTGTTACTCTTTGATCATTTTTGCTTCATGGAAACCTCATTTTTGATTTGTACCTATAAGATATTAAATCAACCAATTAAAAGAGAAATATAAATTAATCCAAAAAAACTTCCACGTAAACGTAAACGTAGAGTGTTATTATTTCTACACTCCACTGTATCTTTTGTATCTAGTGGTTTTGCTGTTGTTTGGTTATGCGTATTAAAGTTCTAGTGTTGTAATATTTTTAAGAACGTTGTTGCGAATGCACTTTTGCGCATGTTTTTCTACATGTACGTTTGTACATGTCTATTTGAGCGAGTGTGTTTGTGCATGTTTGTTGATTTGTATTAATGTCCTAGGATTGTAGTTTGTGTTTTCATGATCCTTTTTGCGAATGCACTTTTGCGTGCATGCTTTTACACTTATACTTCTGTGCGTATCTTTTCTAGCGAGTGTTTTTGTGCATGTTTCTTGATGCGAATTCATGTCCTGGAACTGTAGTACGTATTTTCGTGATCGCTTTTGGAATCCAATTTTGACCTTGTTCGAGTCCGAATTTGGAATTATGACGTTAGGTAGGAATTGTAGCCAGCTGAAATAGCTTTCTTATGCCGCCGCAACCAGTTGATTTGGAGTCCGGATGAGAAAGTTATGCTCGACTTCGTGGACACTACAAAAGATGTTTAGGAATCCACTCTTCTTATTTGATTTTATTTTCCTAATTGAAACTCTTTTGTTACTCTTTGATCATTTTTGCTTCATGGACACCTAATTTTAGATTTGTACCTATAAGATACTAAATCCACCAATTAAAACAGAAATATAAATTAATCCAAAAAAGAATCCACGTAAACATAAACGTAGAGTGTTATTTCTACACTCAACTGTATCTTTTTTATGTAGATGGTTTTGCTGTTGTTTGGTTATGCGTATTAAAGTCCTAGTGTTGTAATGTTTTTAAGAACGTTGTTGCAAATGCACTTTTGCGCATGTTTTTCAACATGTACGTTTGTGCCTGTCTATTTGAGCGAGTGTGTTTGTGCATGTTTGTTGATTTGTGTGAATGTCCTAGGATTGTAGTTTGTGTTTTCATGATCCTTTTTGCGAATGCACTTTTGCGTGAGTACTTTTGTGCATGCTTTGGTACTTTTACTTATGTGCGTATCTTTTCTAGCGAGTGTTTTTTTGCATGTTTCTTGATGCGCATTCATGTCCTGGAACTGTAGTACGTATTTTCGTGATCGCTTTTGGAATCCAATTTTGACCATGTTCGAGTCCGAATTGGGAATATAGACGTTAGACAGGAATTGTAGCCAGCTGAAATAGCTTTCTAAAGCCGCCGGAACCAGTTGATTAGGAGTCCGGATGAGAAACTAATGCTCGAATTTTTGGACACTACCAAAGATGTTGAGGGATCCTCTCTTCTAATTTGATTTTATTTTCCTAATTGCAACTCTTTTGTTACTCTTTGATCATCTTTGCTTCATGGACACCTAATTTTCGATTTGTACCTATAAGATACTAAAACCCGAATCCACGTAAATGTAAACATGCACAAACATGTTTACGTTTACGTGGATTCGGGTTTTAGTATCTTATAGGTACAAATCAAAAATTAGGTGTCCATGAAGCAAAAATGATCAAAGAGTAACAAAAGAGTTGCAATTAGGAAAATAAAATCAATTTAGAAGAGAGGATCCCTCAACATCTTGGGTAGTGTCCACGAAGTAGAGCATAACTTTCTCATCCGGACTCCAAATCAACTGGAACCGGCGGCATTAGAAAGCTATTTTAGCTGGCTATAATTCTTGTCTAACGACAAATTTCCATATTCGGACGCGAAGATGGTGAAAATTGGATTCCAAAAGAGATCACGAAAATACGTACTACAGTTCGAGGACATGAATTCGCATCAAGAAACATGCACAAAAACACTCGCTAGAAAAGATACGCACATAGGTAAAAGTACAAAAGCATGCACGCAAAAATGCATTCGCAAAAAGGATCATGAAAACACAAACTACAATCCTAGGACATTATTACAAATCAACAAACATGCACAAACACACTCGCTCAAGTAGACATGCATAAACGTACATGTAGAAAAACATGAGCAAAAGTGCATTCACAACAACGTTCTTAAAAACATTACAACACTAGGACTTAAATACGCATAACCAAACAACAATAAAACCACTAGAAAAGATACGCACATAAGTGCAAAAGTGCACAAAAACACTCGCTAGAAAAGATACGCACATAAGTAAAAGTACAAAAGCATGCACGCCAAAGTGGTCACGCAAAAAGGATCATGAAACACAAACTACAATCCTTGGACATTAATACAAATAAGCAATCATGCATAAATACACTCGCTCAAATGGACATGCACAAACGTACATGTACAAAAACTTGCGCAAAAGTGCATTCGCAACAACGTTCTTAAAAACATTACAACAGTAGGACTTGAATACGCATAACCAAACAACAGTAAAACCACTAGAAATAACACTCTACGTTTACGTTTACGTGGATTTTTTTTTGGATTAATTTATATTTCTGTTTTAATTGGTGGTATTAGTATCTTATAGGTACAAATCAAAAATTAGGTGTCCATAAAGCAAAAATGATCAAAGAGTAACAAAAGAGTTGCAATTAGGAAAATATAATCAAATTAGAAGAGTGGATCCCTCAACATCTTGGGTAGTTTCCACGAAGTCGAGCATAACTTTCTCATTCGGACTCAAAATCAACTGGTTTTGGCGGCATAAGAAAGCTATTTCAGCTGGCAAGAATTCCTGTCTAACGTCAAAATTCCAAATTCGGACTCGAACATGGTCAAAATTGGATTCCAAAAGCGATCACAAAAATACGTACTACAGTTCGAGGACATGAATGCGCGCATCAAGAAACATGCACAAAAACACTCTCTAGAAAAGATACGCACATAAGTAAAAGTACAAAAGCATGCACGTAAAAGTGCATTCGCAAATAGGATAATGAAAACACAAATTACAATCCTAGGCAATTAATACAAATCAACAAACATGCACAAACACACTCGCCCAAATAGACATGCACAAACGTAGATGTAGAAAGATATGCGCAAAAGTGCATTCGCAACAACGTTTTTAAAAACATTGCAACACTAGGACTTTAATACGCATAACCAAACAACAGCAAAACCACTAGATTCAAAAGTTACAGTGGAGTGTAGAAATAACACTCTACGTTTACGTTTACGTGTATTTTTTTTGGATTAATTTATATTTCTGTTTTAATTGGTGGATTTAGTATCTTATAGGTACAAATCGAAGATTAGGTGTCCATGAAGCAAAAATGATCAAAGAGTAACAAAAAAGTTGCAATTAGGAAAATAAAATCAAATTATAAGAGTGGATCCCTCAACATATTTGGTAGTGTCCACGAAGTCGAGCATAACTTTCTCAACCGGACTCCAAATCATATGGTTCTACCGGCAAAAGAAAGCTAATTCAGTTAGCTACAATTACTTTCTAACGTCAAAATTCAAAACTCGGACTCGAACATGGTCAAAATTGGATTCCAAAAGCGATCACGAAAATATGTACTACAATTCGAGGACATGAATGCGCATTAAGAATCATGCACAAAAACACTCGCTAGAAAAGATACGCACATAAGTAAAAATAGAAAATCATGCACACAAAAGTGCATTCGCAAAAAGGATCATGAAAACACAAACTACATTCCTAACACATTAAGACAAATAAAAAAAACTGCACAAACACAGTCGCTCAAATGGACATGCACAAACGTACGTGTAAAAAAACATCACCTAACTACATTCGCAACAAAGTTCTTAAAAACACGAACTACAACACTAGGATTTAA
Source organism: Erythranthe guttata (assembly GCF_056151865.1). Taxonomy (NCBI): domain Eukaryota; kingdom Viridiplantae; phylum Streptophyta; class Magnoliopsida; order Lamiales; family Phrymaceae; genus Erythranthe; species Erythranthe guttata. The sequence goes on along the minus strand of NC_142544.1, from coordinate 10,224,564 downwards.
TACGCATAACCAAACAACAACAAAGTTACTAGAAACAAAATATACAGTGGAGTGTAGAAATAACACTCTACGTTTACGTTTACGTGGATTTTTTTTGGATTAATTTTTATTAGTGTTTTAATTGGTGGAGTTAGTATCTTATAGGTACAAATCAAAAATTAGGTGTCCATGAAGCAAAAATGATCAAAGAGTAACAAAAGAGTTGCAATTAGGAAAATAAAATAATTTTAGAAGAGAGGATCCCTCAACATCTTTGGTAGTGTCCACGAAGTCGAGCATAACTTTCTCATCTGGACTGCAAATCAAATGGCTCCGGCGGCATTAGAAAGCTATTTCAGCTGGCTAAAATTTCTGTCTAACGTCAAAATTTTAAATTCGGACTCGAACATTGTCAAAATTTGATTCCAAAAGTGATCATGAAAATACGTACAACGTACAATTCGAGGACATGAATGCGCATCAAGAAACATGCACAAAAACACTCGCTAGAAAAGATACGCACATAAGTAAAAGTACAAAAGCATGCACAAAAGTACTCACGCTAAAGTGCATTCGCAAAAAGGATCATGAAAACACAAACTACAATCCTAGGACATTAATACTAATCAACAAACATGCACAGACACACACGCTCAAATAGACATGCACAAACGTACATGTAGAAAAACATGCGCAAAAGTGCATTCGCGACAACGTTTTTAAAAACATTACAACACTAGGACTTTAATATACATAACCAAACAACAGCAAAAGCACTAGATACAAAAGATACAGTGGAGTGTAGAAATAACACTCTACGTTTACGTTTACGTGGATTTGTTTTTGGATTAATTTATATTTCTGTATTTATTGGTGGATTTAGTATCTTATAGGTACAAATCGAAAATTAGGTGTCTACTAAGCAAAAATGATCAAAGAGTAACAAAAGAATTGCAATTAGGAAAATAAAATCAAATTAGAAGAGTGGATCCCTCAACATCTTTGGTAGTGTCCACAAAGTCGAGAATAACTTTCTCATCCGGACTCAAAATCAACTTGTTTTGGCGGCATAAGAAAGCTATTTCAGCTGGCTACAATTCCTGTCTAACGTCAAAATTCCAAATTCGGACTTGAACATGGTCAAAATTGGATTCCAAAAGCGATCACCAAAATGCGTACTACAGTTCGAGGACATGAATGCGCGCATCTAGAAACATGCACAAAAACACTCGCTAGAAAAGATACGCACATAAGTAAAAGTACAAAAGCATGCACGTAAAAGTGCATTCGCAAATAGAATAATGAAAATACAAACTACAATCCTAGGAAATTAATACAAATCAACAAACATGCACAAACACACTCGCTGCTCATATAGACATGCACAAACGTACATGTAGAAAAACATGGGCAAAAGTGCATTCGCAACAACGTTCTTAAAATCATTACAACACTAGGACTTTAATACGCATAACCAAACAACAGTAAAACCACTAGATACAAAACATACGTTTACGTGGATTTTTTTTGGGATTAATTTATATTTCTGTTTTAATTGGTGGATTTAGTATCTTATATGTATAAATCGAAAATTAGATGTCCATGAAGCAAAAATGATCAAAGAGTAACAAAAGAGTTGCAATTAGGAAAAAAAAACAAAATTAGAAGAGTGGATCCCTCTGTTGGGGATCGTGCATGTATACGCAGCGGAATTTAAAATTTTATATCGAACTAGTTTCGATTACATGCATAAACTAATCACATAGTCAACGTACCTTAACGCTTCCGCCATACATATGGTAATTATCGATTTAATTGAAAAACACGTAAAACCGAAAATTACGAAACATGCTTGTTCATCATTCAATAAAATCGAAACACGTATCAATAAAATCGAAACACGTAATCACATATTACTCATATTCATAAATCATAATTCATACAAACATGGTCGAATTAATTTACGATAGTTTCGATTTATTTACCTCTTGTAGCGTGAGATTTCGACGAATCGAAACCTAAAACCAATCACGTACAAGCTGCGAATTACCAATCCTCGGGGCTGCAATTCACGGCTGGAACAAGCTGATCCAGCAAGCGACGAACTGCAGCAGCAGCGGCGGCGCGTGGCAGTAGCAGCGGCGGCGCGTGAGCGGCGTATCGGCGCGTGCGGCGGTGCGTGGATTCGTCGGGGCAGCAGCTCCTCTCCAATTAGGTTTCACCTCGTATTTTCGACCCACTTGAACTACAGCACTAGATGTAAACGAGTTAGATAACAACAAGAATAAAAACGAAGGAAACGAGAGGAGAAAACCTGCGGTTTTCCGGCGGTGGTCGGCGGTGGCGCGGCGGGGCAGCAACGGCCGAAGGGGGCTGAGCGGCTAGGGTTTTGGTGCTGAAAATCTGATCTCAAACTCTTGTTTGAGGTCTATTTATACCTAGGGTTTTCAACCCTAGTGGGCTTAAGTCATTGGGCTTGACCCACTGATGCATTAAGCCCATTCCCTCGCCGGCCTCGTTTCTAATAAACGATCGTCCACAAAATTATAAAAAAATTATTTTTGTGACGAGCTCAAAGTCCTCGTCGATACGAGTGCCTCTTCGAAATTTCCAATTTCCAAATTTGGAAACTTCCACTTCAGTGGACTTGCTAAATCGGGAAACTTCCCAATTTAGAAAGTTCATTAAATTCCGCATGTCTCTCTTTCTCTACGTTTATTCCGATTCGCAATCCACAATTACGAATCTTGGATTCAATCATATCGACATCCAATCGTTCAAAGATTAACACATTAATCTATGCTTGTTGTTATCAAGGATCTATATTACACGAGAAGTGTGACCCTCAATGGTTCAGGTGTATGCTAGCCGTGGGCTCACAACTCTTTGTGATTCGAACAACACATTGTTCTTATACGAACTCCTCCCAAGAGTCCCGATTAGAGTAAAACTCATTTTACTTAATCCCCGATCAAGTCGGTGCCCAACGAATCAAGATTGGCGTCTAGCAACTACGCATCATGATTCCCTAGATACAAGTGACGTGCCTGCAAGAACCTTATGATATAGTTAGCGTACAGTACGATCCTTTCGTAGCACATGTCCCGATTGAACTAGAGGCATTGGTTCACCGAGACCTCTTATAAAGTTCAATAACCGTGCGAACGTTTTAGGTATTATAAATCCGTTCGTGTGCGACTTAGGGAAACACATTTCCCTAATCACCCCACTATCAACTCAGGCCAGAGATTCCTTGGATTATAAACCGTCAGAACACACAGGACATCCATGACTACTCAAGCGCTCGAATACCCTACTACAATGCACAGACTTCACACTAGATTTCGGATTGCACGAACGTTGGCCCTTGGAGTGGTCCGCGGTGGGACTCAGAGACAGGTCACGATACAATCGGTCCTCTAGTGAAGTCACGGTGATGTCTGGGTCTTAAGGACTAATGGTGTACAACTATATCTTAGAAACCTATTACTCGATGAATGAGAACCACTTATAGATTTCTAGGGCGAGGGAGTTCAGTGAACTCATCTAATATGAGCACCCACTCAAGTATGCCGATGTCACAACACCGAGGACTGATGAGACGCAGTACACCTACACTAAGTGCTAGTCTCAAAAGGGAAAGGCCGGTATCCTCATTATTGGCGTAACCCATCGACTAGGAACAAGGTTTAACAGTTACATTACATTGCTGAGTTATCTCACAATTCTACTAGATCAACTCACAGTAATAGAGTAACTCGTTAGGACTATATGTATGCTGCTTGCATGGGATAACAGATATAGAATGCCAAATGAAATATTTTATTATTACGAACGAAAAACGATTGTTTTATTACAAAGAAAAAGAGAAGGACCACAACCACAAGTTGGCTTGCCGGTCACCTACTCTAACACCCTCAACATCTTTGGTAGTGTCCACGAAGTCGAGCATAACTTTCTCATCCAGACTCCAAATCAACAGGTTCCGACGTCATAATAAAGCTATTTCAGCTGGCTACAATTCCTGTCTAACGTCAAAATTCCAAATTCAGACTCGAACATGGTCAAAATTTGATTCCAAAAGCGATCACGAAAATACGTACTACAGTTCGAGGACATGAATGCGCATCAAGAAACATGCAAAAAAACACTCGATAGAAACGATACGCACATAGGTAAAAGTACAAAAGCATGCACGCAAAAGTGCATTCGCAAAAAGGATAATGAAAACACAAACTTCAATCCTAGGACATTAATACAAATCAACAAACATGCACAAACACAATCACTCAAATAGACATGCACAAACGTACATGTAGAAAAAATTGCGCAAAAGTGCATTTGCAAAACCGTTCTTAAAAACACGAACTACAACACTAGGACTTTAATACGCATAACTAAACAACAACAAAGTTACTAGAAACAAAAGATACAGTGGAGTGTAGAAATAACACTCTACGTTTACGTTCACGTGGATTTTTTTTGGATTAAATTTTATTTCTGTTTTAATTGGTGGATTTAGTATCTTATAGGTACAAATCGAAAATTAGGTGTCCATGAAGGAAAAATGATCAAAGAGTAACAAAATGGTTGCAATTAGGAAAATAAAATCAAATTAGAAGTGTGGATCCGTCAACATCTTTGGTAGTGTCCACGAAGTCGAGCATAACATTCTTATCCGGACTCAAAATCAACTAGTTCAAGCAACATAAGACCGCTATTTCAGCTGGCTAAAATTCCTGTCTAACGTCAAAATTCCAAATTCGGACTCGAACATGGTCAAAATTGGATTCCAAAAGCGATCAAAAAAATACGTACTACAGTTCGAGGACATGAATGCGCGCATCAAGAAACATGCACAAAAACACTCGCTAGAAAAGATACGTACATAAGTAAAATTACAAAGGCATGCACGTAAAAGTGCATTCGCAAAAAGGATCATGGAAACACAAACTACAATCCTAGGAAATTAATACAAATCAACAAACATGCGTAAACACACTCGTTCAAATGAACATGCACAAAGGTACGTTTAAATAAAAAACATGCGCATAACTGCATTCGCAACAACGTTCTTAAAAAGACGAACTACAGCACTAGGACTTTAATACGCATAACTAAACAACAACAAAATTACTAGAAACAAAAGATACAGTGGAGTGTAGAAATAACACTCTACGTTTACGTTTACGTGGATTTTTTTTGGATTAATTTATATTTCGGTTTTAATTGGTGGATTTAGTATCTTATAGGTACAATTAAAAAATTAGGTGTCCATGAAGCAAAAATGATCAAAGACTAACAAAAGAGTTGCAATTAGGAAAATAAAACCAAATTAGAAGGGAGGATCCCTCAACATCTTTGGTAGTGTCCACCAAATTCAGACGCGAACATGGTCAAAATTGGATTCCAAAAGAGATCACGAAAATACGTACTACAGTTCGAGGACATGAATGCGCATCAAGAAACATGCACAAAAACACTCGCTAGAAAAGATACGCACATAAGTAAAAGTACAAACACATGCACGCAAAAGTGCTCACACAAAAAGGATCATGAAAACACAAACTACAATCCTTGGACATTAATACAAATCAAGAAACATGCATTAATACACTCGCTCAAATAGACATGCACAAACGAACATGTAGAAAAACATGCGCAAATGTGCATTCGAAACAACGTTCTTAAAAACATTACAACACTAGGGCTTTAATACGCATAACCAAACAACAGAAAAACCACTAGATACAAAATATACAGTGGAGTGTAGAAATAACACTCTACGTTTACGTTTACGTGGATTTTTTTTGGATTAATTTTTACTTGTATTTTAATTGGTGGACTTAGTATCTTATAGGTACAAATCGAAAATTAGGTGTCTATGAAGAAAAAATGATCAAAGAGTAACAAAAGAGTTGCAATTAGGAAAATAAAATCAAATTAGAAGAGGGGATCCCTCAACATCTTTGGTAGTGACCACGAAGTCGAGCATAACTTTCTCATTCAGACTCAAAATCAACTGGTTTTGGCGGCATAAGAAAGCTATTTCAGCTGGCTCGAATTCCTATCTAACGTCAAAATTCCAAATTCGGACTCGAACATGGTCAAAATTGGATTCCAAAAGCGATCACAAAAATACGTACTACAGTTCGAGGACATGAACGCGCGCATCAAGAAACATGCACAAAACACTCGCCATAAAAGATACGCACATAAGTAAAAGTACAAAAGCATGCACGTAAAAGTGCATTAGCAAATAGGATAATGAAAACACAAATTACAATCCTAGGAAATTAATACAAATCAACAAACAGGCACAAACACACTCACTCAAACAGACATGCACAAACGTACATGTAGAAAAACATGCGCCAAAGTGCATTCGCAACAACGTTTTTAAAAACATTGCAACACTAGGACTTTAATACGCATAACCAAATAACAGCAAAACCACTAGATACAAAAGATACAGTGGAGTGTAGAAATAACACTCCACGTTTACGTTTACGTGGATATTTTTTTTTGGATTAATTTATATTTCTGTTTTAATTGGTAGATTTAGTATCTTATAGGTACAAATCGAAAATTAGGTGTCCATGAAGCAAAAATGATCAAAGAGTAACAACATAGTTGCAATTAGGAAAATAAAATAGACTTAGAAGAGTGGATCCCTCAACATCTTTGGTAGTGTCCACGAAGTCGAGCATAACTTTCTCATTCAAACTCAAAATCAACTGGTTTTGGCGGCATAAGAAAGCTATTTCAACTGGCTCGAATTCCTGTCGAACATCAAAATTCCAAATTCGGACTCGAACATGGTCAAAATTGGATTCCAAAAGAGATCACGAAAATACGTACTACAGTTCGAGGACATGAATGCGCATCAAGAAACATGCACAAAAACACTCGCTAGAAAAGATACGCACATAAGTAAAAGTACAAAAGCATGCACGCCAAAGTGCTCACGCAAAAAGGATCATGAAAACACAAACTACAATCCTTGGACATTAATACAAATCAACAAACATGCGTAAATACACTCGCTCAAATGGACATGCACAAACGTACATGTAGAAAAACTTGCGCAAAAGTGCATTCGCAACAACGTTCTTAAAACATTACAACACTAGGACTTTAATGCGCATAACCAAACAACAGTAAAACCACTAGATACAAAAGATACACTGAAGTGTAGAAATAACACTCTACGTTTACGTTTACATGGATTTTTTTTTGGATTAATTTATATTTCTGTTTTAATTGGTGTATTTAGTATCTTATAGGTACAAATCAAAAATTTGGTGTCCATGAAGCATAAATAATCACAGAGTAACAAAAGAGTTGCAATAAGGAAAATAAAATCAAATTAGAAGAGAGGATCTCTCAACATCTTTGGTAGTTTCCACGAAGTCGAGCATAACTTTCTCATTCGGACTCGATATCAACTGGTTCCCGCGACATTAGAAACTTATTTCAGCTGGCTACAATTCCTATCTAACGTCAAATTTCCAAATTCAGACTCGAACATGGTCAAAATTTGATTCCAAAAGCGATCACGAAAATACGTACTACAGTTCGAGGACATGAATGCGCATCAAGAAACATGCAAAAAAACACTTGATAGAAAAGATACGCACATAAGTAAAAGTACAAAAGCATGCATGAAAAAGTGCATTTGCAAAAAGGATCATCAAAACACAAACTACAATCCTAGGACATTAATACAAATCAACAAACATGCACAAACACAATCACTCAAATAGACATGCATAAACGTACATGTTGAAAAAATTGCGCAAAAGTGCATTCGCAACAACGTTCTTAAAAACACGAACTACAAAACTAGGACTTTAATACGCATAACCAAACAACAGCAAAGTTACTAGAAACAAAAGATACAGTGGAGTGTAGAAATAACACTCTACGCTTACGTTTACGTGGATTTTTTTTGGATTAAATTTTATTTCTGTTTTAATAGGTGGATTTAGTATCTTATAGGTACAAATCGAAAATTGGGTGTCCATGAAGCAAAAATGATCAAAGAGTAACAAAAGGGTTGCAATTAGGAAAATAAAATCAAATTAGAAGAGTGGATCCCTCAACATCTTTGGTAGTGTCCACGAAGTCGAGCATAACATTCTTATCTGCATAACATTCTTATATGGACTCAAAATCAACTGGTTCAAGCAACATAAGAAAGCTATTTCAGCTGGCTAAAATTCCTATCTAACGTCAAAATTCCAAATTCGGACTCGAACATGGTCAAAATTGGATTCCAAAAGCGATCACAAAAATACATACTACAGTTCGAGGACATGAATGCGCGCATCAAGAAACATGCACAAAAACACTCGCTAGAAGAGATACGCACATAAGTAAAAGTACAAAGGCATGCACGTAAAAGTGCATTCGCAAAAAGGATCATGGAAACACAAACTACAATCCTAGGACATTAATACAAATCAACAAACATGCATAAACACACTCGCTCAAATGGACATGCACAAACGTACGTGTAAAAAAAACACGCGCATAACTGCATTCGCAACAACGTTCTTAAAACACGAACTACAACACTACGACTTTAATACGCATAAAAAAACAACAGCAAAATTATTAGATACAAAAGATACAGTGGAGTGAAGAAATAACACTCTATGTTTACGTTTACGTGGAATTTTTTTGGATTAATTTATATTTCTGATTGAATTGGTGGATTTAGTATCTTATAGGTACAAATCAATAATTAGGTGTCCATGAAGCAAAAATGATCAAAGAGTAACAAAAGAGTTGCAATTAGGAAAATAAAATCAATTTAGAAGAGAGGATCCCTCAACATCTTTGGTAGTGTCCACGAAGTCGAGCATAACTTTCTCATCCGGACTCCAAATCAACTGGAACCGACGGCATTAGAAAGCTATTTTAGCTGGCTATAATTCTTGCCTAACGACAAATTTCCAAATTCGGACGCGAACATGGTGAAAATTGGATTTCAAAAGAGATCACGAAAATACGTACTACAGTTCGAGGACATGAATTCCCATCAAGAAACATGCACAAAAACACTCGCTAGAAAAGATACGCACATAGGTAAAAGTACAAAAGCATGCACGCAAAAATGCATTCGCGAAAAGGATCATGAAAACACAAACTACAATCCTAAGACATTAATACAAATCAACAAACATGCACAAACACACTCGCTCAAATAGACATGCATAAACGTACATGTAGAAAAACATGCGCAAAAGTGCATTCGCAACAACGTTCTTAAAAACATTACAACACTAGGACTTTAATACGCATAACCAAACAACAATAAAACCACTAGAAAAGATACGCACATAAGTGCAAAAGTGCACAAAAACACTCGCTAGAAAAGATACGCACATAAGTAAAAGTACAAAAGCATGCACGCCAAAGTGCTCACGCAAAAAGGGTCATGAAAATACAAACTACAATCCTAGGAAATTAATACAAATCAACAAACAGGCACAAACACACTCGCTGCTCAAATAGACATGCACAAACGTACATGTAGAAAAACATGGGCAAAAGTGCATTCGCAACAACGTTCTTAAAATCATTACAACACTAGGACTATGTATAATACGCATAACCAAACAACAACAAAACCACTAGATACAAAAAAAACTGTGGAGTGTAGAAATAAAACTCTACGTTTACGTTTACGTGGATTTTTTTTTGGATTAATTTATATTTCTGTTTTAATTGGTGGATTTAGTATCTTATAGGTACAAATCGAAAATTAGGAGACAATGAAGCAAAAATGATCAAAGAGTAACAAAAGAGTTGCAATTAAAAAAATAAATCAAATTAGAAGAGTGGATCCCTCAACATCTTTGGTAGTGTCCACGAAGTGGAGCATATCTTTCTCATCCGGACTCTAATTCAACTGGTTCTGGCGGCATAAGAAAGCTATTTCAGCAGGCTACAATTCCTATCTAACGTCAAAATTCCAAATTCGGACTCCAACCTGGTCATAATTGGATTCCAAAAGCGATCACGAAAATACGTACTACAGTTCGAGGACATGAATGCGCATTAAGAAACATGCAAAAAACACTCGCTAGAAAAGATACGCACATAAATAAAAGTACAAAAGCATGCAGGCAAAAGTGCATTCGCAAAAAGGATTATGAAAACACAAACTACATTCCTAGGACATTAATACAAATCAACAAACATGCATAAACACACTCGCTCAAATGGACATCCACAAATCTACGTGTAAAAAAACATGCGCATAACTACATTCGCACCAACGTTCTTAAAAACACAAGTACTACACTAGGACTTCAATACGCATAACCAAACAACAGCAAAGTTACTAGAAACAAAAGATACAGTGGATTGTAGAAATAACACTCTACGTTTACGTTTTCGTGGATTTTTTTTGGATTAATTTTTATTTCTGTTTTAATTGGTGGATTGAGTATCTTATAGGTACAAATCGACAATTAGGTATCCATGAAGCAAAAATGATCAAAGAGGAACAAAAGAGTTGCAATTAGGAAAATAAATCAAATTAGAAGAGAGAATCCCTCAACATCTTTGGTAGTGTCCACGAAGTCGAGCATAACTTTCTCATCCGGACTCCAAATAAAATGTTTCTGGCAGCATTAGAAAGCTATTTTAGTTGGCTACAAATCCTGTCTAACGTCAAAATTCCAAATTCGGACAAGAACATGGTCAAAATTAGATTCCAAAAGCGATCACGAAAATACGTACTACAATTCGAGGATATGAACACGCATCAAGAAACATGCACAAAAACATTAGCTAGAAAAGATACGCACAATAGAAAAAGTACAAAAGCATGCACAAAAGTATTCACGCAAAAGTTCATTCGAAAAAATGATCACGAAAGCATAAACTACAATCCTAGGACATTAATACAAATCATCAAACATGCATAAACACACTCGCTCATATAGACATGCACAATCGTACATGTAGAAAAACATGCGCACAAGTTCATTCACAACAACGTTTTTTAAAAACATTACAACAATTTAATACGCATAACCAAACAACAGCAAAACCACTACATACAAAAGATACAGTGTAGTGTAGAAATAACACTCTACGTTTACGTTTTCGTGGATTTTTTTTGGATTAATTTTTATTTCTATTTTAATTGGTGGATTTTGTAACTTATAGGTACAAATCGACAATTAGGTATCCATGAAGCAAAAATGATCAAAGAGGAACAAAAGAGTTGCAATTTGGAAAATAAAATCAAATTAGAAGAGAGGATCCCTCAACATCTTTGGTAGTGTCCACGAAGTCGAGCATAACTTTCTCATCCGGACTCCAAATAAAATGTTTCAGGCGGCATTAGAAAGCTATTTCAGTTAGCTACAATTCCTGTCTAACGTCAAAATTCCAAATTCGGACTCGAACATGGTCAAAATTGGATTCAAAAGCGATCACAAAAATATGTACTACAGTTCGAGGACAAAAGTGATCAAAGAGTAACAAAAGTGTTTTTGTGCATGTTTCTTGATGCGCGCATTCATGTCCTCGAACTGTAGTACATATTTTTGTGATCGCTTTTGGAATCCAATTTTGACCATGTTCGAGTCCGTATTTGGAATTTTGACGTTAGACAGGAATTCGAGCCAGCTGAAATAGCTTTCTTATGCCGCCAAAACCAGTTGATTTTGAGTCTGAATGAGAACGTTATGCTCGACTTCGTGGACACTACCAAAGATGTTGAGGGATCCTCTCTTCTAATTTGATTTTATTTTCCTAATTGCAACTCTTTTGTTACTCTTTGATCATTTTTTCTTCATAGACACCTAATTTTCGATTTGTACCTATAAGATACTAACTCCACCAATTAAAACACAAATAAAAATTAATCCAAAAAAAATCGACGTAAACGTAAACGTAGAGTGTTATTTCTACACTCCACTGTATATTTTGTATCTAGTGGTTTTATTGTTGTTTTGTTATGCGTATTAAAGTCCTAGTGTTGTAATGTTTATAAGAACGTTGTTTCGAATGCACATTTGCGCATGTTTTTCTACATGTTCGTTTGTGCATGTCTATTTGAGCGAGTGTATTTATGCATGTTTGTTGATTTGTATGAATGTCCAAGGATTGTAGTTTGTGTTTTCATGATCCTTTTTGCGTGAGCACTTTTGCGTGCATGTGTTTGTACTTTTACTTATGTGCCTACCTTTTCTAGCGAGTGTTTTTGTGCATGTTTCTTGATGCGCATTCATGTCCTCGAACTGTAGTACGTATTTTCGTGATCTCTTTTGGAATCCAATTTTGACCATGTTCGCGTCTGAATTTGGAAATTTGTCGTCAGACAAGAATTGTAGCCAGCTGAAATAGCTTTATAATGTTGCCGGTACCAGTTGATTTGGAGTCCGAATGAGAAAGTTATGCTCGATTTCGTGGACACTACCAAAGATGTTGAGGGATCCTCCCTTCTAATTTTGTTTTATTTTCTTAATTGCAACTCTTTTGTTAGTTTTTTATCATTTTTGCTTCATGGACACTTAATTTTTGATTTGTACCTATAAGATACTAAATCCACCAATTAAAACCGAAATATAAATTAATCCAAAAAAAATCCACGTAAACGTAAACGTAGAGTGTTATTTCTACACTCCACTGTATCTTTTGTTTCTAGTAATTTTGCTGTTGTTTGGTTATGCGTATAAAATTCCTAGTGTTGTAGTTCGTGTTTTTAAGAATGTTGCTGCGAATGCAGTTATGCGCATGTTTTTTTACACGTACGTTTGTGCATGTCCATTTGAACGAGTGTGTTTATGCATGTTTGTGTATTTTTATGAATGTCCTAGGATTGTAGTTTGTGTTTTCATGATCCTTTTTGCGAATGCACTTTTGCGTGCATGCTTTTATACTTTTACATTTGTGCGTGTCTTTTCTAGCGAGTGTTTTAGTGCATGTATCTTGATGCGCATTCATGTCCACGAACTGTAGTACGTATTTTTGTGATCGATTTTGGAATCAAATTTCGACCTTGTTCGAGTCCGAATTCGGAATTTTGACGTTACACAGGAATTGTAGCCAGCTGAAATAGCTTTCTTATGCCGCCAGAACCAGTTGATTAGGAGTCCTGATGAGAAAGTTATGCTCGACTTTGTGGACACTACCAAAGATGTTGAGGGATCCACTCTTCTAATTTGATTTTATTTTCCTCATTGCAACTCTTTTGTTACTCTTTGATCATTTTTGCTTCATGGACACCTAATTTTTGAATTGTACCTATAAGATACTAAATCCACCAATTAAAATAGAAATATAAATTAATCCAAAAAACAAATCCACGTAAACGTAAACGTAGAGTGTTATTTCTACACTCCACTGTATCTTTTGTATCTAGTGGTTTTGTTGTTGTTTTGTTATGCGTATTAAAGTCCTAGTGTTGTAATGTTTTTAAGAACGTTGTTGCGAAACCACTTTTGCGCATGTTTTTCTACATGAACGTTTGTGCATGTCTATTTGAGCGAGTGTGTTTGTGCATGTTTGTTGATTTGTATTAATGTCCAAGAATTGTAGTTTGTGTTTTCATGATTCCTTTAGCAAATACAGTTTTGCGTGACTACTTTTATGCATGCTTTTGTACTTTTACTTTTGTGGGTATCTTTTCTAGCGAGTGTTTTTGTGCATGTTTCGTGCATTCATGTTTTCGAACAGTAGTACGTATTTTCGTGATCTCTTTTGGAATCCAATTTTGACCATGTTCGAGTCCGAATTCGGAATTTTGACGTTAGACAGGAATTGTAGCCAGCTGATATAGCTTTCTTATGCCGCCAAAGCCAGTTGATTTTGAGTCCGGATGAGAAAGTTATGCTCGACTTCGTGGACACTACCAAAGATGTTGAGGGATCCACTCTTCTAATTTCATTTTATGTTCCTAATTGCAACTCTTTTGTTACTCTTTGATCATTTTTGCTTCATGTACACCTAATTTTTGATTTGTACCTATAAGATTCTAAATCCACCAATTAAAACAGAAATATAAATTAATCCAAAAAAAAATCCACGTAAACGTAAACGTAGAGTGTTATTTCTACACTCCACTGTATCTTTTGTTTCTAGTAATTTTGCTGTTGTTTGGTTATGCGTATAAATTCCTAGTGTTGTAGTTCGTGTTTTTAAGAATGTTGTTGCGAATGCAGTTATGCGCATGTTTTTTTACACGTACGTTTGTGCATGTCCATTTGAGCGAGTGTGTTTATGCATGTTTGTTGATTTGTATGAATGTCCTAGTATTGTAGTTTGTGTTTTCATGATCCTTTTTGCGAATGCACTTTTGCGTGCATGCTTTTATACTTTTACTTTTGTGCGTATCTTTTCTGGCGAGTGTTTTAGTGCATGTATCTTGATGCGCATTCATGTCCTCGAACTGTAGTACGTATTTTTGTGATCGATTATGGAATCAAATTTCGAACTTGTTCGAGTCCGAATTTGGAATTTTGACTTTACACAGGAATTGTAGCCAGCTGAAATAGCTTTCTTATGCCGCCAGAACCAGTTGATTAGGAGTCCTGATGAGAAAGTTATGCTCGACTTCGTGGACACTACCAAAGATGTTGAGGGATCCACTCTTCTAATTTGATTTTATTTTGCTCATTGCAACTCTTTTGTTACTCTTTGATCATTTTTGCTTCATGGACACCTAATTTTTGAATTGTACCTAAAAGATACTAAATCCACCAATTAAAATAGAAATATAAATTAATCCAAAAAACAAATCCACGTAAACGTAAATGTAGAGTGTTATTTCTACACTCCACTGTATCTTTTGTATCTAGTGGTTTTGTTGTTGTTTTGTTATTGGTATTAAAGTCCTAGTGTTGTTATGTTTTTAAGAACGTTGTTGCGAATCCACTTTTGCGCATGTTTTTCTACATGAACGTTTGTGCATGTCTATTTGAGCGAGTGTGTTTGTGCATGTTTGTTGATTTGTATTAATGTCCAAGGATTGTAGTTTGTGTTTTCATGATTCCTTTAGCAAATACAGTTTTGCGTGAGTACTTTTATGCATGCTTTTGTACTTTTACTTATGAGGGTATCTTTTCTAGCGAGTGTTTTTGTGCATGTTTCGTGCATTCATGTCTTCGAACAGTAGTAGGTATTTTTGTGATCGCTTTTGGAATCAAATTTTGACCATGTTCGAGTCCGAATTTGGAATTTTGACGTTAGACAGGAATTGTAGCCAGCTGAAATAGCTTTCTTATGCCGCTAAAGCCAGTTGATTTGGAGTCCGGATGAGAAAGTTATGCTCGACTTCGTGGACACTACCAAAGATGTTGAGGGATCCACTCTTCTAATTTGATTTTATTTTCCTAATTGCAACTCTTTTGTTACTCTTTGATCATTTTTGCTTCTTGGACACCTAATTTTCGATTTGTACCTATAAGATTCTAAATCCAGCAATTAAAACAGAAATATAAATTAATCCAAAAACAAATCCACGTAAACGTAAACGTAGAGTGTTATTTCTACACTCCACTGTATCTTTTGTTTCTAGTAATTTTGCTGTTGTTTGGTTATGCGTATAAAATTCCTAGTGTTGTAGTTCGTGTTTTTAAGAATGTTGCTGCGAATGCAGTTATGCGCATGTTTTTTTACACGTACGTTTGTGCATGTCCATTTGAGCGAGTGTGTTTATGCATGTTTTTTGATTTGTATGAATGTCCTAGGATTGTAGTTGTGTTTTGATGATCCGTTTTGCGAATGCACTTTTGCGTGCATGCTTTTATACTTTTACATTTGTGCGTATCTTTTCTGGCGAGTGTTTTAGTGCATGTATCTTGATGCGCATTCATGTCCACGAACTGTAGTACGCATTTTTGTGATCGATTTTGGAATCAAATTTCGACCTTGTTCGAGTCCGAATTTGGAATTTTCACGTTACACAGGAATTGTAGCCAGCTGAAATAGCTTTCTTATGCCGCCAGAACCAGTTCATTAGTAGTCCTGATGAGAAAGTTATGCTCGACTTCGTGGACACTACCAAAGATGTTGAGGGATCCACTCTTCTAATTTGATTTTATTTTCCTCATTGCAACTCTTTTGTTACTCTTTGATCATATTTGCTTCATGGACACCTAATTTTTGAATTGTACCTATAAGATACTAAATCCACCAATTGAAACAGAAATATAAATTAATCCAAAAAACAAATCCACGTAAACGTAAACGTAGAGTGTTATTTCTACACTCCACTGTATCTTTTGTATCTAGTGGTTTTGTTGTTGTTTTGTTATGCGTATTAAAGTCCTAGTGTTGTAATGTCTTTAAGAACGTTGTTGCGAATCCATTTTTGCGCATGTTTTTCTACATGAACGTTTGTGCATGTCTATTTGAGCGAGTGTGTTTGTGCATGTTTGTTGATTTGTATTAATGTCCAAGGATTGTAGTTTGTGTTTTCATGATTCCTTTAGCAAATACAGTTTTGCGTGAGTACTTTTATGCATGCTTTTGTACTTTTACTTTTGTGGGTATCTTTTCTAGCGAGTGTTTTTGTGCATGTTTCGTGCATTCATGTCTTCGAACAGTAGTACGTATTTTCGTGATCGCTTTTGGAATCCAATTTTGACCATGTTCGAGTCCGAATTTGGAATTTTGACGTTAGACAGGAATTGTAGCCAGCTGATATAGCTTTCTTATGCCGCCAAAGCCAGTTGATTTTGAGTCCGGATGAGAAAGTTATGCTCGACTTCGTGGACACTACCAAAGATGTTGAGGGATCCACTCTTCTAATTTGATTTTATGTTCCTCATTGCAACTCTTTTGTTACTCTTTGATCATTTTTGCTTCATGTACACCTAATTTTCGATTTGTACCTATAAGATTCTAAATCCACCAATTAAAACAGAAATATAAATTAATCCAAAAACAAATCTACGTAAACGTAAACGTAGAGTGTTATTTCTACACTCCACTGTATCTTTTGTTTCTAGTAATTTTGCTGTTGTTTGGTTATGTGTATAAATTCCTAGTGTTGTAGTTCGTGTTTTTAAGAATGTTGTTGCGAATGCAGTTATGCGCATGTTTTTTTACACGTACGTTTGTGCATGTCCATTTGAGCGAGTGTGTTTATGCATGTTTGTTGATTTGTATGAATGTCCTAGGATTGTAGTTTGTGTTTTCATGATCCTTTTTGCGAATGCACTTTTGCGTGCATGCTTTTATACTTTTACTTTTGTGCGTATCTTTTCTGGCGAGTGTTTTAGTGCATGTATCTTGATGCGCATTCATGTCCTCGAACTGTAGTACGTATATTTGTGATCGATTTTGGAATCAAATTTCGACCTTGTTCGAGTCCGAATTTGGAATTTTGACGTTACACAGGAATTGTAGCCAGCTGAAATAGCTTTCTTATGCCGCCAGAACCAGTTGATTAGGAGTCCTGATGAGAAAGTTATGCTCGACTTCGTGGACACTACCAAAGATGTTGAGGGATCCACTCTTCTAATTTGATTTTATTTTGCTCATTGCAACTCTTTTGTTACTCTTTGATCATTTTTGCTTCATGGACACCTAATTTTTGAATTGTACCTAAAAGATACTAAATCCACAAATTAAAACAGAAATATAAATTAATCCAAAAAACAAATCCACGTAAACGTAAATGTAGAGTGTTATTTCTACACTCCACTGTATCTTTTGTATCTAGTGGTTTTGTTGTTGTTTTGTTATGCGTATTAAAGTCCTAGTGTTGTTATGTTTTTAAGAACGTTGTTGCGAATCCACTTTTGCGCATGTTTTTCTACATGAACGTTTGTGCATGTCTATTTGAGCGAGTGTGTTTGTGCATGTTTGTTGATTTGTATTAATGTCCAAGGATTGTAGTTTGTGTTTTCATGATTCCTTTAGCAAATACAGTTTTGCGTGAGTACTTTTATGCATGCTTTTGTACTTTTACTTATGAGGGTATCTTTTCTAGCGAGTGTTTTTGTGCATGTTTCGTGCATTCATGTCTTCGAACAGTAGTACGTATTTTTGTGATCGCTTTTGGAATCAAATTTTGACCATGTTCGAGTCCGAATTTGGAATTTTGACGTTAGACAGGAATTGTAGCCAGCTGAAATAGCTTTCTTATGCCGCTAAAGCCAGTTGATTTGGAGTCCGGATGAGAAAGTTATGCTCGACTTCGTGGACACTACCAAAGATGTTGAGGGATCCACTCTTCTAATTTGATTTTATTTTCCTAATTGCAACTCTTTTGTTACTCTTTGATCATTTTTGCTTCTTGGACACCTAATTTTCGATTTGTACCTATAAGATTCTAAATCCAGCAATTAAAACAGAAATATAAATTAATCCAAAAACAAATCCACGTAAACGTAAACGTAGAGTGTTATTTCTACACTCCACTGTATCTTTTGTTTCTAGTAATTTTGCTGTTGTTTGGTTATGCGTATAAAATTCCTAGTGTTGTAGGTCGTGTTTTTAAGAATGTTGCTGCGAATGCAGTTATGCGCATGTTTTTTTACACGTACGTTTGTGCATGTCCATTTGAGCGAGTGTGTTTATGCATGTTTTTTGATTTGTATGAATGTCCTAGGATTGTAGTTGTGTTTTGATGATCCTTTTTGCGAATGCACTTTTGCGTGCATGCTTTTATACTTTTACATTTGTGCGTATCTTTTCTGGCGAGTGTTTTAGTGCATGTATCTTGATGCGCATTCATGTCCACGAACTGTAGTACGCATTTTTTTGATCGATTTTGGAATCAAATTTCGACCTTGTTCGAGTCCGAATTTGGAATTTTGACGTTACACAGGAATTGTAGCCAGCTGAAATAGCTTTCTTATGCCGCCAGACCAATTGATTAGGAGTCCTGATGAGAAAGTTATGCTCGACTTCGTGGACACTACCAAAGATGTTGAGGGATCCACTCTTCTAATTTGATTTTATTTTCCTCATTGCAACTATTTTGTTACTCTTTGATCATTTTTGCTTCATGGACACCTAATTTTTGAATTGTACCAATAAGATACTAAATCCACCAATTGAAACAGAAATATAAATTAATCCAAAAAACAAATCCACGTAAACGTAAACGTAGACTGTTATTTCTACACTCCACTGTATCTTTTGTATCTAGTGGTTTTGTTGTTGTTTTGTTATGCGTATTAAAGTCCTAGTGTTGTAATGTTTTTAAGAACGTTGCTGCGAATCCACTTTTGCGCATGTTTTTCTACATGAACGTTTGTGCATGTCTATTTGAGCGAGTGTGTTCGTGCATGTTTGTTGATTTGTATTAATGTCCAAGGATTGTAGTTTGTGTTTTCATGATTCCTTTAGCAAATACAGTTTTGCGTGAGTACTTTTATGCATGCTTTTGCACTTTTACTTTTGTGGGTATCTTTTCTAGCGAGTGTTTTTGTGCATGTTTCGTGCATTCATGTCTTCGAACAGTAGTACGTATTTTCGTGATCGCTTTTGGAATCCAATTTTGACCATGTTCGAGTCCGAATTTGGAATTTTGACGTTAGACAGGAATTGTAGCCAGCTGAAATAGCTTTCTTATGCCGCCAAAGCCAGTTGATTTGGAGTCCGTATGACAAAGTTATGCTCGACTTCGTGGACACTACCAAAGATGTTGAGGGATCCACTCTTCTAATTTGATTTTATTTTCCTAATTGCAACTCTTTTATTACTCTTTGATCATTTTTGCTTCATGGACACCTAATTTTCGATTTGTACCTATAAGATTCTAAATCCACCAATTAAAACAGAAATATAAATTAATCCAAAAACAAATCCACGTAAACGTAAACGTAGAGTGTTATTTCTACACTCCATTGTATCTTTTGTTTCTAGTAATTTTGCTGTTGTTTGGTTATGCGTATAAAATTCCTAGTGTTGTAGTTCGTGTTTTTAAGAATGTTGTTGCGAATGCAGTTATGCGCATGTTTTTTTACACGTACGTTTGTGCATGTCCATTTGAGCGAGTGTGTTTATGCATGATTGTTGATTTGTATGAATGTCCTAGGATTGTAGTTTGTGTTTTCATGATCCTTTTTGCGAATGCACTTTTGCGTGCATGCTTTTATACTT